>NC_141685.1:1367308604-1367731104 GCF_964263255.1 Lissotriton vulgaris | reverse complement strand
TCTGCGGTTGGTGGCTACTTTCCAAAGCGTCTGATGCCCCAATGTTCCTTCGTCTTGTTGTCAGACGTGAATTTGAAAAGCAACAAAATTAACAAGCCTTTACCACTCACACATGGCAGAAGTTTATACTTTAATTCAATGAGCTAAGAAAAGTGTGTTGCGGGGCCCCTACGAGCCATGGTGCTTGCTTCATCATAATTAGGCATGCAGTCATTAGCCACAGCTCTGATTATGGGTCACTGAGGTCAGTTTCAATAATTCCTCAAAAACCTAACCATGCAGTCCCCCCTAACTGTGTAGTTATCTTGCTTTACTGCTGTTTGTGTGATTAGCTGGGAGGAGCTCACGGCAGCATCCTTCCAATAAAAGTGTAGATGGACCGTTCCTTAACTCTTTCTTGCTTCACATACAGATGGCTTGAGGAGGTACAGGGGAGATGCAGGTCTAATAAACAGAATAGAATATCTGCGCCAGCTGTGTTTCTCTGCATTGGTGTCCCATCACAGGCCCACCAGTGTATGTGTGATCTTTGACTCCTGCCAGTTCACAAGCAGGCGCCCAGGAAACGGTTTCAGCCTATCAACCACTGAGGAGATAAAGCCTTTGTATAAGGAATGAGGAAGCAATGAACACATTCAGCCTATCACAGGAGTAGCCCTTAGTGTTCCGAATTATAATTTCTTCATGTCACTGTACGTTATTGAGCCCAAGTAGCTTGCCGTGATTGTATAGTGGTTAGCACTCTGCGTTGTGGCCGCAGCAACCTCGGTTCGAATCCGAGTCACGGCATTGTGGTTGGCAATGTCACGGCAGTTGGGTTTTTCCTTTACAGAATTCCCAAATATACCAGTTGTTTTTGTAAAATGTCTATTAAAAACAGATCCTTTTCAATATTTAAACGATCTAACAACAAATTATTTAAACACACATGATTATAAGATGTAGGTATACTGTACTTACTGACATAAATTATCGTTCTTGAACATATTTGCGGTAAGGGGAGCGGAGCTCTCCCCCCAGGCCAATCAGAATGCAGATGAATGCAGTTGCAGTTGAGTGACCTGTGTTGTGGCTGTCTACAGGGAATGCACATATGTAGCTGTCTCGCAGCCCAATCCAGACGTCAATTGAAGACAGGTTTTCATGCAAATAGAGCAGTAAGTGCAGAGAAATGCTCACTCTCTAAAAATGGCATTTATACAATAGTAAGATTAAATCCAACCTCACCAGTAGATAGGATTTATCAATAAATAAATAAAGCTTCTCCTCTCTGATATGGAATTACCCCCCAAAAAGTATAAGGGAATACCCAATGCTAACCTATGAGAGGGGCAGACCTCACAGTAGTGAAAAATGTAATAGACTGTTTGATACTACTAGGACATACAAACTACCAGAGTACATGTCTTACCTTTTACCTACATAGCATGATGCCCCTAGGACTACTTAGGGCCTACCTTAGGGGTTACTGATATGTAATAAAATTGGAGTTTAAGGCTTGGCAAGTAGTTTTAAATGCCAAGTCGAAGTGGCAGTACACTGCAGCACAGGCACTGCAGTAGCAGGCTTGAGACAGGTTTGAAATGCTATTTCTTTGGGCGGCACAATCAGTCCCTGGGTATATGGTATACCACTTTACAAGGGGCTTTCAAGTAAATTAAATCTGTCAGTAAGGTATACTCCAATTATACACATGATTAGGGAAGAAGCACGTGCACTTCAGCACTGATTAGTAGTGATAAAGTGATCAGAGTCCTAAGGCCAACAAAAAGATACAGCAAAATGCGGAGGTGAAAAGCAATAAGGTGTGGTTGGGACCACCTTAAGAATGCAAGGTCTAACAAAAACGAACTAAGGATAACATGAGTAAAACATCAGGTTTCTCTACAGCATTTGGTGAGACAAGTGGGCCTTCTTTTATCTTCCATAAATGCAATCTTTCCCGGACCCCTTTATTATATAGCTCTTCAAGGAAAAAATGTAAAGCACTTACAAAGGAGCCTCAAATACTCAAAGATGGTAGACTTCTGTAATATGGGCCATATACTAAAAGCAGCACGAAAACAGAGTGCAATAGGGTCCAAAAAACTTGAGTGACCCATGAGAGTATGCATGCAAGCCTATGGTATTCCAAACTAGAGATATACCAATGCAATTTTTGTTTTTAGGAGAGAATGTGCCTGCTGAAAAAAACATTATTTTTAAAAAGTGCATTGCAGAATATGAGGAATTTGCTGTGGGACACCTTGAAAACTTGCATACAGATTATGTGCACACGCCTTACAGTCAGTTGTTGTGGCCGAGTGGTTAAGGCGATGGACTAGAAATCCATTGGGGTCTCCCCGCGCAGGTTCGAATCCTGCCGACAACGAGAATCTTTTTAACATCGGCTACAATTTCAGAAGTTAACCTTTAGTATTTCTTCCATGTCAGTTTTATAAATAGGTGGCTTATTTTGGTGTCACTATTGCCATATCACATATTTATTATCGCTCCCCCTTTCATATCTTTGCTATAACTCTCGTCCTTCATTAGCGCTGGTGCAAACGCTTCAAATTATTATACCCTGGCTCTCTCGGTCATACCTGTGCATGCACTTGAAACTTACTTTACCAATAAAAGAAGCAAATAGAGAAATAAAATAAAAGTGCTAGCTGGATTAGGCAAACACACTTCATAAAACTGCATTTTCTTTTCTATTCTCCCCCGTGTTACAAGCTTAACTGCTCCCTGTGTAATTTCTCTTAACCTGCTGTTTCTGGGAGAGAATTTCATCTACAAGCTCTTTCTGTGTTTTTTCCTAGTCTTTTCTTTCCCTTTTCTTAGATTTGAACTGTTCCTTTACGTGCTCTATTTATGCGCCATTAATCTCATTTGAGCTCCTTGTACCTGCTGCTGTTTTCTCCACACCTCATACTGTCTTTTCCCTCTTTCTCTCTTTCTCTGCGGTTGGTGGCTACTTTCCAAAGCGTCTGATGCCCCAATGTTCCTTCGTCTTGTTGTCAGACGTGAATTTGAAAAGCAACAAAATTAACAAGCCTTTACCACTCACACATGGCAGGAGTTTATACTTTAATTTAATGAGCTAAGAAAAGTGTGTTGCGGGGCCCCTACGAGCCATGGTGCTTGCTTCATCATAATTAGGCATGCTGTCATTAGACACAGCTCTGATTATGGGTCACTGAGGTCAGTTTCAATAATTCCTCAGACACCTAACCATGCAGTCCCCCCTAACTGTGTAGTTATCTTGCTTTACTGCTGTTTGTGTGATTAGCTGGGAGGAGCTCACGGCAGCATCCTCCCAATAAAAGTGTAGATGGACCGTTCCTTAACTCTTTCTTGCTTCACATACAGATGGCTAGAGGAGGTACAGGGGAGATGCAGGTCTAATAAACAGAATAGAATATCTGCGCCAGGTGTGTTTCTCTGCATTGGTGTCCCATCACAGGCCCACCAGTGTATGTGTGATCTTTGACTCCTGCCAGTTCACAAGCAGGCGGCCAGGAAACGGTTTCAGCCTATCAACCACTGAGGAGATAAAGCCTTTGTATAAGGAATGAGGAAGCAATGAACACATTCAGCCTATCACAGGAGTAGCCCTGAGTGTTCCGAATTATAATTTCTTCATGTCACTGTACGTTATTGAGCCCAAGTAGCTCGCCGTGATCGTATAGTGGTTAGTACTCTGCGTTGTGGCCGCAGCAACCTCGGTTCGAATCCGAGTCACGGCATTGTGGTTGGCAATGTCACGGCAGTTGGGTTTTTCCTTTACAGAATTCCCAAATGTACCAGTTGTTTTTGTAAAATGTCTATTAAAAACAGATCCTTTTCAATATTTAAACGATCTAACGTCAAAATATTTAAACACACATGATTATAAGTTGTAGGTATACTGTACTTACTGACATAAATTATCGTTCTTGAACATATTTGCGGTAAGGGGAGCGGAGCTCTCCCCCAGGCCAATCAGAATGCAGATGAATGCAGTTGCAGTTGAGTGACCTGTGTTGTGGCTGTCTACAGGGAATGCACATATGTAGCTGTCTCGCAGCCCAATCCAGACGTCAATTGAAGACAGGTTTTCATGCACATAGAGCAGTAAGTGCAGAGAAATGCTCACTCTCTAAAAATGGCATTTATACAATAGTAAGATTAAATCCAACCTCACCAGTAGATAGGATTTATCAATAAATAAATAAAGCTTCTCCTCTCTGATATGGAATTACCCCCCAAAAAGTATAAGGGAATACCCAATGCTAACCTATGAGAGGGGCAGACCTCACAGTAGTGAAAAATGTAATAGACTGTTTGATACTACTAGGACATACAAACTACCACAGTACATGTCTTACCTTTTACTTACATAGCATGATGCCCCTAGGACTACTTAGGGCCTACCTTAGGGGTTACTGATATGTAATAAAATTGGAGTTTAAGGCTTGGCAAGTAGTTCTAAATGCCAAGTCGAAATGGCAGTACACTGCAGCACAGGCACTGCAGTAGCAGGCTTGAGACAGGTTTGAAATGCTATTTCTTTGGGCGGCACAATCAGTCCCTGGGTATATGGTATACCACTTTACAAGGGGCTTTCAAGTAAATTAAATCTGTCAGTCAGGTATACTCCAATTATACACATGATTAGGGAAGAAGCACGTGCACTTCAGCACTGATTAGTAGCGATAAAGTGATCAGAGTCCTAAGGCCAACAAAAAGATACAGCAAAATGCGGAGGTGAAAAGCAATAAGGCGGGGTTGGGACCACCTTAACAATGCAAGGTCTAACAAAAACGAACTAAGGATAACATGAGTAAAACATCAGGTTTCTCTACAGCATTTGGTGAGACAAGTGGGCCTTCTTTTATCTTCCATAAATGCAATCTTTCCCGGACCCCTTTATTATATAGCTCTTCAAGGAAAAAATATAAAGCACTTACAAAGGAGCCTCAAATACTCAAAGATGGTAGACTTCTGTAATACGGGCCATATACTAAAAGCAGCATGAAAACAGAGTGCAATAGGGTCCAAAAAACTTGAGTGACCCATGGGAGTATGCATGCAAGCCTATGGTATTCCAAACTAGAGATATACGCATGCAATTTTTGTTTTTAGGAGAGAATGTGCCTGCTGAAAAATACATTATTTTTAAAAAGTGCATTGCAGAATATCAGGAATTTGCTTTGGGACACCTTGAAAACTTGCATACAGATTATGTGCACACGCCTTACAGTCAGTTGTTGTGGCCGAGTGGTTAAGGCGATGGACTAAAAATCCATTGGGGTCTCCCCGCGCAGGTTCGAATCCTGCCGACAACGAGAATCTTTTTAACATCGGGTACAATTTCAGAAGATAACCTTTAGTATTTCTTCCATGTCAGTTTTATAAATAGGTGGCTTAGTTTGGTGTCACTATTGCCATATCACATATTTTTTATCGCTCCACATTTCATATCTTTGCTATAACTCTCGTCCTTCATTAGCGCTGGTGCAAACGCTTCAAATTATTATACCCTGGCTCTCTCGGTCATACCTGTGCATGCACTTGAAACTTACTTTACCAATAAAAGAAGCAAATAGAGAAATAAAATAAAAGTGCTAGCTGGATTAGGCAAACACACTTCATAAAACTGCATTTTCTTTTCTATTCTCCCCCGTGTTACAAGCTTAACTGCTCCCTGTGTAATTTGTCTTAACCTGCTGTTCCTGGAAGAGAATTTCATCTACAAGCTCTTTCTGTATTTTTTCCTAGTCTTTTCTTTCCCTTTTCTTAGATTTGTAACTGTTCCTTTACGTGCTCTATTTAGGCGCCATTAATCTCATTTGAGCTCCTTGTACCTGCTGCTGTTTTCTCCACACCTCATACTGTCTTTTCCCTCTTTCTCTCTTTCTCTGCGGTTGGTGGCTACTTTCCAAAGCGTCTGATGCCCCATTGTTCCTTCGTCTTGTTGTCAGACGTGAATTTGAAAAGCAACAAAATTAACAAGCCTTTACCACTCACACATGGCCGGAGTTTATACTTTAATTCAATGAGCTAAGAAAAGAGTGTTGCGGGGCCCCTACGAGCCATGGTGCTTGCTTCATCATAATTAGGCATGCAGTCATTAGCCACAGCTCTGATTATGGGTCACTGAGGTCAGTTTCAATAATTCCTCAAAAACCTAACCATGCAGTCCCCCCTAACTGTGTAGTTATCTTGCTTTACTGCTGTTTGTGTGATTAGCTGGGAGGAGCTCACGGCAGCATCCTCCCAATAAAAGTGAAGATGGACCGCTCCTTAACTCTTTCTTGCTTCACATACAGATGGCTTGAGGAGGTACAGGGGAGATACAGGTCTAATAAACAGAATAGAATATCTGCGCCAGGTGTGTTTCTCTGCATTGGTGTCCCATCACAGGCCCACCAGTGTATGTGTGATCTTTGACTCCTGCCAGTTCACAAGCAGGCGGCCAGGAAACGGTTTCAGCCTATCAACCACTGAGGAGATAAAGCCTTTGTATAAGGAATGAGGAAGCAATGAACACATTCAGCCTATCACAGGAGTTGCCCTGAGTGTTCCGAATTATAATTTCTTCATGTCACTGTACGTTATTGAGCCCAAGTAGCTCGCCGTGATCGTATAGTGGTTAGTACTCTGCGTTGTGGCCGCAGCAACCTCGGTTTTAATCCGAGTCACGGCATTGTGGTTGGCAATGTCACAGCAGTTGGGTTTTTCCTTTACAGAATTCCCAAATGTACCAGTTGTTTTTGTAAAATGTCTATTAAAAACAGATCCTTTTCAATATTTAAACGATCTAACGACAAATTATTTAAACACACATGATTATAAGATGTAGGTATACTGTACTTACTGACATAAATTATCGTTCTTGAACATATTTGCGGTAAGGGGAGCGGGGCTCTCCCCCAGGCCAATCAGAATGCAGATGAATGCAGTTGCAGTTGAGTGACCTGTGTTGTGGCTGTCTACAGGGAATGCACATATGTAGCTGTCTCGCAGCCCAATCCAGACGTCAATTGAAGACAGGTTTTCATGCAAATAGAGCAGTAAGTGCAGAGAAATGCTCACTCTCTAAAAATGGCATTTATACAATAGTAAGATTAAATCCAACCTCACCAGTAGATAGGATTTATCAATAAATAAACAAAGCTTCTCCTCTCTGATATGGAATTACCCCCCAAAAAGTATAAGGGAATACCCAATGCTAACCTATGAGAGGGGCAGACCTCACAGTAGTGAAAAATGTAATAGACTGTTTGATACTACTAAGACATACAAACTACCACAGTACATGTCTTACCTTTTACTTACATAGCATGATGCCCCTAGGACTACTTAGGGCCTACCTTAGGGGTTACTGATATGTAATAAAATTGGAGTTTAAGGCTTGGCAAGTAGTTTTAAATGCCAAGTCGAAGTGGCAGTACACTGCAGCACAGGCACTGCAGTAGCAGGCTTGAGACAGGTTTGAAATACTATTTCTTTGGGCGGCACAATCAGTCCCTGGGTATATGGTATACCACTTTACAAGGGGCTTTCAAGTAAATTAAATCTGTCAGTCAGGTATACTCCAATTATACACATGATTAGGGAAGAAGCACGTGCACTTCAGCACTGATTAGTAGCAATAAAGTGATCAGAGTCCTAAGGCCAAGAAAAGGATACAGCAAAATGCGGAGGTGAAAAGCAATAAGGTGGGGTTGGGACCACCTTAAGAATGCAAGGTCTAACAAAAACGAACTAAGGATAACATGAGTAAAACATCAGGTTTTTCTACAGCATTTGGTGAGACAAGTGGGCCTTCTTTTATCTTCCATAAATGCAATCTTTCCTGGACCCCTTTATTATAATGCTCTTCAAGGAAAAAATATAAAGCACTTACAAAGGAGCCTCAAATACTCAAAGATGGTAGACTTCTGTAATATGGGCCATATACTAAAAGCAGCACGAAAACAGAGTGCAATAGGGTCCAAAAAACTTGAGTGACCCATGAGAGTATGCAGGCAAGCCTATGGTATTCCAAACTAGAGATATACCAATGCAATTTTTGTTTTTAGGAGAGAATGTGCCTGCTGAAAAAAAACATTATTTTTAAAAAGTGCATTGCAGAATATCAGGAATTTGCTGTGGGACACCTTGAAAACTTGCATACAGATTATGTGCACACTCCTTACAGTCAGTTGTTGTGGCCGAGTGGTTAAGGCGATGGACTAGAAATCCATTGGGGTCTCCCCGCGCAGGTTCGAATCCTGCCGACAACGAGAATCTTTTTAACATCGGCTACAATTTCAGAAGTTAACCTTTAGTATTTCTTCCATGTCAGTTTTATAAATAGGTGGCTTATTTTGGTGTCACTATTGCCATATCACATATTTATTATCGCTTCCCCTTTCATATCTTTGCTATAACTCTCGTCCTTCATTAGCGCTGGTGCAAACGCTTCAAATTATTATACCCTGGCTCTCTCGGTCATACCTGTGCATGCACTTGAAACTTACTTTACCAATAAAAGAAGCAAATAGAGAAATAAAATAAAAGTGCTAGCTGGATTAGGCAAACACACTTCATAAAACTGCATTTTCTTTTCTATTCTCCCCGTGTTACAAGCTTAACTGCTCCCTGTGTAATTTCTCTTAACCTGCTGTTCCTGGAAGAGAATTTCATCTACAAGCTCTTTCTGTGTTTTTTCCTAGTCTTTTCTTTCCCTTTTCTTAGATTTGTAACTGTTCCTTTACGTGCTCTATTTATGCACCATTAATCTCATTTGAGCTCCTTGTACCTGCTGCTGTTTTCTCCACACCTCATACTGTCTTTTCCCTCTTTCTCTCTTTCTCTGCGGTTGGTGGCTACTTTCCAAAACGTATGATGCCCCAAAGTTCCTTCGTCTTGTTGTCAGACGTGAATTTGAAAAGCAACAAAATTAACAAGCCTTTACCACTCACACATGGCAGAAGTTTATACTTTAATTCAATGAGCTAAGAAAAGTGTGTTGTGGGGCCCCTACAAGCCATGGTGCTTGCTTCATCATAATTAGGCATGCAGTCATTAGCCACAGCTCTGATTATGGGTCACTGAGGTCAGTTTCAATAATTCCTCAAAAACCGAACCATGCAGTCCCCCCTGTGTAGTTATCTTGCTTTACTGCTGTTTGTGTGATTAGCTGGGAGGAGCTCACGGCAGCATCCTCCCAATAAAAGTGTAGATGGACCGTTCCTTAACTCTTTCTTGCTTCACATACAGATGGCTTGAGGAGGTACAGGGGAGATGCAGGTCTAATAAACAGAATAGAATATCTGCGCCAGGTGTGTTTCTCTGCATTGGTGTCCCATCACAGGCCCACCAGTGTATGTGTGATCTTTGACTCCTGCCAGTTCACAAGCAGGCGGCCAGGAAACGGTTTCAGCCTATCAACCACTGAGGAGATAAAGCCTTTGTATAAGGAATGAGGAAGCAATGAACACATTCAGCCTATCACAGGAGTAGCCCTGAGCGTTCCGAATTATAATTTCTTCATGTCACTGTATGTTATTGAGCCCAAGTAGCTCGCCGTGATCGTATAGTGGTTAGTACTCTGCGTTGTGGCTGCAGCAACCTCGGTTCGAATCCGAGTCACGGCATTGTGGTTGGCAATGTCACGGCAGTTGGGTTTTTCCTTTACAGAATTCCCAAATGTACCAGTTGTTTTTGTAAAATGTCTATTAAAAACAGATTCTTTTCAATATTTAAACGATCTAACGACAAATTATTTAAACACACATGATTATAAGATGTATGTATACTGTACTTACTGACATAAATTATCGTTCTTGAACATATTTGCGGTAAGGGGAGCGGAGCTCTCCCCCAGGCCAATCAGAATGCAGATGAATGCAGTTGCAGTTGAGTGACCTGTGTTGTGGCTGTCTACAGGGAATGCACATATGTAGCTGTCTCGCAGCCCAATCCAGACGTCAATTGAAGACAGGTTTTCATGCAAATAGAGCAGTAAGTGCAGAGAAATGCTCACTCTCTAAAAATGGCATTTATACAATAGTAAGATTAAATCCAACCTCACCAGTAGATAGGATTTATCAATAAATAAACAAAGCTTCTCCTCTCTGATATGGAATTACCCCCCAAAAAGTATAAGGGAATACCCAATGCTAACCTATGAGAGGGTCAGACCTCACAGTAGTGAAAAATGTAATAGACTGTTTGATACTACTAGGACATACAAACTACCACAGTACATGTCTTACCTTTTACTTACATAGCATGATGCCCCTAGGACTACCTAGGGTCTACCTTAGGGGTTACTGATATGTAATAAAATTGGAGTTTAAGGCTTGGCAAGTAGTTTTAAATGCCAAGTCGAAGTGGCAGTACACTGCAGCACAGGCACTGCAGTAGCAGGCTTGAGACAGGTTTGAAATGCTATTTCTTTGGGCGGCACAATCAGTCCCTGGGTATATGGTATACCACTTTACAAGGGGCTTTCAAGTAAATTAAATCTGTCAGTCAGGTGTACTCCAATTATACACATGATTAGGGAAGAAGCACGTGCTCTTCAGCACTGATTAGTAGCGATAAAGTGATCAGAGTCCTAAGGCCAACAAAAAGATACAGCAAAATGCGGAGGTGAAAAGCAATAGGGTGGGGTTGGGACCACCTTAAGAATGCAAGGTCTAACAAAAACGAACTAAGGATAACATGAGTAAAACATCAGGTTTCTCTACAGCATTTGGTGAGACAAGTGGGCCTTCTTTTATCTTCCATAAATGCAATCTTTCCCGGACCCCTTTATTATATAGCTCTTCAAGGAAAAAATATAAAGCACTAACAAAAGAGCCTCAAATACTCAAAGATGGTAGACTTCTGTAATATGGGCCATATACTAAAAGCAGCACGAAAACAGAGTGCAATAGGGTCCAAAAAACTTGAGTGACCCATGGGAGTATGCATGCAAGCCTATGGTATTCCAATCTAGAGATATACGCATGCAATTTTTGTTTTTAGGAGAGAATGTGCCTGCTGAAAAAAACATTATTTTTAAAAAGTGCATTGCAGAATATCAGGAATTTGCTGTGGGACACCTTGAAAACTTGCATACAGATTATGTGCACATGCCTTACAGTCAGTTGTTGTGGCTGAGTAGTTAAGGCGATGGACTAGAAATCCATTGGGGTCTCCCTGCGCAGGTTCGAATCCTGCCGACAACGAGAATCTTTTTAACATCGGCTACAATTTCAGAAGTTAACCTTTAGTATTTCTTCCATGTCAGTTTTATAAATAGGTGGCTTATTTTGGTGTCACTATTGCCATATCACATATTTATTATCGCTCCCCCTTTCATATCTTTGCTATAACTCTCGTCCTCCATTAGCGCTGGTGCAAACGCTTCAAATTATTATACCCTGGCTCTCTCGGTCATACCTGTGCATGCACTTGAAACTTACTTTACCAATAAAAGAAGCAAACAGAGAAATAAAATAAAAGTGCTAGCTGGATTAGGCAAACACACTTCATAAAACTGCATTTTCTTTTCTATTCTCCCCCGTGTTACAAGCTTAACTGCTTCCTGTGTAATTTCTCTTAACCTGCTGTTCCTGGAAGAGAATTTCATCTACAAGCTCTTTCTGTGTTTTTTCCTAGTCTTTTCTTTCCCTTTTCTTAGATTTGTAACTGTTCCTTTACGTGCTCTATTTAGGCGCCATTAATTTAATTTGAGCTCCTTGTACCTGCTGCTGTTTTCTCCACACCTCATACTGCCTTTTCCCTCTTTCTCTCTTTCTCTGCGGTTGGTGGCTACTTTCCAAAGCGTCTGATGCCCCAATGTTCCTTCGTCTTGTTGTCAGATGTGAATTTGAAAAGCAACAAAATTAACAAGCCTTTACCACTCACACATGGCAGAAGTTTATACTTTAATTCAATGAGCTAAGAAAAGTGTGTTGTGGGGCCCCTACGAGCCATGGTGCTTGCTTCATCATAATTAGGCATGCAGTCATTAGCCACAGCTCTGATTATGGGTCACTGAGGTCAGTTTCAATAATTCCTCAAAAACCTAACCATGCAGTCCCCCCTAACTGTGTAGTTATCTTGCTTTACTGCTGTTTGTGTGATTAGCTGGGAGGAGCTCACGGCAGCATCCTCCCAATAAAAGTGTAGATGGACCGTTCCTTAACTCTTTCTTGCTTCACATACAGATGGCTTGAGGAGGTACAGGGGAGATGCAGGTCTAATAAACAGAATAAAATATCTGCACCAGGTGTGTTTCTCTGCATTGGTGTCCCTCACAGGCCCACCAGTGTATGTGTGATCTTTGACTCCTGCCAGTTCACAAGCAGGCGGCCAGGAAACGGTTTCAGCCTATCAACCACTGAGGAGATAAAGCCTTTGTATAAGGAATGAGGTAGCAATGAACACATTCAGCCTATCACAGGAGTAGCCCTGAGTGTTCCGAATTATAATTTCTTGATGTCACTGTACTTTATTGTGCAAAAGTAGCTCGCCGTGATCGTATAGTGGTTAGTACTCTGCGTTGTGGCCGCAGCAACCTCGGTTCGAATCCGAGTCACGGCATTGTGGTTGGCAATGTCACGGCAGTTGGGTTTTTCCTTTACAGAATTCCCAAATGTACCAGTTGTTTTAGTAAAATGTCTATTAAAAACAGATCCTTTTCAATATTTAAACGATCTAACGACAAATTATTTAAACACACATGATTATAAGATGTAGGTATACTGTACTTACTGACATAAATTATCGTTCTTGAACATATTTGCGGTAAGGGGAGCGGAGCTCTCCCCCAGGCCAATCAGAATGCAGATGAATGCAGTTGCAGTTGAATGACCTGTGTTGTGGCTGTCTACAGGGAATGCACATATGTAGCTGTCTCGCAGCCCAATCCAGACGTCAATTGAAGACAGGTTTTCATGCAAATAGAGCAGTAAGTGCAGAGAAATGCTCACTCTCTAAAAATGGCATTTATACAATAGTAAGATTAAATCCAACCTCACCAGTAGATAGGATTTATCAATAAATAAATAAAGCTTCTCCTCTCTGATATGGAATTACCCCCCAAAAAGTATAAGGGAATACCCAATGCTAACCTATGAGAGGGGCAGACCTCACAGTAGTGAAAAATGTAATAGACTGTATGATACTACTAGGACATACAAACTACCACAGTACATGTCTTACCTATTACTTACATAGCATGATGCCCCTAGGACTACCTAGGGCCTACCTTAGGGGTTACTGATATGTAATAAAATTGGAGTTTAAGGCTTGGCAAGTAGTTTTAAATGCCAAGTCGAAGTGGCAGTACACTGCAGCACAGGCACTGCAGTAGCAGGCTTGAGACAGGTTTGAAATGCTATTTCTTTGGGTGGCACAATCAGTCCCTGGGTATATGGTATACCACTTTACAAGGGGCTTTCAAGTAAATTAAATCTGTCAGTAAGGTATACTCCAATTATACACATGATTAGGGAAGAAGCATGTGCACTTCAGCACTGATTAGTAGCGATAAAGTGATCAGAGTCCTAAGGCCAACAAAAAGATACAGCAAAATGCGGAGGTGAAAAGCAATAGGGTGGGGTTGGGACCACCTTAAGAATGCAAGGTCTAACAAAAACGAACTAAGGATAACATGAGTAAAACATCAGGTTTCTCTACAGCATTTGGTGAGACAAGTGGACCTTCTTTTATCTTCCATAAATGCAATCTTTCCCGGACCCCTTTATTATATAGCTCTTCAAGGAAAAAATATAAAGCACTTACAAAGGAGCCTCAAATACTCAAAGATGGTAGACTTCTGTAATATGGACCATATACTAAAAGCAGCACGAAAACAGAGTGCAATAGGGTCCAAAAAACTTGAGTGACCCATGAGATTATGTATGCAAGCCTATGGTATTCCAATCTAGAGATATACGCATGCAATTTTTGTTTTTAGGAGAGAATGTGCCTGCTGAAAAAAACATTATTTTTAAAAAGTGCATTGCAGAATATCCTAAATTTGCTGTGGGACACCTTGAAAACTTGCATACAGATTATGTGCACATGCCTTACAGTCAGTTGTTGTGGCCGAGTGGTTAAGGCGATGGACTAGAAATCCATTGGGGTCTCCCTGCGCAGGTTCGAATCCTGCCGACAACGAGAATCTTTTTAACATCGGCTACAATTTCAGAAGTTAACCTTTAGTATTTCTTCCATGTCAGTTTTATAAATAGGTGGCTTATTTTGGTGTCACTATTGCCATATCACATATTTATTATCGCTCCCCCTTTCATATCTTTGCTATAACTCTCGTCCTCCATTAGCGCTGGTGCAAACGCTTCAAATTATTATAACCTGGCTCTCTCGGTCATACCTGTGCATGCACTTGAAACTTACTTTACCAATAAAAGAAGCAAATAGAGAAATAAAATAAAAGTGCTAGCTGGATTAGGCAAACACACTTCATAAAACTGCATTTTCTTTTCTATTCTCCTCCGTGTTACAAGCTTAACTGCTTCCTGTGTAATTTCTCTTAACCTGCTGTTCCTGGAAGAGAATTTCATCTACAAGCTCTTTCTGTGTTTTTTCCTAGTCTTTTCTTTCCCTTTTCTTAGATTTGTAACTGTTCCTTTACGTGCTCTATTTAGGCGCCATTAATTTAATTTGAGCTCCTTGTACCTGCTGCTGTTTTCTCCACACCTCATACTGCCTTTTCCCTCTTTCTCTCTTTCTCTGCGGTTGGTGGCTACTTTCCAAAGCGTCTGATGCCCCAATGTTCCTTCGTCTTGTTGTCAGATGTGAATTTGAAAAGCAACAAAATTAACAAGCCTTTACCACTCACACATGGCAGAAGTTTATACTTTAATTCAATGAGCTAAGAAAAGTGTGTTGTGGGGCCCCTACGAGCCATGGTGCTTGCTTCATCATAATTAGGCATGCAGTCATTAGCCACAGCTCTGATTATGGGTCACTGAGGTCAGTTTCAATAATTCCTCAAAAACCTAACCATGCAGTCCCCCCTAACTGTGTAGTTATCTTGCTTTACTGCTGTTTGTGTGATTAGCTGGGAGGAGCTCACAGCAGCATCCTCCCAATAAAAGTGTAGATGGACCGTTCCTTAACTCTTTCTTGCTTCACATACAGATGGCTTGAGGAGGTACAGGGGAGATGCAGGTCTAATAAACAGAATAAAATATCTGCACCAGGTGTGTTTCTCTGCATTGGTGTCCCATCACAGGCCCACCAGTGTATGTGTGATCTTTGACTCCTGCCAGTTCACAAGCAGGCGGCCAGGAAACGGTTTCAGCCTATCAACCACTGAGGAGATAAAGCCTTTGTATAAGGAATGAGGTAGCAATGAACACATTCAGCCTATCACAGGAGTAGCCCTGAGTGTTCCGAATTATAATTTCTTGATGTCACTGTACGTTATTGTGCAAAAGTAGCTCGCCGTGATCGTATAGTGGTTAGTACTCTGCGTTGTGGCCGCAGCAACCTCGGTTCGAATCCGAGTCACAGCATTGTGGTTGGCAATGTCACGGCAGTTGGGTTTTTCCTTTACAGAATTCCCAAATGTACCAGTTGTTTTAGTAAAATGTCTATTAAAAACAGATCCTTTTCAATATTTAAACGATCTAACGACAAATTATTTAAACACACATGATTATAAGATGTAGGTATACTGTACTTACTGACATAAATTATCGTTCTTGAACATATTTGCGGTAAGGGGAGCGGAGCTCTCCCCCAGGCCAATCAGAATGCAGATGAATGCAGTTGCAGTTGAGTGACCTGTGTTGTGGCTGTCTACAGGGAATGCACATATGTAGCTGTCTCGCAGCCCAATCCAGACGTCAATTGAAGACAGGTTTTCATGCAAATAGAGCAGTAAGTGCAGAGAAATGCTCACTCTCTAAAAATGGCATTTATACAATAGTAAGATTAAATCCAACCTCACCAGTAGATAGGATTTATCAATAAATAAATAAAGCTTCTCCTCTCTGATATGGAATTACCCCCCAAAAAGTATAAGGGAATACCCAATGCTAACCTATGAGAGGGGCAGACCTCACAGTAGTGAAAAATGTAATAGACTGTATGATACTACTAGGACATACAAACTACCACAGTACGTGTCTTACCTTTTACTTACATAGCATGATGCCCCTAGGACTACTTAGGGCCTACCTTAGGGGTTACTGATATGTAATAAAATTGGAGTTTAAGGCTTGGCAAGTAGTTTTAAATGCCAAGTCGAAGTGGCAGTACACTGCAGCACAGGCACTGTAGTAGCAGGCTTGAGACAGGTTTGAAATGCTATTTCTTTGGGCAGCGCAATCAGTCCCTGGGTATATGGTATACCACTTTACAAGGGGCTTTCAAGTAAATTAAATCTGTCAGTCAGGTATACTCCAATTATACACATGATTAGGGAAGAAGCACGTGCACTTCAGCACTGATTAGTAGCGATAAAGTGATCAGAGTCCTAAGGCCAACAAAAAGATACAGCAAAATGCGGAGGTGAAAAGCAATAGGGTGGGGTTGGGACCACCTTAAGAATGCAAGGTCTAACAAAAACGAACTAAGGATAACATGAGTAAAACATCAGGTTTCTCTACAGCATTTGGTGAGACAAGTGGGCCTTCTTTTATCTTCCATAAATGCAATCTTTCCCGGACCCCTTTATTATATAGCTCTTCAAGGAAAAAATATAAAGCACTTACAAAGGAGCCTCAAATACTCAAAGATGGTAGACTTCTGTAATATGGTCCATATACTAAAAGCAGCACGAAAACAGAGTGCAATAGGGTCCAAAAAACTTGAGTGACCCATGAGAGTATGCATGCAAGCCTATGGTATTCCAAACTAGAGATATACGCATGCAATTTTTGTTTTTAGGAGAGAATGTGCCTGCTGAAAAAAACATTATTTTTAAAAAGTGCATTGCAGAATATCAGGAATTTGCTGTGGGACACCTTGAAAACTTGCATACAGATTATGTGCACACGCCTTACAGTCAGTTGTTGTGGCCGATGGTTAAGGCGATGAACTAGAAATCCATTGGGGTCTCCCCGCGCAGGTTCGAATCCTGCCGACAACGAGAATCTTTTTAACATCGGCTACAATTTCAGAAGTTAACCTTTAGTATTTCTTCCATGTCAGTTTTATAAATAGGTGGCTTATTTTGGTGTCACTATTGCCATATCACATATTTATTATCGCTCCCCCTTTCATATCTTTGCTATAACTCTCGTCCTCCATTAGCGCTGGTGCAAACGCTTTTAATTATTATACCCTGGCTCTCTTGGTCATACCTGTGCATGCACTTGAAACTTACTTTACCAATAAAAGAAGCAAATAGAGAAATAAAATAAAAGTGCTAGCTGGATTAGGCAAACACACTTCATAAAACTGCATTTTCTTTTCTATTCTCCCCCGTGTTACAAGCTTAACTGCTCCCTGTGTAATTTCTCTTAACCTGCTGTTCCTGGAAGAGAATTTCATCTACAAGCTCTTTCTGTGTTTTTTCCTAGTCTTTTCTTTCCCTTTTCTTAGATTTGTAACTGTTCCTTTACGTGCTCTATTTAGGCGCCATTAATTTCATTTGAGCTCCTTGTACCTGCTGCTGTTTTCTCCACACCTCATACTGCCTTTTCCCTCTTTCTCTCTTTCTCTGCAGTTGGTGGCTACTTTCCAAAGCGTCTGATGCCCCAATGTTCCTTCGTCTTGTTGTCAGACGTGAATTTGAAAAGCAACAAAATTAACAAGCCTTTACCACTCACACATGGCAGAAGTTTATACTTTAATTCAATGAGCTAAGAAAAGTGTGTTGTGGGGCCCCTACGAGCCATGGTGCTTGCTTCATCATAATTAGGCATGCAGTTATTAGCCACAGCTCTGGTTATGGGTCACTGAGGTCAGTTTCAATAATTCCTCAAAAACCTAACCATGCAGTCCCCCCTAACTGTGTAGTTATCTTGCTTTACTGCTGTTTGTGTGATTAGCTGGGAGGAGCTCACGGCAGCATCCTCCCAATAAAAGTGTAGATGGACCGTTCCTTAACTCTTTCTTGCTTCACATACAGATGGCTTGAGGAGGTACAGGGGAGATGCAGGTCTAATAAACAGAATAGAATATCTGCGCCAGGTGTGTTTCTCTGCATTGGTGTCCCATCACAGGCCCACCAGTGTATGTGTGATCTTTGACTCCTGCCAGTTCACAAGCAGGCGGCCAGGAAACGGTTTCAGCCTATCAACCACTGAGGAGATAAAGCCTTTGTATAAGGAATGAGGAAGCAATGAACACATTCAGCCTATCACAGGAGTAGCCCTGAGTGTTCCGAATTATAATTTCTTGATGTCACTATACGTTATTGTCCAAAAGTAGCTCGCCGTGATCGTATAGTGGTTAGTACTCTGCGTTGTGGCCGCAGCAACCTCGGTTCGAATCCGAGTCACGGCATTGTGGTTGGCAATGTCACGGCAGTTGGGTTTTTCCTTTACAGAATTCCCAAATGTACCAGTTGTTTTTGTAAAATGTCTATTAAAAACAAATCCTTTTCATTCTTTAAACGATCTAACGACAAATTATTTAAACACACATGATTATAAGATGTAGGTAAACTGTACTTACTGACATAAATTATCGTTCTTGAACATATTTGCGGTAAGGGGAGCGGAGCTCTCCCCCAGGCCACTCAGAATGCAAATGAATGCAGTTGCAGTTGAGTGACCTGTGTTGTGGCTGTCTACAGGGAATGCACATATGTAGCTGTCTCGCAGCCCAATCCAGACGTCAATTGAAGACAGGTTTTCATGCAAATAGAGCAGTAAGTGCAGAGAAATGCTCACTCTCTAAAAATGGCATTTATACAATAGTAAGATTAAATCCAACCTCACCAGTAGATAGGATTTATCAATAAATAAATAAAGCTTCTCCTCTCTGATATGGAATTACCCCCCAAAAAGTATAAGGGAATACCCAATGCTAACCTATGAGAGGGGCAGACCTCACAGTAGTGAAAAATGTAATAGACTGTTTGATACTACTAGGACATACAAACTACCACAGTACATGTCTTACCTTTTACTTACATAGCATGATGCCCCTAGGACTACCTAGGGCCTACCTTAATAAAATTGGAGTTTAAGGCTTGGCAAGTAGTTTTAAATGCCAAGTCGAAGTGGCAGTACACTGCAGCACAGGCACTGCAGTAGCAGGCTTGAGACAGGTTTGAAATGCTATTTCTTTGGGTGGCACAATCAGTCCCTGGGTATATGGTATACCACTTTACAAGGGGCTTTCAAGTAAATTAAATCTGTCATTCAGGTATACTCCAATTATACACATGATTAGGGAAGAAGCACGTGCACTTCAGCACTGATTAGTAGCGATAAAGTGATCAGAGTCCTAAGGCCAACAAAAAGATACAGCAAAATGCGGAGGTGAAAAGCAATAAGGTGGGGTTGGGACCACCTTAAGAATGCAAGGTCTAACGAAAACGAACTAAGGATAACATGAGTAAAACGTCAGGTTTCTCTACAGCATTTGGTGAGACAAGTGGGCCTTCTTTTATCTTCCATAAATGCAATCTTTCCCGGACCCCTTTATTATATAGCTCTTCAAGGAAAAAATATAAAGCACTTACAAAGGAGCCTCAAATACTCAAAGATGGTAGACTCCTGTAATATGGGCCATATACTAAAAGCAGCACGAAAACAGAGTGCAATAGGGTCCAAAAAACTTGAGTGACCCATGAGAGTATGCATGCAAGCCTATGGTATTCCAAACTAGAGATATACGCATGCAATTTTTGTTTTTAGGAGAGAATGTGCCTGCTGAAAAAAACATTATTTTTAAAAAGTGCATTGCAGAATATCAGGAATTTGCTGTGGGACACCTTGAAAACTTGCATACAGATTATGTGCACACGCCTTACAGTCAGTTGTTGTGGCCGAGTGGGTAAGGCGATGGACTAGAAATCCATTGGGGTCTCCCCGCGCAGGTTCGAATCCTGCCGACAACGAGAATCTTTTTAACATCGGCTACAATTTCAGAAGTTAACCTTTAGTATTTCTTCCATGTCAGTTTTATAAATAGGTGGCTTATTTTGGTGTCACTATTGCCATATCACATATTTATTATCGCTCCCCCTTTCATATCTTTGCTATAACTCTCGTCCTTCATTAGCGCTGGTGCAAACGCTTCAAATTATTATACCCTGGCTCTCTCGGTCATACCTGTGCATGCACTTGAAACTTACTTTACCAATAAAAGAAGCAAATAGAGAAATAAAATAAAAGTGCTAGCTGGATTAGGCAAACACACTTCATAAAACTGCATTTTCTTTTCTATTCTCCCCGGTGTTACAAGCTTAACTGCTCCCTGTGTAATTTCTCTTAACCTGCTGTTCCTGGAAGAGAATTTCATCTACTAGCTCTTTCTGTGTTTTTTCCCAGTCTTTTCTTTCCCTTTTCTTAGATTTGTAACTGTTCCTTTACGTGCTCTATTTAGGCGCCATTAATCTCATTTGAGCTCCTTGTACCTGCTGCTGTTTTCTCCACACCTCATACTGCCTTTTCCCTCTTTCTCTCTTTCTCTGCGGTTGGTGGCTACTTTCCAAAGCGTCTGATGCCCCAATGTTCCATCGTCTTGTTGTCAGACGTGAATTTGAAAAGCAACAAAATTAACAAGCCTTTACCACTCACACATGGCAGAAGTTTATACTTTAATTCAATGAGCTAAGAAAAGTGTGTTGTGGGGCCCCTACGAGCCATGGTGCTTGCTTCATCATAATTAGGCATGCAGTCATTAGCCACAGCTCTGATTATGGGTCACTGAGGTCAGTTTCAATAATTCCTCAAAAACCTAACCATGCAGTCCCCCCTAACTGTGTAGTTATCTTGCTTTACTGCTGTATGTGTGATTAGCTGGGAGGAGCTCACGGCAGCATCCTCCCAATAAAAGTGTAGATGGACCGTTCCTTAACTCTTTCTTGCTTCACATACAGATGGCTTGAGGAGGTACAGGGGAGTTGCAGGTCTAATAAACAGAATAGAATATCTGCGCCAGGTGTGTTTCTCTGCATTGGTGTCCCATCACAGGCCCACCAGTGTATGTGTGATCTTTGACTCCTGCCAGTTCACAAGCAGGCGGCCAGGAAACGGTTTTAGCCTATCAACCACTGAGGAGATAAAGCCTTTGTATAAGGAATGAGGAAGCAATGAACACATTCAGCCTATCACAGGAGTAGCCCTGAGTGTTCCGAATGATAATTTCTTCATGTCACTGTACGTTATTGAGCCCAAGTAGCTGGCCGTGATCGTATAGTGGTTAGTACTCTGCGTTGTGGCCGCAGCAACCTCGGTTCAAATCCGAGGCACGGCATTGTGGTTGGCAATGTCACTGCAGTTGGGTTTTTCCTTTACAGAATTCCCAAATGTACCAGTTGTTTTTGTAAAATGTCTATTAAAAACAGATCCTTTTCAATATTTAAACGATCTAACGACAAATTATTTAAACACACATGATTATAAGATGTAGGTATACTGTACAAACTGACATAAATTATCGTTCTTGAACATATTTGCGGTAAGGGGAGCGGAGCTCTCCCCCAGGCCAATCAGAATGCAGATGAATGCAGTTGCTGTTGAGTGACCTGTGTTGTGGCTGTCTACAGGGAATGCACATATGTAGCTGTCTCGCAGCCCAATCCAGAGGTCAATTGAAGACAGGTTTTCATGCAAATAGAGCAGTAAGTGCAGAGAAATGCTCACTCTCTAAAAATGGCATTTATACAATAGTAAGATTAAATCCAACCTCACCAGTAGATAGGATTTATCAATAAATAAATAAAGCTTCTCCTCTCTGATATGGAATTACCCCCCAAAAAGTATAAGGGAATACCCAATGCTAACCTATGAGAGGGGCAGACCTCACAGTAGTGAAAAATGTAATAGACTGTTTGATACTACTAGGACATACAAACTACCACAGTACATGTCTTACCTTTTACTTACATAGCATGATGCCCCTAGGACTACCTAGGGCCTACCTTAGGGGTTACTGATATGTAATAAAATTGGAGTTTAAGGCTTGGCAAGTAGTTTTAAATGCCAAGTCGAAGTGGCAGTACACTGCAGCACAGGCACTGCAGTAGCAGGCTTGAGACAGGTTTGAAATGCTATTTCTTTGGGCGGCACAATCAGTCCCTGGGTATATGGTATACCACTTTACAAGGGGCTTTCAAGTAAATTAAATCTGTCAGTCAGGTATACTCCAATTATACACATGATTAGGGAAGAAGCACGTGCACTTCAGCACTGATTAGTAGCGATAAAGTGATCAGAGTCCTAAGGCCAACAAAAAGATACAGCAAAATGCGGAGGTGAAAAGCAATAAGGTGGGGTTGGGACCACCTTAAGAATGCAAGGTCTAACAAAAACGAACTAAGGATAACATGAGTAAAACATCAGGTTTCTCTACAGCATTTGGTGAGACAAGTGGGCCTTCTTTTATCTTCCATAAATGGAATCTTTCCCGGACCCCTTTATTATATAGCTCTTCAAGGAAAAAAATATAAAGCACTTACAAAGGAGCCTCAAATACTCAAAGATGGTAGACTTCTGTAATATGGGCCATATACTAAAAGCAGCACGAAAACAGAGTGCAATAGGGTCCAAAAAACTTGAGTGACCCATGAGAGTATGCATGCAAGATTATGGTAATCCAAACTAGAGATATACGCCTGCAATTTTTGTTTTTAGGAGAGAATGTGCCTGCTGAAAAAAACAATATTTTTAAAAAGTGCATTGCAGAATATCAGGAATTTGCTGTGGGACACCTTGAAAACTTGCATACAGATTATGTGCACACACCTTACAGTCAGTTGTTGTGGCCGAGTGGTTCAGGCGATGGACTAGAAATCCATTGGGGTCTCCCCGCGCAGGTTCGAATCCTGCCGACAAGGAGATTTTTTTTAACATCTGCTACAATTTCAGAAGTTAACCTTTAGTATTTCTTCCATGTCAGTTTTATAAATAGGTGGCTTATTTTGGTGTCACTATTGCCATATCACATACTTATTATCGCTCCCCCTTTCATATCTTTGCTATAACTCTCGTCCTTCATTAGCGCTGGTGCAAACGCTTCAAATTATTATACCCTGGCTCTCTCGGTCATACCTGTGCATGCACTTGAAACTTACTTTACCAATAAAAGAAGGCAATAGAGAAATAAAATAAAAGTGCTAGCTGGATTAGGCAAACACACTTCATAAAACTGCATTTTCTTTTCTATTCTCCCCCGTGTTACAAGCTTAACTGCTCCCTGTGTAATTTCTCTTAACCTGCTGTTCCTGGAAGAGAATTTCATCTACAAGCTCTTTCTGTGTTTTTTCCTAGTCTTTTCTTTCCCTTTTCTTAGATTTGTAACTGTTCCTCTACGTGCTCTATTTAGGCGCCATTAATCTCATTTGAGCTCCTTGTACCTGCTACTGTTTTCTCCACACCTCATACTGTCTTTTCCCTCTTTCTCTCTTTCTCTGCGGTTGGTGGCTACTTTCCAAAGCGTCTGATGCCCCAATGTTCCTTCGTCTTGTTGTCAGACGTGAATTTGAAAAGCAACAAAATTAACAAGCCTTTACCACTCACACATGGCAGAAGTTTATACTTTAATTCAATGAGCTAAGAAAAGTGTGTTGTGGGGCCCCTACGAGTCATGGTGCTTGCTTCATCATAATTAGGCATGCAGTCATTAGCCACATGTGAGAAGTTGGCCTGGTATATAATGCTCACTAATTCTAGTGATCACTTTGTACCATGCCAAGCAACCCTTATGATGATGGTTGTAATTCAACCTTGTAGACCAGTTATCCTAGTGGTAACGTGGACAAAGCAGTCTTAGGCTAAACTCTGAAAGGCATGTGAAGCCAGCTGTTATACCATACACAACCCCCTTGAATACCAAATGAAAGGGACACCACACAGATATATATTGAAAATATATATTGATTTATTAACTATAAAATCCCCTGGACTCTTTATGAGCACAGAAGCACAAGCGTAAAATCACAAGACAGTTTAAAATACACAAAAGTTGCACAATATGGATGAGCCCTAGGGGCCACCTAAACCATATACTAAATAAGTGGTATAAGAGATACCAGGAGGAAAGTGAAGAGGCCTAGGGCCTTGGGAATCGCTGGAGCTATTCGAGACTGGAGTTAGCTAAGTCGGGAAAGGCCCACGGGACTCGGGTGCAGTGTTCAAAGTGCACGCACTTCTCAATACAAAGTCTATGGTGCGTAAAAAGCACAAAGTTAGAAAGTTAGGAACCTTCCGAGTGACCTACGGAGCTGAAACTTAAAACACAGGCCCTTGGGATGTGTACCAGTGCAGGAGCACCGGCGGAGCTGAGTTACCTCACCCACAGGAAGCGGGTGCACAGGGTCGAAGATGTGTCGGGTTTCGTCACGCTGGTCGATGGTGCTTGGAGCAGGAGATGCTGCAGGCGGCTCGATGAGAAGAGTTCCGGTGGATCCAAGGGTGGATCTGTAGATGTGAAGACCTGAAAGCAGAGGGGACAGTGTTCAAAGTCACTAGCCAGTGACTGCCGTGGAACCAGAGTGGAACCAGGTGATGTCGGGTGCAAACAGGCGTTGTCGGGTAGCTTCTTTCTGCAGCCACGTGGATACCCGGGGTCGAGGACGTCCAGGAGTCGGTCACGAGCTGTCCCACGTAGGCTTCTCGCTGTTGGCGGTGTCGGCGACCTGATCGGAGCAAACAGGCCTTGGCAAATGCAAGCCACGCAGGAGTTGAAAGATGCTGTTCACTCGGACCAGCAAGGTCAGAGCGGGTGCTCCTTTTCACAGGAGCTTGGGTAGGTCTGGAGCAACCAGACCTGCTGTTTAAATCTTCGGGTTCGTCGCCAAGATGGCCGCTGGCCGCGTGGCTAGTGGCCGGGATGGCGCGTCGAGTGGCACAGTGCAAAAGGGCCCCACGCAGATCGTGGAGATGCTGGGGGGCTGATCTTCGGTGCAAGGGCTGCTCGGTGGTGGGGGTTCTCAGTCCCCAAAGCACAACGTCGAGGATGCCTCAGAAGCTGCGCAGTCAGCTTTACGAGTGTCTTCCAAGAGGTCCGGTCCCACGTCACTCGGTGCCTCCACGGGTCCCTTCTTTGCAGGGACTGTGGATCGGGCTCTGAGAGGTCTGGGAATCTGGTTCTTGTCGGGCTCTGGGCTCGGGCTCCGGCGGGAGGCGGCGGCAAAGCAGACGTCGAGTTGCTGGTTGGTACCTGTGTTCACAGGGTGGTCACTCCTTGGCCACAAGGGAGATTCTTCTTCAGTCTTCTGTGCAGCAGAATGTCGAAGTCCAGTCTTCTTCTTAGTTTAAGTTGATTTCGGGATGATCTGCTGTGCAATGGCACTGCTCCCCCTCTTATTCCAATCTAGGGGGTGGATCACCTACTAGGTCCCTCCTCTGGGAGGAACCAGGAAGGGGGGCGGTTACACCCCCTTTCCTTTGTCCAGCTCCGCGCCAGGACTGGGGCTGGAAGGCCCCAGAACCGGTTTGGACTGGCCTATGCACGGGGACACCTTGTGTGCCCCGGGCATGTCTGATTCTTTTCAGCCCTGTCCTACCTAATACACAAAATCCTGTCTGGGGTGGTGCTCGCACCTCCCAAGGCAGGAAACCCTTTGTCCAGGCCACCATCTGCCGAGTTTCGGTCAGCAGCAGGAGGCCAGACTTGTGTCTGTGGTGGCAGCGTCCATTTTGTGAAGCTGAGGCTCTGTTTAACTTTAACCGGGGTTAAGGCTACACACATGTCGTGTCCCTCTAGAAGGGTGGAATGCTATCCCCGTCGCCAGAATTGGCGAGGGGATAGTATTCCAATTCGTATGACACCTTACTCGACATGTTTTGATAAAGCCAAACCAAAGATAGCATTTAACCGCGAGGATTATAATGCACTTAAGAGTATATGGTATGGCAATATCCCGGAACAGCTTAGGGAGTGGTTCCCGACAGCTGCAGACAGGCTCAGCTCATGCTAGAGCACCATCTCACATATTTCCAAGCACTCTGCCTCCAGGATTGATGAGGCCTTCCATAGGAGTGGCTGATAGGAACATATGTGTCCAGTTTAGGGTTAGGCACAGACATACTGTACCTAAGTAAGAGGTGGTTACACCGACTTACCCCAGCTGAGTGATCAGCCAGTTGTGTCACAGATGGAGGCCAGGCCAGGGGTGGCACAATACGTGCTGCAGCCCCTGGTAGGCCTTGGATACACCTATGCCCTGGGCACCTAGGGTGCACTATTACAGGGGCTCATAAGGTGAACCAGTTCCAATTCGTAATGCACCTAGAGTGCATGGGCATCAATTTAGAGAGAGAACAGCAGGCTGTGGGTCTGATTAGCAGGCCCACAGCCACATTAAGTCAGAAACCAGTGAAGCAAAAAGCAAAAATTTGGGGTGACCATAGGATAGCAGACCCTACTCTCCTACATAACCCCCCCCCAAACGCAGGGACATTAGACTAACCTTGACCAGTTGTGTCTTCATGTTCTAAGTGGAAGTACCTGGAGAGACCATCTGCGTTGCCATGGTCAGTCCCTGGGCGGTGCTCCACTGTAAAGTCCATCCCCTGTAGGGAAATGGACCACCTGAGTAGTTTGGGGTTTTCACCCTTCATCTGATTAAGCCATAGGAGGGGCTTATGGTCGGTCTGAATCTTGAAGTGAGTGCCAAATAAGTATGGTCTCAGCTTCTTCAGGGCCCACACCACAGCAAAGGCCTCCCTCTCTATAGCTGACCAACGTTTCTCTCTGGGGGTCAGCCTTCTGCTAATGAAAGCAATGGGCTGGTCCTGGCCATCTACATTAAGCTGTGAAAGCACTGCTCCCACTCCCAACTCAGAAGCATCTGTTTGGACAATGAACTCTCTTGAGTAGTCAGGACTCTTCAGGATAGGTGCAGAGCACATGGCCTTCTTCAGGTCATCAAATGCCTTTTGACAGATTTCTGTCCACTGAACCTTTTTGGGCATCTTCTTGGATGTCAGATCATTAAGGGGAGTCACAATGGACCCATAGTTCTTAACAAACTTCCTGTAGTACCCAGTCAGGCCCAAGAAAGCTCTGACCTGAGTCTGGGTAGTTGGAGGGGACCAGTCCTTGATGGTCTGGATCTTACTCTCCAGTGGTTGAACTTGGCCTCCACCTACAAGGTGGCCCAGGTATACAACCTTGCTCTGCCCTATCTGGCACTTTGTTGCCTTGATAGTGAGGCCTGCCTTCTGCAGAGCCTCAAGCACTTCCTTCAGGTGGATCAGGTGATCCTCCCAGGTGGAGCTAAAGACAGCAATATCGTCCAGATAAGCTGCACAAAAGTCATCCAACCCAGTGAGGACTTGGTTCACCAACCTTTGGAAGGTGGCAGGTGCATTTTTCAAACCAAAGGGCATCACCACAAACTGATAATGCCCACTAGGGGTAGAAAATGCTGTCTTGGCTTTAGACTCCTCAGCTAACCTGATTTGCCAGTAGCCAGCTGTTAAGTCAAATGTGCTCAAATATTTGGCAGAAGCCAACTTGTCAATGAGCTCATCTGCCCTTGGAATAGGGTGTGCATCTGTCCTGGTGACAGCATTGAGTCCTCTGTAATCCACACAGAACCTCATCTCTCTCTTGCCATCTTTGGTGTGAGGTTTGGGGACCAGAACCACTGGGCTAGCCCAGGGGCTCTCTGAAGGCTCAATGACACCTAATTCCAGCATCTTTTGCACCTCAGTCTTTATACAGTCCCTGACGTGGTCAGGTTGCCTGTAAATCTTGCTCTTTACAGGAAGACTGTCACCAGTGTCCACCACATGGGTACACCAGTTAGTCTGACTGGGGGTCAAGGAGAACATATGCCTGTATGCCTGTAGAACTTGTCTGCAGTCATGTTGCTGATGTTCAGTGAGGCTGCCACCTAAGGCCACACCATCAACTGAGCCATCCTCAGGGTTCTGAGTGAGCAGGTCTGGGAGAGGGTCACTCTCTTCCTCCTGTCCCTCATCTGTAGCCATGAGCAAGCCCATGTCTGCCCTGCTGACATATGCCTTCAATCTGTTCACATGGAGCACCCTGTGGGGGCTCCTGGGAGTTCCTAGGTCCACCAAGTAGGTAACCTCTCCCTTCTTTTCCAGAATTGTATGGGGTCCAGACCATTTGTCTTGGAGTGCTGCTGGGGCCACTGGCTCCAACACCCATACCTTCTGTCCAGGCTGAAATTCAACAAGGACAGCCTTTTGGTCATGCCAAGCTTTTTGTAATTCTTGGCTAGCCTCAAGGTTTTTGGATGCCTTTTCCATGTACTCTGCCATCCTGGAGCGGAGACCAAGTACATAGTCCACTATGTCCTGTTTAGGCTTTTTGAGAGGTAACTCCCATCCTTCCTTCACAAGACACAGGGGTCCTCTTACAGGGTGCCCAAACAACAATTCAAAGGGGCTGAATCCAACCCCCTTTTGAGGGACCTCTCTGTAAGCGAACAAAAGGCAGGGCAGAAGGATGTCCCATCTTCGCCTGAGCTTTTCAGGTAATCCTTTAATCATGCCCTTTAGGGTCTTGTTAAATCTCTCAACAAGCCCATTGCATTGTGGGTGATAAGGAGTGGTGAACTTGTAGTTTACACCACATTCCTTCCACATAGCTGTCAAATATCCAGACATGAAGTTGGTACCTCTATCTGATATTACCTCCTTAGGAAACCCCACTCTGGAGAAAACTCCAAGTAAGGCCCTGGCCACAACAGGAGCTGTTGTGGTCCTAAGGGGAATTGCCTCTGGGTACCTGGTGGCATGATCCACTACCACCAGTATGAATCTGTGCCCAGATGCTGTAGGGGGATCCATTGGACCAACAATATCAATCCCCACTCTCTCAAAGGGAACCCCCACCACAGGTAGTGGTATCAGGGGGGCCTTTGTTGTTCCACCTGCTTTACCACTGGCTTGGCAGGTTTCACAGGAGCGACAAAACTCCTTGGTGTCTTCAGACATGTGAGGCCAGTGAAAGTGAGGGACAAGCCTGTCCCAAGTCTTGCTCTGGCCTAGGTGTCCTGCTAAAGGAATATCATGGGCCAAGGTGAGTAGGAAGCCCCTAAATTGCAGAGGTATAACCAACCTCCTGGTAGCACCAGGCTTGGGGTCTCTAGCCTCTGAATAAAGGAGTCCATCGTCCCAATATACTTTATGGGCACCTTGAGCATTCCCAGCAGCCTCAGCAGCAGCCTGCTGTCTGAGGGGTTCAAGAGAAGGACAGGTTAACTGAGCCTGCCCCAAGTCTGCCCTAGAAGGTCCCCCTGTCCCCAGAAACTCAACCTGATCAGGTTCAAGTTCTTCAGGGACAGTTCCTTCAGGGGTCTCTAGATCAGTTTCCTGTGAAGCCTGATCCTCACTTGTAGGCAGTTGGGAAGGCACAGCCTTAACCCTCCTGTTCTTCTTCTTGGGAGGTACTTGGTCCATTGTTCCAGGATCCAAGACCTGAGGTTCAGAGAGGCACTTTTTGGCCTGTGACCTGGTCACAGCAAGGACATGTGATGATATCCCTAACATCTCTGCATGAGTCCTGTACTCAACTTCTGACCATAGAGAGTTCTCCAGGTCATTGCCCAACAAACATTCTACTGGGAGATCAGCACTAACCACAACTTTCTTTAGGCCAGTTACCCCTCCCCAGGAAAAGTTAACAAGTGCCACACTATGTGTAGTAGTGACATTGCTGGCATTGGTCACCAGGTAATCATCGCCTGGCATGTATTGTCCAGGGTCCACAAAGTTAGGTGTCACCATAGTGACACTGGCACATGTGTCCCTGTAAGCTTGAGCCACTTTGTTGTTAATCAAAGGTGTCTGTCTGTATTTGCCCAGGTTACTGGGACTTATGTCAGGGGTCAAATCTATGTCCCCTTCACAAACCAGAACAGCCTGTGTAAGGGTTCTGACTAGGTCAGAATCTCCTTCAGTTCCCAAAGTGATTCCCACTAAACCCTTGGCTTGAGGACCAACACTGCTAACTGTACTAGTGGGTGCAGGTGCCTTAGGGGCTGCAGTGTTGGGGGCTCCACCCTTTTTACACTCACTTGTCCAGTGAGAGGTGTTCTTACAAGTTTTACACCAGGGTTTCTTCTGACCTTCTTTCTTCTTCTTCTTGGAAGTTTGGGACCCACCCTCTGTCTCAGTTTGGGGCCCTGTTGAAGACTTCTGGTCTTTAGCTTTCTGCTCCCCACCCTTCTGGTCTGTTTTCTTCTGGTCACCACCCTGGTTCTGGTTCTGGTTCTTTTGCTTAACTCTGGTTCTTACCCATTTATCTGCCCTCTTTCCCAATTCTTGGGGAGAGGTCAAATCTGAGTCAACCAAATGTTGATGCAACTGCTGGTTCTGACAATTATTTAAAATTTGTTCTCTCATCAGCAAATTGTACAATCCTTCATAGTCTGTAACCTTGCTTCCCAGCAACCATCCCTCCAGAGCCTTAGTGGCACACTCAACAAATTCAGACCAGTCCTGAGTCTGTGTCTTCTGGGTATCTCTGAACATTAACCTGTACTGTTCAGTGGTTAAGCCTAACCCATCAATCAGAGCACTCTTCAGGACCAGGTAGTTTCTAGAATCCCCATCACTAACTGTGAGGAGTCTGTCTCGGCCTCTACCTTCAAAGGAGAGCCACAAGATTGCTGCCCACTGCTCCTGAGGGATCTGCTGTACTCTGCAGGCTCTCTCCATTGCAGTAATCCATTTATGGATGTCATCCCCAGCTTTGTAGGGGGGCACAATCTTACTCAGGTTTCTATTATCAAAAGACCTGTCTTTATCCTTGTGGATATTGCTGCCACCAGTGGGTTCTATTACCCCACTCTCTCTAGGCTGTCTTGCTCTAGCAAGTTTCTCCTTAGCCAGGGCAACCTCTAACTCTTGCCTCTGGATCCTAAGCTCAGCCTCTCTCATCTTGGCCTCATGTTCCCTTCTCTGAGGGCTAGTCATCTCCTTTCTGGAGTGACCATGAGAGCCTCTAGAGACATGGGAGGTGTTGGATTCACCTGAGTGATGCCTTCTCCTCCTATGGCCCTGGTTAAGTCCACCTGGGGGTCTGAATGGGTTGTTACCTGATTCATTCCCAAGTTGACTTAAGTTAGCCTGGTTCAGTCTACTGACCAGCACCTGACTATCTCTGTCATCATCTGACTCACTGCTTTCCACCTCCTCCTCCTCTTCTTCTTCTTCCTCTTCATCTACCTGAGGAGCTCCAGTGGTGGAGGCTTCCTCATCTACTAGGATGATAGGGGTAGGGGTGTCTACAGTGTCATCCTCTGAAGGATGGCCTCCTTCAGCATTCCCTGTGGGGTTTGCTTTAGAGGTCTTTAGAGCCTCAGACTGATCCAAGAGCTCTCTTAGGTGGTCTGTAGTAGGGGTAGGCCCTGTCTTCAGACCCCTTAAGACACAAAGCTGTCTTAATTCCTTAAAGGGAAAAATAGCAAACTGGGATGGTGCCCTTGGAGGGTCACTCTCAACAGGAGTAAGTCCACTGGACCCCTCTGTTCCAGACATTGCTCTAGTGTGGGTGGATGTGTTGCAATCTACCTACACTGGTGTTTACCTACTAAACCTATCTAGTAGTTGTAGCTAGGGTGTGCTACTCCCTTTGCTCTACAACAACTAAGTTCAGTAGAACTTAAGTATACTAGTCTTGTTTTATATGTACCTAGCAGGTACCTGTATGATCTTTCAAATGATAATCTCAAAGATTGTAATGGTAAAACAACAGCAAGCTCAGATCCCAATCCGCTGCTCACCAATGTGAGAAGTTGGCCTGGTATATAATGCTCACTAATTCTAGTGATCACTTTGTACCATGCCAAGCAACCCTTATGATGATGGTTGTAATTCAACCTTGTAGACCAGTTATCCTAGTGGTAACGTGGACAAAGCAGTCTTAGGCTAAACTCTGAAAGGCATGTGAAGCCAGCTGTTATACCATACACAACCCCCTTGAATACCAAATGAAAGGGACACCACACAGATATATATTGAAAATATATATTGATTTATTAACTATAAAATCCCCTGGACTCTTTATGAGCACAGAAGCACAAGCGTAAAATCACAAGACAGTTTAAAATACACAAAAGTTGCACAATATGGATGAGCCCTAGGGGCCACCTAAACCATATACTAAATAAGTGGTATAAGAGATACCAGGAGGAAAGTGAAGAGGCCTAGGGCCTTGGGAATCGCTGGAGCTATTCGAGACTGGAGTTAGCTAAGTCGGGAAAGGCCCACGGGACTCGGGTGCAGTGTTCAAAGTGCACGCACTTCTCAATACAAAGTCTATGGTGCGTAAAAAGCACAAAGTTAGAAAGTTAGGAACCTTCCGAGTGACCTACGGAGCTGAAACTTAAAACACAGGCCCTTGGGATGTGTACCAGTGCAGGAGCACCGGCGGAGCTGAGTTACCTCACCCACAGGAAGCGGGTGCACAGGGTCGAAGATGTGTCGGGTTTCGTCACGCTGGTCGATGGTGCTTGGAGCAGGAGATGCTGCAGGCGGCTCGATGAGAAGAGTTCCGGTGGATCCAAGGGTGGATCTGTAGATGTGAAGACCTGAAAGCAGAGGGGACAGTGTTCAAAGTCACTAGCCAGTGACTGCCGTGGAACCAGAGTGGAACCAGGTGATGTCGGGTGCAAACAGGCGTTGTCGGGTAGCTTCTTTCTGCAGCCACGTGGATACCCGGGGTCGAGGACGTCCAGGAGTCGGTCACGAGCTGTCCCACGTAGGCTTCTCGCTGTTGGCGGTGTCGGCGACCTGATCGGAGCAAACAGGCCTTGGCAAATGCAAGCCACGCAGGAGTTGAAAGATGCTGTTCACTCGGACCAGCAAGGTCAGAGCGGGTGCTCCTTTTCACAGGAGCTTGGGTAGGTCTGGAGCAACCAGACCTGCTGTTTAAATCTTCGGGTTCGTCGCCAAGATGGCCGCTGGCCGCGTGGCTAGTGGCCGGGATGGCGCGTCGAGTGGCACAGTGCAAAAGGGCCCCACGCAGATCGTGGAGATGCTGGGGGGCTGATCTTCGGTGCAAGGGCTGCTCGGTGGTGGGGGTTCTCAGTCCCCAAAGCACAACGTCGAGGATGCCTCAGAAGCTGCGCAGTCAGCTTTACGAGTGTCTTCCAAGAGGTCCGGTCCCACGTCACTCGGTGCCTCCACGGGTCCCTTCTTTGCAGGGACTGTGGATCGGGCTCTGAGAGGTCTGGGAATCTGGTTCTTGTCGGGCTCTGGGCTCGGGCTCCGGCGGGAGGCGGCGGCAAAGCAGACGTCGAGTTGCTGGTTGGTACCTGTGTTCACAGGGTGGTCACTCCTTGGCCACAAGGGAGATTCTTCTTCAGTCTTCTGTGCAGCAGAATGTCGAAGTCCAGTCTTCTTCTTAGTTTAAGTTGATTTCGGGATGATCTGCTGTGCAATGGCACTGCTCCCCCTCTTATTCCAATCTAGGGGGTGGATCACCTACTAGGTCCCTCCTCTGGGAGGAACCAGGAAGGGGGGCGGTTACACCCCCTTTCCTTTGTCCAGCTCCGCGCCAGGACTGGGGCTGGAAGGCCCCAGAACCGGTTTGGACTGGCCTATGCACGGGGACACCTTGTGTGCCCCGGGCATGTCTGATTCTTTTCAGCCCTGTCCTACCTAATACACAAAATCCTGTCTGGGGTGGTGCTCGCACCTCCCAAGGCAGGAAACCCTTTGTCCAGGCCACCATCTGCCGAGTTTCGGTCAGCAGCAGGAGGCCAGACTTGTGTCTGTGGTGGCAGCGTCCATTTTGTGAAGCTGAGGCTCTGTTTAACTTTAACCGGGGTTAAGGCTACACACATGTCGTGTCCCTCTAGAAGGGTGGAATGCTATCCCCGTCGCCAGAATTGGCGAGGGGATAGTATTCCAATTCGTATGACACCTTACTCGACATGTTTTGATAAAGCCAAACCAAAGATAGCATTTAACCGCGAGGATTATAATGCACTTAAGAGTATATGGTATGGCAATATCCCGGAACAGCTTAGGGAGTGGTTCCCGACAGCTGCAGACAGGCTCAGCTCATGCTAGAGCACCATCTCACATATTTCCAAGCACTCTGCCTCCAGGATTGATGAGGCCTTCCATAGGAGTGGCTGATAGGAACATATGTGTCCAGTTTAGGGTTAGGCACAGACATACTGTACCTAAGTAAGAGGTGGTTACACCGACTTACCCCAGCTGAGTGATCAGCCAGTTGTGTCACAGATGGAGGCCAGGCCAGGGGTGGCACAATACGTGCTGCAGCCCCTGGTAGGCCTTGGATACACCTATGCCCTGGGCACCTAGGGTGCACTATTACAGGGGCTCATAAGGTGAACCAGTTCCAATTCGTAATGCACCTAGAGTGCATGGGCATCAATTTAGAGAGAGAACAGCAGGCTGTGGGTCTGATTAGCAGGCCCACAGCCACATTAAGTCAGAAACCAGTGAAGCAAAAAGCAAAAATTTGGGGTGACCATAGGATAGCAGACCCTACTCTCCTACACCACAGCTCTGATTATGGGTCACTGAGGTCAGTTTCAATAATTCCTCAAAAACCTAACCATGCAGTCCCCCCTAACTGTGTAGTTATCTTGCTTTACTGCTGTTTGTGTGATTAGCTGGGAGGAGCTCACGGCAGCATCCTCCCAATAAAAGTGTAGATGGACCGTTCCTTAACTCTTTCTTGCTTCACATACAGATGGCTTGAGGAGGTACAGGGGAGATGCAGGTCTAATAAACAGAATAGGATATCTGTGCCAGGTGTGTTTCTCTGCATTGGTGTCCCATCACAGGCCCACCAGTGTATGTGTGATCTTTGACTCCTTCCAGTTCACATGCAGGTGGCCAGGAAACGGTTTCAGCCTATCAACCACTGAGGAAATAAAGCCTTTGTATAAGGAATGAGGAAGCAATGAACACATTCAGCCTATCACAGGAGTAGCCCTGAGTGTTCCGAATTATAATTTCTTCATGTCACTGTACGTTATTGAGCCCAAGTAGCTCGCCGTGATCGTATGGTGGTTAGTACTCTGCGTTGTGACCGCAGCAACCTCGGTTCGATTCCGAGTCACGGCATTGTGGTTGGCAATGTCACGGCAGTTGGGTTTTTCCTTTACAGAATTCCCAAATGTACCAGTTGTTTTTGTAAAATGTCTATTAAAAACAGATCCTTTTCAATATTTAAACGATCTAACGACAAATTATTTAAACACACATGATTATAAGATGTAGGTATACTGTACTTACTGACATAAATTATCGTTCTTGAACATATTTGCGGTAAGGGGAGCGGAGCTCTCCCCCAGGCCAACCAGAATGCAGATGAATGCAGTTGCAATTGAGTGACCTGTGTTGTGGCTGTCTACAGGGAATGCACATATGTAGCTGTCTCGCAGCCCAATCCAGAGGTCAATTGGAGACAGGTTTTCATGCAAATAGAGCAGTAAGTGCAGAGAAATGTTCACTCTCTAAAAATGGCATTTATACAATAGTAAGATTAAATCCAACCTCACCAGTAGATAGGATTTATCAATAAATAAATAAAGCTTCTCCTCTCTGATATGGAATTACCCCCCAAAAAGTATAAGGGAATACCCAATGCTAACCTATGACAGGGGCAGACCTCACAGTAGTGAAAAATGTAATAGACTGTTTGATACTACTAGGACATACAAACTACCACAGTACATGTCTTACCTTTTACTTACATAGCATGATGCCCCTAGGACTACCTAGGGCCTACCTTAGGGGTTACTGATATGTAATAAAATTGGAGTTTAAGGCTTGGCAAGTAGTTTTAAATGCCAAGTCGAAGTGGCAGTACACTGCAGCACAGGCACTGCAGTAGCAGGCTTGAGACATGTTTGAAATGCTATTTCTTTGGGCGGCACAATCAGTCCCTGGGTATATGGTATACCACTTTACAAGGGGCTTTCAAGTAAATTAAATCTGTCAGTCAGGTATACTCCAATTATACACATGATTAGGGAAGAAGCACGTGCACTTCAGCACTGATTAGTAGCGATAAAGTGATCAGAGTCCTATGGCCAACAAAAAGATACAGCAAAATGCGGAGGTGAAAAGCAATAAGGTGGGGTTGGGACCACCTTAAGAATGCAAGGTCTAACAAAAACGAACTAAGGATAACATGAGTAAAACATCAGGTTTCTTTACAGCATTTGGTGAGACAAGTGGGCCTTCTTTTATCTTCCATAAATGGAATCTTTCCCGGACCCCTTTATTATATAGCTCTTCAAGGAAAAAAATATAAAGCACTTACAAAGGAGCCTCAAATACTCAAAGATGGTAGACTTCTGTAATATGGGCCATATACTAAAAGCAGCACGAAAACAGAGTGCAATAGGGTCCAAAAAACTTGAGTGACCCATGAGAGTATGCATGCAAGATTATGGTAATCCAAACTAGAGATATACGCCTGCAATTTTTGTTTTTAGGAGAGAATGTGCCTGCTGAAAAAAACATTATTTTTAAAAAGTGCATTGCAGAATATCAGGAATTTGCTGTGGGACACCTTGAAAACTTGCATACAGATTATGTGCACATGCCTTACATTCAGTTGTTGTGGCCGAGTGGTTCAGGCGATGGACTAGAAATCCATTGGGGTCTCCCTGCGCAGGTTCGAATCCTGCCGACAAGGAGATTTTTTTTAACATCTGCTACAATTTCAGAAGTTAACCTTTAGTATTTCTTCCATGTCAGTTTTATAAATAGGTGGCTTATTTTGGTGTCACTATTGCCATATCACATATTTATTATCGCTCCCCCTTTCATATCTTTGCTATAACTCTCGTCCTTCATTAGCGCTGGTGCAAACGCTTCAAATTATTATACCCTGGCTCTCTCGGTCATACCTGTGCATGCACTTGAAACTTACTTTACCAATAAAAGAAGCAAATAGAGAAATAAAATACAAGTGCTAGCTGGATTAGGCAAACACACTTCATAAAACTGCATTTTCTTTTCTATTCTCCCCCGTGTTACAAGCTTAACTGCTCCCTGTGTAATTTCTCTTAACCTGCTGTTCCTGGAAGAGAATTTCATCTACAAGCTCTTTCTGTGTTTTTTCCTAGTCTTTTCTTTCCCTTTTCTTAGATTTGTAACTGTTCCTCTACGTGCTCTATTTAGGCGCCATTAATCTCATTTGAGCTCCTTGTACCTGCTACTGTTTTCTCCACACCTCATACTGTCTTTTCCCTCTTTCTCTCGTTCTCTGCGGTTGGTGGCTACTTTCCAAAGCGTCTGATGCCCCAATGTTCCTTCGTCTTGTTGTCAGACGTGAATTTGAAAAGCAACAAAATTAACAAGCCTTTACCACTCACACATGGCAGAAGTTTATACTTTAATTCAATGAGCTAAGAAAAGTGTGTTGTGGGGCCCCTACGAGCCATGGTGCTTGGTTCATCATAATTAGGCATGCAGTCATTAGCCACAGCTCTGATTATGGGTCACTGAGGTCAGTTTCAATAATTCCTCAAAAACCTAACAATGCAGTCCCCCCTAACTGTGTAGTTATCTTGCTTTACTGCTGTTTGTGTGATTAGCTGGGAGGAGCTCACGGCAGCATCCTCCCAATAAAAGTGTAGATGGACCGTTCCTTAACTCTTTCTTGCTTCACATACAGATGGCTTGAGGAGGTACAGGGGAGATGCAGGTCTAATAAACAGAATAGGATATCTGTTCCAGGTGTGTTTCTCTGCATTGGTGTCCCATCACAGGCCCACCAGTGTATGTGTGATCTTTGACTCCTTCCAGTTCACATGCAGGTGGCCAGGAAACGGTTTCAGTCTATCAACCACTGAGGAAATAAAGCCTTTGTATAAGGAATGAGGAAGCAATGAACACATTCAGCCTATCACAGGAGTAGCCCTGAGTGTTCCGAATTATAATTTCTTCATGTCACTGTACGTTATTGAGCCCAAGTAGCTCGCCGTGATCGTATAGTGGTTAGTACTCTGCGTTGTGACCGCAGCAACCTCGGTTCGATTCCGAGTCACGGCATTGTGGTTGGCAATGTCACGGCAGTTGGGTTTTTCCTTTACAGAATTCCCAAATGTACCAGTTGTTTTTGTAAAATGTCTATTAAAAACAGATCCTTTTCAATATTTAAACGATCTAACGACAAATTATTTAAACACACATGATTATAAGATGTAGGTATACTGTACTTACTGATATAAATTATCGTTCTTGAACATATTTGCGGTAAGGGGAGCAGAGCTCTCCCCCAGGCCAATCAGAATGCAGATGAATGCAGTTGCAGTTGAGTGACCTGTGTTGTGGCTGTCTACAGGGAATGCACATATGTAGCTGTCTCGCAGCCCAATCCAGACGTCAATTGGAGACAGGTTTTCATGCAAATAGAGCAGTAAGTGCAGAGAAATGCTCACTCTCTAAAAATGTCATTTATACAATAGTAAGATTAAATCCAACCTCACCAGTAGATAGGATTTATCAATAAATAAATAAAGCTTCTCCTCTCTGATATGGAATTACCACCCAAAAAGTATAAGGGAATACCCAATGCTAACCCATGAGAGGGGCAGACCTCACAGTAGTGAAAAATGTAATAGACTGTTTGATACTACTAGGACATCCAAACTACCACAGTACATGTCTTACCTTTTACTTACATAGCATGATGCCCCTAGGACTACCTAGGGCCTACCTTAGGGGTTACTGATATGTAATAAAATTGGAGTTTAAGGCTTCGCAAGTAGTTTTAAATGCCAAGTCGAAGTGGCAGTACACTGCAGCACAGGCACTGCAGTAGCAGGCTTGAGACAGGTTTGAAATGCTATTTCTTTGGGCGGCACAATCAGTCCCTGGGTATATGGTATACCACTTTACAAGGGGCTTTCAAGTAAATTAAATCTGTCAGTCAGGTATACTCCAATTATACACATGATTAGGGAAGAAGCACGTGCACTTCAGCACTGATTAGTAGCGATAAAGTGATCAGAGTCCTAAGGCCAACAAAAAGATGCAGCAAAATGCGGAGGTGAAAAGCAATAAGGTGGGGTTGGGACCACCTTAAGAATGCAAGGTCTAACAAAAATGAACTAAGGATAACATGAGTAAAACATCAGATTTCTCTACAGCATTTGGTGAGACAAGTGGGCCTTCTTTTATCTTCCATAAATGCAATCTTTACCGGACCCCTTTATTATATAGCTCTTCAAGGAAAAAATATAAAGCACTTACAAAGGAGCATGAAATACTCAAAGATGGTAGACTTCTGTAATACGGGCCATATACTAAAAGCAGCACGAAAACAGAGTGCAATAGGGTCCAAAAAACTTGAGTGACCCATGAGAGTATGCATGCAAGCCTATGGTATTCCAAACTAGAGATATAAGCATGCAATTTTTGTTTTTAGGAGAGAATGTGCCTGCTGAAAAAAACATTATTTTTAAAAAGTGCATTGCAGAATATCAGGAATTTGCTGTGGGACACCTTGAAAACTTGCATACAGATTATGTGCACACATCTTACAGTCAGTTGTTGTGGCCGAGTGGTTAAGGCGATGGACTATAAATCCATTGGGGTCTCCCCGCGCAGGTTCGAATTCTGCCAACAACGAGAATCTATTTAACATCGGCTACAATTTCAGAAGTTAACCTTTAGTATTTCTTCCATGTCAGTTTTATAAATAGGTGGCTTATTTTGGTGTCACATATTTATTATCGCTTCCCCTTTCATATCTTTGCTATAACTCTCGTCCTTCATTAGCGCTGGTGCAAACGCTTCAAATTATTATACCCTGGCTCTCTCAGTAATACCTGTGCATGCACTTGAAATTTACTTTACCAATAAAAGAAGCAAATAGAGAAATAAATTAAAAGTGCTAGCTGGATTAGGCAAACACACTTCATAAAACGGCATTTTCTTTTCTATTCGCCCCCGTGTTACAAGCTTAACTGCTCCCTGTTTAATTTCTTTTAACCTGTTGTTCCTGGAAGAGAATTTCATCTACAAGCTCTTTCTGTGTTTTTTCCTAGTCTTTTCTTTACCTTTTCTTAGATTTGTAACTGTTCCTTTACGTGCTCTATTTAGGCGCCATTAATCTCATTTGAGCTCCTTGTACCTGCTGCTGTTTTCTCCACACCTCATACTGTCTTTTCCCTCTTTCTCTCTTTCTCTGCTGTTGGTGGCTACTTTCCAAAGCGTCTGATGCCCCAATGTTCCTTCATCTTGTTTTCAGACGTGAATTTGAAAAGCAACAAAATTAACAAGCCTTTACCACTCACACATGGCAGAAGTTTATACTTTAATTCAATGAGCTAAGAAAAGTGTATTGTGGGGCCCCTACGAGCCATGGTGCTTGCTCATTCATAATAAGGCATGCAGTCATTAGCCACAGCTCTGATTATGGGTCACTGAGGTCAGTTTCAATAATTCCTCAAAAAACCTAACCATGCAGTCCCCCCTAACTGTGTAGTTATCTTGCTTTACTGCTGTTTGTGTGATTAGCTGGGAGGAGCTCACGGCAGCATCCTCCCAATAAAAGTGTCGATGGACCACTCCTTAACTCTTTCTTGCTTAACATACAGATGACTTGAGGAGGTACAGGGCAGATGCAGGTCTAATAGACAGAATAGAATATCTGCGCCAGGTGTGTTTCTCTGCATTGGTGTCCCATCACAGGCCCACCAGTGTATGTGTGATCTTTGACTCCTGCCAGTTCACAAGCAGGCGGCCAGGAAACGGTTTCAGCCTATCAACCACTGAGGAGATAAAGCCTTTGTATAAGGAATGAGGAAGCAATGAACACATTCAGCCTATCACAGAGGTAGCCCTGAGTGTTCCGAATTATAATTTCTTGATGTCACTGTACGTTATTGTCCAAAGGTAGCTCGCCGTGATCGTATAGTGGTTAGTACTCTGCGTTGTGGCCGCAGCAACCTCGGTTCGAATCCGAGTCACGGCATTGTGGTTGGCAATGTCACGGCAGTTGGGTTTTTCCTTTACAGAATTCCCAAATGTACCAGTTGTTTTTGTAAAATGTCTATTAAAAACAGATCCTTTTCATTCTTTAAACGATCTAACGACAAATTATTTAAACACACATGATTATAAGATGTAGGTAAACTGTACTTACTGACATAAATTATCGTTCTTGAACATATTTGCGGTAAGGGGAGCGGAGCTCTCCCCCAGGCCAATCAGAATGCAAATGAATGCAGTTGCAGTTGAGTGACCTGTGTTGTGGCTGTCTACAGGGAATGCACATATGTAGCTGTCTCGCAGCCCAATCCAGATGTCAATTGAAGACAGGTTTTCATGCAAATAGAGCAGTAAGTGCAGAGAAATACTCACTCTCTAAAAATGGCATTTATACAATAGTAAGATTAAATCTAACCTCACCAGTAGATAGGATTTATCAATAAATAAATAAAGCTTCTCCTCTCTGATATGGAATTACCCCCCAAAAAGTATAAGGGAATACCCAATGCTAACCTATGAGAGGGGCAGACCTCACAGTAGTGAAAAATGTAATAGACTGTTTGATACTACTAAGACATACAAACTACCACAGTACATGTCTTACCTTTTACTTACATAGCATGATGCCCCTAGGACTACTTAGGGCCTACCTTAGGGGTTACTGATATGTAATAAAATTGGAGTTTAAGGCTTGGCAAGTAGTTTTAAATGCCAAGTCGAAGTGGCAGTACACCGCAGCACAGGCACTGCAGTAGCAGGCTTGAGACAGGTTTGAAATGCTATTTCTTTGGGCGGCACAATCAGTCCCTGGGTATATGGTATACCACTTTACAAGGGGCTTTCAAGTAAATTAAATCTGTCAGTCAGGTATATTCCAATTATACACATGATTAGGGAAGAAGCACGTGGACTTCAGCACTGATTAGTAGCGATAAAGTGATCAGAGTCCTAAGGCCCACAAAAAGATACAGCAAAATGAGGAGGTGAAAAGCAATAAGGTGGGGTTGGGACAACCTTAAGAATGCAAGGTCTAACAAAAACGAACTAAGGATAACATGAGTAAAGCATCAGGTTTCGCTACAGCATTTGGTGAGACAAGTGGGCCTTCTTTTATCTTCCATAAATGCAATCTTTCCCAGACCCCTTTATTATATAGCTCTTCAAGGAAAAAAGATAAAGCACTTACAAAGGAGCCTCAAATACTCAAAGATGGTAGACTTCTGTAATATGGGCCATAGACTAAAAGCAGCACGAAAACAGAGTGCAATAGGGTCCAAAAAACTTGAGTGACCCATGAGAGTATGCATGCAAGCCTATAGTATTCCAAAATAGAGGTATACGCATGCAATTTTTGTTTTTAGGAGAGAATGTGCCTGCTGAAAAAAACATTATTTTTAAAAAGTGCATTGCAGAATATCAGGAGTTTGCTGTGGGTCACCTTGAAAACTTGCATACAGATTATGTGCACATGCCTTACAGTCAGTTGTTGTGGCCGAGTGGTTAAGGCAATAGACTAGAAATCCATTGGGGTCTCCCCGCGCAGGTTCGAATCCTGTCGACAACGAGAATCTTTTTAACATCGGCTACAATTTCAGAATTTAACCTTTAGTATTTCTTCCATGTCAGTTTTATAAATAGGTGGCTTATTTTGGTGTCACTATTGCCATATCACATATTTATTATCGCTCCCCCTTTCATATCTTTGCTATAACTCTCGTCCTTCATTAGCGCTGGTGCAAACGCTTCAAATTATTATACCCTGGCTCTCTCGGTCATACCTGCGCATGCACTTGAAACTTACTTTACCAATAAAAGAAGCAAATAGAGAAATAAAATAAAAGTGCTAGCTGGATTAGGCAAACACACTTCATAAAACTGCATTTTCTTTTCTATCCTCCCCCGTGTTACAAGCTTAACTGCTCCCTGTGTAATTTCTCTTAACCTGCTGTCCCTGGAAGAGAATTTCATCTACAGGCTCTTTCTGTGTTTTTTCCTAGCCTTTTCTTTCCCTTTTCTTAGATTTGTAACTGTTCCTTTATGTGCTCTATTTAGGCGCCATTAATCTCATTTGAGCTCCTTGTACCTGCTGCTGTTTTCTCCACACCTCATGCTGTCTTTTCCCTCTTTCTCTCTTTCTCTGCGGTTGGTGGCTACTTTCCAAAGCGTCTGATGCCCCAATGTTCCTTCGTCTTGTTGTCAGACGTGAATTTGAAAAGCAACAAAATTAACAAGCCTTTACCACTCACACATGGCAGAAGTTTATACTTTAATTCAATGAGCTAAGAAAAGTGTGTTGTGGGGCCCCTACGAGCCATGGTGCTTGCTTCATCATAATTAGGCATGCAGTCATTAGCCACAGCTCTGATTATGGGTCACTGAGGTCAGTTTCAATAATTCCTCAAAAACCTAACCATGCAGTCCCCCCTAACTGTGTAGTTATCTTGCTTTACTGCTGTTTGTGTGATTAGCTGGGAGGAGCTCACGGCAGCATCCGCCCAATAAAAGTGTAGATGGACCGCTCCTTAACTCTTTCTTGCTTCACATACAGATGGCTTGAGGAGGTACAGTGGAGATGCAGGTCTAATAAACAGAATAGAATATCTGCGCAAGGTGTGTTTCTCTGCATTGGTGTCCTATCACAGGCCCACCAGTGTATGTGTGATCTTTGACTCCTGCGAGTTCACAAGCAGGCGGCCAGGAAACGGTTTCAGCCTATCAACCACTGAGGAGATAAAGCCTTTGTATAAGGAATGAGGAAGCAATGAACACATTCAGCCTATCACAGGAGTAGCCCTGAGTGTTCCGAATTATAATTTCTTCATGTCTCTGTACGTTATTGAGCCCAAGTAGCTCGCCGTGATCGTATAGTGGTTAGTACTCTGCGTTGTGGCCGCAGCAACCTCGGTTCGAATCCGAGTCACGGCATTGTGGTTGGCAATGTCATGGCAGTTGGGTTTTTCCTTTACAGAATTCCCAAATGTACCAGTTGTTTTTGTAAAATGTCTATTAAAAACAGATCGTTTTCAATATTTAAACGATCTAACGACAAATTATTTAAACACACATGATTATAAGATGTAGGTATACTGTACTTACTGACATAAATTATCGTTCTTGAACATATTTGCGGTAAGGGGAGCGGAGCTCTCCCCCAGGCCAATCAGAATGCAGATGAATGCAGTTGCAGTTGAGTGACCTGTGTTGTGGCTGTCTACAGGGAATGCACATATGTAGCTGTCTCGCAGCCCAATCCAGACGTCAATTGAAGACAGGTTTTCATGCAAATAGAGCAGTAAGTGCAGAGAAATGCTCACTCTCTAAAAATGTCATTTATACAATAGTAAGATGAAATCCAACCTCACCAGTAGATAGGATTTATCAATAAATAAATAAAGCTTCTCCTCTCTGATATGGAATTACCCCCCAAAAAGTATAAGGGAATACCCAATGCTGACCTATGAGAGGGGCAGACCTCACAGTAGTGAAAAATGTAATAGACTGTTTGATACTACTAGGACATACAAACTACCACAGTAAATGTCTTACCTTTTACTTACATAGCATGATGCCCCTAGGACTACTTAGGGCCTACCTTAGGGGTTACTGATATGTAATAAAATTGGAGTTTAAGGCTTAGCAAGTAGTTTTAAATGCCAAGCCGAAGTGGCAGTACACTGCAGCACAGGCACTGCAGTAGCAGGCTTGAGACAGGTTTGAAATGCTATTTCTTTGGGCGGCACAATCAGTCCCTGGGTATATGGTATACCACTTTACAAGGGGCTTTCAAGTAAATTAAATCTGTCAGTCAGGTATACTCCAATTATACACATGATTAGGGAAGAAGCATGTGCACTTCAGCACTGATTAGTAGCGATAAAGTGATCAGAGTCCTAAGGCCAACAAAAAGATACAGCAAAATGCGGAGGTGAAAAGCAATAAGGGGGGGTTGGGACCACCTTAAGAATGCAAGGTCTAACAAAAACGAACTAAGGATAACATGAGTAAAACATCAGGTTTCTCTACAGCATTTGGTGAGACAAGTGGGCCTTCTTTTATCTTCCATAAATGCAATCTTTCCCGGACCCCTTTATTATATAGCTCTTCAAGGAAAAAATATAAAGCACTTACAAAGGAGCCTCAAATACTCAAAGATGGTAGACTTCTGTAATATGGGCCATATACTAAAAGCAGCATGAAAACAGAGTGCCATAGGGTCCAAAAAACTTGGGTGACCCATGAGAGTATGCATGCAAGCCTATGGTATTCCAAACTAGAGATATACGCATGCAATTTTTGTTTTTAGGAGAGAATGTGCCTGCTAAAAAAAACATTATTTTTAAAAAGTGCATTGCAGAATATCAGGAATTTGCTGTGGGACACCTTCAAAACTTGCATACGGATTATGTGCACACGCCTTACAGTCAGTTGTTGTGGCCGAGTGATTAAGGCAATGGACTAGAAATCCATTGGGGTCTTCCCGCGCAGGTTCGAATCCTGCCGACAACGAGAATCTTTTTAACATCGGCTACAATTTCAGAAGATAACCTTTAGTATTTCTTCCATGTCAGTTTTATAAATAGGTGGCTTATTTTGGTGTCACTATTGCCATATCACATATTTATTATCGCTCCCCCTTTCATATCTTTGCTATAACTCTCGTCCTTCATTAGCTCTGGTGCAAACGCTTCAAATTATTATACCCTGGCTCTCTCGGTCATACCTGTGCATGCACCTGAAACTTACTTTACCAATAAAAGAAGCAAATAGAGAAATAAAATAAAAGCGCTAGCTGGATTGGGCAAACACACTTCATAAAACTGCATTTTCTTTTCTATTCTCCCCCGTGTTACAAGCTTAACTGCTCCCTGTGTAATTTCTCTTAACCTGCTGTCCCTGGAAGAGAATTTCATCTACAGGCTCTTTCTGTGTTTTTTCCTAGTCTTTTCTTTCCCTTTTCTTAGATTTGTAACTGTTCCTTTACGTGCTCTATTTAGGCGCCATTAATCTCATTTGAGCTCCTTGTACCTGCTGCTGTTTTCTCCACACCTCATACTGTCTTTTCCCTCTTTCTCTCTTTCTCTGCGGTTGGTGGCTACTTTCCAAAGCGTCTGATGCCCCAATGTTCCTTCGTCTTGTTGTCAGACGTGAATTTGAAAAGCAACAAAATTAACAAGCCTTTACCACTCACACATGGCAGAAGTTTATACTTTAATTCAATGAGCTAAGAAAAGTGTGTTGTGGGGCCCCTACGAGCCATGGTGCTTGCTTCATCATAATTAGGCATGCAGTCATTAGCCACAGCTCTGATTATGGGTCACTGAGGTCAGTTTCAATAATTCCTCAAAAACCTAACCATGCAGTCCCCCCTAACTTTGTAGTTATCTTGCTTTACTGCTGTTTGTGTGATTAGCTGGGATGAGCTCACGGCAGCATCCTCCCAATAAAAGTGTAGATGGACCGTTCCTTATCTCTTTCTTGCTTCACATACAGATGGCTTGAGGAGGCACAGGGGAGATGCAGGTCTAATAAACAGAATAGAATATCTGCGCCAGGTGTGTTTCTCTGCATTGGTGTCCCATCACAGGCCCACCAGTGTATGTGTGATCTTTGACTCCTGCCAGTTCACAAGCAGGCGGCCAGGAAACGTTTTCAGCCTATCAACCACTGAGGAGATAAAGCCTTTGTATAAAGAATGAGGAAGCAATGAACACATTCAGCCTATCACAGGAGTACCCCTGAGTGTTCCGAATTATAATTTCTTCATGTCACTGTATGTTATTGAGCCCAAGTAGCTTGCCGTGATCGTATAGTGGTTAGTACTCTGCGTTGTGGCCGCAGCAACCTCGGTTCGAATCCGAGTCACGGCATTGTGGTTGGCAATGTCACGGCAGTTGGGTTTTTCCTTTACAGAATTCCCAAATGTACCAGTTGTTTTTGTAAAATGTCTATTAAAAACAGATCCTTTTCAATATTTAAACGATCTAACGACAAATTATTTAAACACACATGATTATAAGATGTAGGTATACTGTACTTACTGACATAAATTATCGTTCTTGAACATATTTGCGGTAAGGGGAGCGGAGCTCTCCCCCAGGCCAATCAGAATGCAGATGAATGCAGTTGCAGTTGAGTGACCTGTGTTGTGGCTGTCTACAGGGAATGCACATATGTAGCTGTCTCGCAGCCCAATCCAGATGTCAATTGAAGACAGGTTTTCATGCAAATAGAGCAGTAAGTGCAGAGAAATACTCACTCTCTAAAAATGGCATTTATACAATAGTAAGATTAAATCTAACCTCACCAGTAGATAGGATTTATCAATAAATAAATAAAGCTTCTCCTCTCTGATATGGAATTACCCCCCAAAAAGTATAAGGGAATACCCAATGCTAATCTATGAGAGGGGCAGACCTCACAGTAGTGAAAAATGTAATAGACTGTTTGATACTACTAAGACATACAAACTACCACAGTACATGTCTTACCTTTTACTTACATAGCATGATGCCCCTAGGACTACTTAGGGCCTACCTTAGGGATTACTGATATGAAATAAAATTGGAGTTTAAGGCTTGGCAAGTAGTTTTAAATGCCAAGTCGAAGTGGCAGTACACTGCAGCACAGGCACTGCAGTAGCAGGCTTGAGACAGGTTTGAAATGCTATTTCTTTGGGCGGCACAATCAGTCCCTGGGTATATGGTATACCGCTTTACAAGGGGCTTTCAAGTAAATTAAATCTGTCAGTCAGGTATACTCCAATTATACACATGATTAGGGAAGAAGCACGTGCACTTCAGCACTGATTAGTAGCGATAAAGTGATCAGAGTCCTAAGGCCAACAAAAAGATACAGCAAAATGCGGAGGTGAAAAGCAATAAGGTGGGGTTGGGACCACCTTAAGTATGCAAGGTCTAACAAAAACGAACTAAGGATAACATGAGTAAAACATCAGGTTTCGCTACAGCATTTGGTGAGACAAGTGGGCCTTCTTTTATCTTCCATAAATGCAATCTTTCCCGGACCCCTTTATTATATAGCTCTTCAAGGAAAAAATATAAAGCACTTACAAAGGAGCCTCAAATACTCAAAGATGGTAGACTTCTGTAATATGGGCCATATACTAAAAGCAGCACGAAAACAGAGTGCAATAGGGTCCAAAAAACTTGAGTGACCCATGAGAGTATGCATGCAAGCCTATGGTATTCCAAACTAGAGATATACGCATGCAATTTTTGTTTTTAGGAGAGAATGTGCCTGCTGAAAAAAACATTATTTTTAAAAAGTGCATTGCAGAATATCAGGAATTTGCTGTGGGACACCTTGAAAACTTGCATACAGATTATGTGCACATGCCTCACAGTCAGTTGTTGTGGCCGAGCGGTTAAGGCGATGGACTAGAAATCCATTGGGGTCTCCCCGCGCAGGTTCGAATCCTGCCGACAACGAGAATCTTTTTAACATCGGCTACAATTTCAGAAGTTAACCTTTAGTATTTCTTCCATGTCAGTTTTATAAATAGGTGGCTTATTTTGGTGTCACTATTGCAATATCACTTAATTATTATCGCTCCCCCTTTCATATCTTTGCTATAACTCTCGTCCTTCATTAGCGCTGGTGCAAACGCTTCAAATTATTATACCCTGGCTCTCTCGGTCATACCTGTGCATGCACTTGAAACTTACTTTACCAATAAAAGTAGCAAATAGAGAAATAAAATAAAAGTGCTAGCTGGATTAGGCAAACACACTTCATAAAACTGCATTTTCTTTTCTATTCCCCCCAGTGTTACAAGCTTAACTGCTCCCTGTGTAATTTCTCTTAACCTGCTGTTCCTGGAAGAGAATTTCATCTACAAGCTCTTTCTGTGTTTTTTCCTAGTCTTTTCTTTCCCTTTTCTTAGATTTGTAACTGTTCCTTTACGTGCTCTATTTAGGCGCCATTAATCTCATTTGAGCTCCTTGTACCTGCTGCTGTTTTCTCCACACCTCATACTGTCTTTTCCCTCTTTCTCTCTTTCTCTGCGGTTGGTGGCTACTTTCCAAAGCGTCTGATGCCCCAATGTTCCTTCGTCTTGTTGTCAGACATGAATTTGAAAAGCAACAAAATTAACAAGCCTTTACCACTCACACATGGCAGAAGTTTATACTTCAATTCAATGAGCTAAGAAAAGTGTGTTGTGGGGCCCCTACGAGCCATGGTGCTTGCTTCATCATAATTAGGCATGCAGTCATTAGCCACAGCTCTGATTATGGGTCACTGAGGTCAGTTTCAATAATTCCTCAAAAACCTAACCATGCAGTCCCGCCTAACTGTGTAGTTATCTTGCTTTACTGCTGTTTGTGTGATTAGCTGGGAGGAGCTCAAGGCAGCATCCTCCCAATAAAAGTGTAGATGGACCGTTCCTTAACTCTTTCTTGCTTCACATACAGATGGCTTGAGGAGGTACAGGGGAGATGCAGGTCTAATAAACAGAATAGAATATCTGCGCCAGGTGTGTTTCTCTGCATTGGTGTCCCATCACAGGCCCATCAGTGTATGTGTGATCTTTGACTCCTGCCAGTTCACAAGCAGGCGGCCAGGAAACGGTTTCAGCCTATCAACCACTGAGGAGATAAAGCCTTTGTATAAGGAATGAGGAAGCAATGAACACATTCAGCCTATCACAGGAGTAGCCCTGAGTGTTCCGAATTATAATTTCTTCATGTCACTGTACGTTATTGAGCCCAAGTAGCTTGCCGTGATCGTATAGTGGTTAGTACTCTGCGTTGTGGCCGCAGCAACCTCGGTTCGAATCCGAGTCACGGCATTGTGGTTGGCAATGTCACGGCAATTGGGTTTTTCCTTTACAGAATTCCCAAATGTACCAGTTGTTTTTGTAAAATGTCTATTAAAAACAGATCCTTTTCAATATTTAAACGATCTAACAACAAATTATTTAAACACACATGATTATAAGATGTAGGTATACTGTACTTACTGACATAAATTATCGTTCTTGAACATATTTGCGGTAAGGGGAGCGGAGCTCTCCCCCAGGCCAATCAGAATGCAGAGGAATGCAGTTGCAGTTGAGTGACCTGTGTTGTGGCTGTCTACAGGGAATGCACATATGTAGCTGTCTCGCAGCCCAATCCAGACGTCAATTGAAGACAGGTTTTCATGCAAATAGAGCAGTAAGTGCAGAGAAATGCTCACTCTCTAAAAATGGCATTTATACAATAGTAAGATTAAATCCAACCTCACGAGTAGATAGGATTTATCAATAAATAAATAAAGCCTCTCCTCACTGATATGGAATTACCCCCAAAAAGTATAAGGGAATACCCAATGCTAACCTATGAGAGGGGCAGACCTCACAGTAGTGAAAAATGTAATAGACTGTTTGATACTACTAGGACATACAAACTACCACAGTACATGTCTTACCTTTTACTTACATAGCATGATGCCCCTAGGACTACCTAGGGCCTACCTTACGGGTTACTGATATGTAATAAAATTGGAGTTTAAGGCTTGGCAAGTAGTTTTAAATGCCAAGTCGAAGTGGCAGTACACTGCAGCACAGGCACTGCAGTAGCAGGCTTAAGACAGGTTTGAAATGCTATTTCTTTGGGCGGCACAATCAGTCCCTGGGTATATGGTATACCACTTTACAAGGGGCTTTCAAGTAAATTAAATCTGTCAGTCAGGTATACTCCAATTATACACATGATTAGGGAAGAAGCACGTGCACTTCAGCACTGATTAGTAGCGATAAAGTGATCAGAGTCCTAAGGCCCACAAAAAGATACAGCAAAATGAGGAGGTGAAAAGCAATAAGGTGGGGTTGGGACCACCTTAAGAATGCAAGGTCTAACAAAAACGAACTAAGGATAACATGAGTAAAACATCAGGTTTCTCTACAGCATTTGGTGAGACAAGTGGGCCTTCTTTTATCTTCCATAAATGCAATCTTTCCCGGACCCCTTTATTATATAGCTCTTCAAGGAAAAAATATAAAGCACTTACAAAGGAGCCTCAAATACTCAAAGATGGTTGACTTCTGTAATATGGGCCATATACTAAAAGCAGCACGAAAACAGAGTGCAATAGGGTCCAAAAAACTTGAGTGACCCATGAGAGTATGCATGCAAGCCTATGGTATTCCAAACTAGAGATATACGCATGCAATTTTTGTTTTTAGGAGAGAATGTGCCTGCTGAAAAAAACATTATTTTTGAAAAGTGCATTGCAAAATATCAGGAATTTGCTGTGGGACACCTTCAAAACTTGCATACAGATTATGTGCACACACCTTACAGTCAGTTGTTGTGGCCGAGTGGTTAAGGCGATGAACTAGAAATCCATTGGGGTCTCCCCACGCAGGTTCGAATCCTGCCGACAACGAGAATCTTTTTAACATCGGCTACAATTTCAGAAGTTAACCTTTAGTATTTCTTCCATGTCAGTTTTATAAATAGGTGGCTTATTTTGGTGTCACTATTGCCATATCACATATTTATTATCGCTCCCCCTTTCATATCTTTGCTATAACTCTCGTCCTCCATTAGCGCTGGTGCAAACGCTTCAAATTATTATACCCTGGCTCTCTTGGTCATACCTGTGCATGCACTTGAAACTTACTTTACCAATAAAAGAAGCAAATAGAGAAATAAAATAAAAGTGCTAGCTGGATTAGGCAAACACACTTCATAAAACTGCATTTTCTTTTCTATTCTCCCCCGTGTTACAAGCTTAACTGCTCCCTGTGTAATTTCTCTTAACCTGCTGTTCCTGGAAGAGAATTTCATCTACAAGCTCTTTCTGTGTTTTTTCCTAGTCTTTTCTTTCCCTTTTCTTAGATTTGTAACTGTTCCTTTACGTGCTCTATTTAGGCGCCATTAATTTCATTTGAGCTCCTTGTACCTGCTGCTGTTTTCTCCACACCTCATACTGCCTTTTCCCTCTTTCTCTCTTTCTCTGCAGTTGGTGGCTACTTTCCAAAGCGTCTGATGCCCCAATGTTCCTTCGTCTTGTTGTCAGACGTGAATTTGAAAAGCAACAAAATTAACAAGCCTTTACCACTCACACATGGCAGAAGTTTATACTTTAATTCAATGAGCTAAGAAAAGTGTGTTGTGGGGCCCCTACGAGCCATGGTGCTTGCTTCATCATAATTAGGCATGCAGTTATTAGCCACAGCTCTGGTTATGGGTCACTGAGGTCAGTTTCAATAATTCCTCAAAAACCTAACCATGCAGTCCCCCCTAACTGTGTAGTTATCTTGCTTTACTGCTGTTTGTGTGATTAGCTGGGAGGAGCTCACGGCAGCATCCTCCCAATAAAAGTGTAGATGGACCGTTCCTTAACTCTTTCTTGCTTCACATACAGATGGCTTGAGGAGGTACAGGGGAGATGCAGGTCTAATAAACAGAATAGAATATCTGCGCCAGGTGTGTTTCTCTGCATTGGTGTCCCATCACAGGCCCACCAGTGTATGTGTGATCTTTGACTCCTGCCAGTTCACAAGCAGGCGGCCAGGAAACGGTTTCAGCCTATCAACCACTGAGGAGATAAAGCCTTTGTATAAGGAATGAGGAAGCAATGAACACATTCAGCCTATCACAGGAGTAGCCCTGAGTGTTCCGAATTATAATTTCTTGATGTCACTATACGTTATTGTCCAAAAGTAGCTCGCCGTGATCGTATAGTGGTTAGTACTCTGCGTTGTGGCCGCAGCAACCTCGGTTCGAATCCGAGTCACGGCATTGTGGTTGGCAATGTCACGGCAGTTGGGTTTTTCCTTTACAGAATTCCCAAATGTACCAGTTGTTTTTGTAAAATGTCTATTAAAAACAAATCCTTTTCATTCTTTAAACGATCTAACGACAAATTATTTAAACACACATGATTATAAGATGTAGGTAAACTGTACTTACTGACATAAATTATCGTTCTTGAACATATTTGCGGTAAGGGGAGCGGAGCTCTCCCCCAGGCCACTCAGAATGCAAATGAATGCAGTTGCAGTTGAGTGACCTGTGTTGTGGCTGTCTACAGGGAATGCACATATGTAGCTGTCTCGCAGCCCAATCCAGACGTCAATTGAAGACAGGTTTTCATGCAAATAGAGCAGTAAGTGCAGAGAAATGCTCACTCTCTAAAAATGGCATTTATACAATAGTAAGATTAAATCCAACCTCACCAGTAGATAGGATTTATCAATAAATAAATAAAGCTTCTCCTCTCTGATATGGAATTACCCCCCAAAAAGTATAAGGGAATACCCAATGCTAACCTATGAGAGGGGCAGACCTCACAGTAGTGAAAAATGTAATAGACTGTTTGATACTACTAGGACATACAAACTACCACAGTACATGTCTTACCTTTTACTTACATAGCATGATGCCCCTAGGACTACCTAGGGCCTACCTTAATAAAATTGGAGTTTAAGGCTTGGCAAGTAGTTTTAAATGCCAAGTCGAAGTGGCAGTACACTGCAGCACAGGCACTGCAGTAGCAGGCTTGAGACAGGTTTGAAATGCTATTTCTTTGGGTGGCACAATCAGTCCCTGGGTATATGGTATACCACTTTACAAGGGGCTTTCAAGTAAATTAAATCTGTCATTCAGGTATACTCCAATTATACACATGATTAGGGAAGAAGCACGTGCACTTCAGCACTGATTAGTAGCGATAAAGTGATCAGAGTCCTAAGGCCAACAAAAAGATACAGCAAAATGCGGAGGTGAAAAGCAATAAGGTGGGGTTGGGACCACCTTAAGAATGCAAGGTCTAACGAAAACGAACTAAGGATAACATGAGTAAAACGTCAGGTTTCTCTACAGCATTTGGTGAGACAAGTGGGCCTTCTTTTATCTTCCATAAATGCAATCTTTCCCGGACCCCTTTATTATATAGCTCTTCAAGGAAAAAATATAAAGCACTTACAAAGGAGCCTCAAATACTCAAAGATGGTAGACTCCTGTAATATGGGCCATATACTAAAAGCAGCACGAAAACAGAGTGCAATAGGGTCCAAAAAACTTGAGTGACCCATGAGAGTATGCATGCAAGCCTATGGTATTCCAAACTAGAGATATACGCATGCAATTTTTGTTTTTAGGAGAGAATGTGCCTGCTGAAAAAAACATTATTTTTAAAAAGTGCATTGCAGAATATCAGGAATTTGCTGTGGGACACCTTGAAAACTTGCATACAGATTATGTGCACACGCCTTACAGTCAGTTGTTGTGGCCGAGTGGTTAAGGCGATGGACTAGAAATCCATTGGGGTCTCCCCGCGCAGGTTCGAATCCTGCCGACAACGAGAATCTTTTTAACATCGGCTACAATTTCAGAAGTTAACCTTTAGTATTTCTTCCATGTCAGTTTTATAAATAGGTGGCTTATTTTGGTGTCACTATTGCCATATCACATATTTATTATCGCTCCCCCTTTCATATCTTTGCTATAACTCTCGTCCTTCATTAGCGCTGGTGCAAACGCTTCAAATTATTATACCCTGGCTCTCTCGGTCATACCTGTGCATGCACTTGAAACTTACTTTACCAATAAAAGAAGCAAATAGAGAAATAAAATAAAAGTGCTAGCTGGATTAGGCAAACACACTTCATAAAACTGCATTTTCTTTTCTATTCTCCCCGGTGTTACAAGCTTAACTGCTCCCTGTGTAATTTCTCTTAACCTGCTGTTCCTGGAAGAGAATTTCATCTACTAGCTCTTTCTGTGTTTTTTCCCAGTCTTTTCTTTCCCTTTTCTTAGATTTGTAACTGTTCCTTTACGTGCTCTATTTAGGCGCCATTAATCTCATTTGAGCTCCTTGTACCTGCTGCTGTTTTCTCCACACCTCATACTGCCTTTTCCCTCTTTCTCTCTTTCTCTGCGGTTGGTGGCTACTTTCCAAAGCGTCTGATGCCCCAATGTTCCATCGTCTTGTTGTCAGACGTGAATTTGAAAAGCAACAAAATTAACAAGCCTTTACCACTCACACATGGCAGAAGTTTATACTTTAATTCAATGAGCTAAGAAAAGTGTGTTGTGGGGCCCCTACGAGCCATGGTGCTTGCTTCATCATAATTAGGCATGCAGTCATTAGCCACAGCTCTGATTATGGGTCACTGAGGTCAGTTTCAATAATTCCTCAAAAACCTAACCATGCAGTCCCCCCTAACTGTGTAGTTATCTTGCTTTACTGCTGTATGTGTGATTAGCTGGGAGGAGCTCACGGCAGCATCCTCCCAATAAAAGTGTAGATGGACCGTTCCTTAACTCTTTCTTGCTTCACATACAGATGGCTTGAGGAGGTACAGGGGAGTTGCAGGTCTAATAAACAGAATAGAATATCTGCGCCAGGTGTGTTTCTCTGCATTGGTGTCCCATCACAGGCCCACCAGTGTATGTGTGATCTTTGACTCCTGCCAGTTCACAAGCAGGCGGCCAGGAAACGGTTTTAGCCTATCAACCACTGAGGAGATAAAGCCTTTGTATAAGGAATGAGGAAGCAATGAACACATTCAGCCTATCACAGGAGTAGCCCTGAGTGTTCCGAATGATAATTTCTTCATGTCACTGTACGTTATTGAGCCCAAGTAGCTGGCCGTGATCGTATAGTGGTTAGTACTCTGCGTTGTGGCCGCAGCAACCTCGGTTCAAATCCGAGGCACGGCATTGTGGTTGGCAATGTCACTGCAGTTGGGTTTTTCCTTTACAGAATTCCCAAATGTACCAGTTGTTTTTGTAAAATGTCTATTAAAAACAGATCCTTTTCAATATTTAAACGATCTAACGACAAATTATTTAAACACACATGATTATAAGATGTAGGTATACTGTACAAACTGACATAAATTATCGTTCTTGAACATATTTGCGGTAAGGGGAGCGGAGCTCTCCCCCAGGCCAATCAGAATGCAGATGAATGCAGTTGCTGTTGAGTGACCTGTGTTGTGGCTGTCTACAGGGAATGCACATATGTAGCTGTCTCGCAGCCCAATCCAGAGGTCAATTGAAGACAGGTTTTCATGCAAATAGAGCAGTAAGTGCAGAGAAATGCTCACTCTCTAAAAATGGCATTTATACAATAGTAAGATTAAATCCAACCTCACCAGTAGATAGGATTTATCAATAAATAAATAAAGCTTCTCCTCTCTGATATGGAATTACCCCCCAAAAAGTATAAGGGAATACCCAATGCTAACCTATGAGAGGGGCAGACCTCACAGTAGTGAAAAATGTAATAGACTGTTTGATACTACTAGGACATACAAACTACCACAGTACATGTCTTACCTTTTACTTACATAGCATGATGCCCCTAGGACTACCTAGGGCCTACCTTAGGGGTTACTGATATGTAATAAAATTGGAGTTTAAGGCTTGGCAAGTAGTTTTAAATGCCAAGTCGAAGTGGCAGTACACTGCAGCACAGGCACTGCAGTAGCAGGCTTGAGACAGGTTTGAAATGCTATTTCTTTGGGCGGCACAATCAGTCCCTGGGTATATGGTATACCACTTTACAAGGGGCTTTCAAGTAAATTAAATCTGTCAGTCAGGTATACTCCAATTATACACATGATTAGGGAAGAAGCACGTGCACTTCAGCACTGATTAGTAGCGATAAAGTGATCAGAGTCCTAAGGCCAACAAAAAGATACAGCAAAATGCGGAGGTGAAAAGCAATAAGGTGGGGTTGGGACCACCTTAAGAATGCAAGGTCTAACAAAAACGAACTAAGGATAACATGAGTAAAACATCAGGTTTCTCTACAGCATTTGGTGAGACAAGTGGGCCTTCTTTTATCTTCCATAAATGGAATCTTTCCCGGACCCCTTTATTATATAGCTCTTCAAGGAAAAAAATATAAAGCACTTACAAAGGAGCCTCAAATACTCAAAGATGGTAGACTTCTGTAATATGGGCCATATACTAAAAGCAGCACGAAAACAGAGTGCAATAGGGTCCAAAAAACTTGAGTGACCCATGAGAGTATGCATGCAAGATTATGGTAATCCAAACTAGAGATATACGCCTGCAATTTTTGTTTTTAGGAGAGAATGTGCCTGCTGAAAAAAACAATATTTTTAAAAAGTGCATTGCAGAATATCAGGAATTTGCTGTGGGACACCTTGAAAACTTGCATACAGATTATGTGCACACACCTTACAGTCAGTTGTTGTGGCCGAGTGGTTCAGGCGATGGACTAGAAATCCATTGGGGTCTCCCCGCGCAGGTTCGAATCCTGCCGACAAGGAGATTTTTTTTAACATCTGCTACAATTTCAGAAGTTAACCTTTAGTATTTCTTCCATGTCAGTTTTATAAATAGGTGGCTTATTTTGGTGTCACTATTGCCATATCACATACTTATTATCGCTCCCCCTTTCATATCTTTGCTATAACTCTCGTCCTTCATTAGCGCTGGTGCAAACGCTTCAAATTATTATACCCTGGCTCTCTCGGTCATACCTGTGCATGCACTTGAAACTTACTTTACCAATAAAAGAAGGCAATAGAGAAATAAAATAAAAGTGCTAGCTGGATTAGGCAAACACACTTCATAAAACTGCATTTTCTTTTCTATTCTCCCCCGTGTTACAAGCTTAACTGCTCCCTGTGTAATTTCTCTTAACCTGCTGTTCCTGGAAGAGAATTTCATCTACAAGCTCTTTCTGTGTTTTTTCCTAGTCTTTTCTTTCCCTTTTCTTAGATTTGTAACTGTTCCTCTACGTGCTCTATTTAGGCGCCATTAATCTCATTTGAGCTCCTTGTACCTGCTACTGTTTTCTCCACACCTCATACTGTCTTTTCCCTCTTTCTCTCTTTCTCTGCGGTTGGTGGCTACTTTCCAAAGCGTCTGATGCCCCAATGTTCCTTCGTCTTGTTGTCAGACGTGAATTTGAAAAGCAACAAAATTAACAAGCCTTTACCACTCACACATGGCAGAAGTTTATACTTTAATTCAATGAGCTAAGAAAAGTGTGTTGTGGGGCCCCTACGAGTCATGGTGCTTGCTTCATCATAATTAGGCATGCAGTCATTAGCCACAGCTCTGATTATGGGTCACTGAGGTCAGTTTCAATAATTCCTCAAAAACCTAACCATGCAGTCCCCCCTAACTGTGTAGTTATCTTGCTTTACTGCTGTTTGTGTGATTAGCTGGGAGGAGCTCACGGCAGCATCCTCCCAATAAAAGTGTAGATGGACCGTTCCTTAACTCTTTCTTGCTTCACATACAGATGGCTTGAGGAGGTACAGGGGAGATGCAGGTCTAATAAACAGAATAGGATATCTGTGCCAGGTGTGTTTCTCTGCATTGGTGTCCCATCACAGGCCCACCAGTGTATGTGTGATCTTTGACTCCTTCCAGTTCACATGCAGGTGGCCAGGAAACGGTTTCAGCCTATCAACCACTGAGGAAATAAAGCCTTTGTATAAGGAATGAGGAAGCAATGAACACATTCAGCCTATCACAGGAGTAGCCCTGAGTGTTCCGAATTATAATTTCTTCATGTCACTGTACGTTATTGAGCCCAAGTAGCTCGCCGTGATCGTATGGTGGTTAGTACTCTGCGTTGTGACCGCAGCAACCTCGGTTCGATTCCGAGTCACGGCATTGTGGTTGGCAATGTCACGGCAGTTGGGTTTTTCCTTTACAGAATTCCCAAATGTACCAGTTGTTTTTGTAAAATGTCTATTAAAAACAGATCCTTTTCAATATTTAAACGATCTAACGACAAATTATTTAAACACACATGATTATAAGATGTAGGTATACTGTACTTACTGACATAAATTATCGTTCTTGAACATATTTGCGGTAAGGGGAGCGGAGCTCTCCCCCAGGCCAACCAGAATGCAGATGAATGCAGTTGCAATTGAGTGACCTGTGTTGTGGCTGTCTACAGGGAATGCACATATGTAGCTGTCTCGCAGCCCAATCCAGAGGTCAATTGGAGACAGGTTTTCATGCAAATAGAGCAGTAAGTGCAGAGAAATGTTCACTCTCTAAAAATGGCATTTATACAATAGTAAGATTAAATCCAACCTCACCAGTAGATAGGATTTATCAATAAATAAATAAAGCTTCTCCTCTCTGATATGGAATTACCCCCCAAAAAGTATAAGGGAATACCCAATGCTAACCTATGACAGGGGCAGACCTCACAGTAGTGAAAAATGTAATAGACTGTTTGATACTACTAGGACATACAAACTACCACAGTACATGTCTTACCTTTTACTTACATAGCATGATGCCCCTAGGACTACCTAGGGCCTACCTTAGGGGTTACTGATATGTAATAAAATTGGAGTTTAAGGCTTGGCAAGTAGTTTTAAATGCCAAGTCGAAGTGGCAGTACACTGCAGCACAGGCACTGCAGTAGCAGGCTTGAGACATGTTTGAAATGCTATTTCTTTGGGCGGCACAATCAGTCCCTGGGTATATGGTATACCACTTTACAAGGGGCTTTCAAGTAAATTAAATCTGTCAGTCAGGTATACTCCAATTATACACATGATTAGGGAAGAAGCAGGTGCACTTCAGCACTGATTAGTAGCGATAAAGTGATCAGAGTCCTATGGCCAACAAAAAGATACAGCAAAATGCGGAGGTGAAAAGCAATAAGGTGGGGTTGGGACCACCTTAAGAATGCAAGGTCTAACAAAAACGAACTAAGGATAACATGAGTAAAACATCAGGTTTCTTTACAGCATTTGGTGAGACAAGTGGGCCTTCTTTTATCTTCCATAAATGGAATCTTTCCCGGACCCCTTTATTATATAGCTCTTCAAGGAAAAAAATATAAAGCACTTACAAAGGAGCCTCAAATACTCAAAGATGGTAGACTTCTGTAATATGGGCCATATACTAAAAGCAGCACGAAAACAGAGTGCAATAGGGTCCAAAAAACTTGAGTGACCCATGAGAGTATGCATGCAAGATTATGGTAATCCAAACTAGAGATATACGCCTGCAATTTTTGTTTTTAGGAGAGAATGTGCCTGCTGAAAAAAACATTATTTTTAAAAAGTGCATTGCAGAATATCAGGAATTTGCTGTGGGACACCTTGAAAACTTGCATACAGATTATGTGCACATGCCTTACATTCAGTTGTTGTGGCCGAGTGGTTCAGGCGATGGACTAGAAATCCATTGGGGTCTCCCTGCGCAGGTTCGAATCCTGCCGACAAGGAGATTTTTTTTAACATCTGCTACAATTTCAGAAGTTAACCTTTAGTATTTCTTCCATGTCAGTTTTATAAATAGGTGGCTTATTTTGGTGTCACTATTGCCATATCACATATTTATTATCGCTCCCCCTTTCATATCTTTGCTATAACTCTCGTCCTTCATTAGCGCTGGTGCAAACGCTTCAAATTATTATACCCTGGCTCTCTCGGTCATACCTGTGCATGCACTTGAAACTTACTTTACCAATAAAAGAAGCAAATAGAGAAATAAAATACAAGTGCTAGCTGGATTAGGCAAACACACTTCATAAAACTGCATTTTCTTTTCTATTCTCCCCCGTGTTACAAGCTTAACTGCTCCCTGTGTAATTTCTCTTAACCTGCTGTTCCTGGAAGAGAATTTCATCTACAAGCTCTTTCTGTGTTTTTTCCTAGTCTTTTCTTTCCCTTTTCTTAGATTTGTAACTGTTCCTCTACGTGCTCTATTTAGGCGCCATTAATCTCATTTGAGCTCCTTGTACCTGCTACTGTTTTCTCCACACCTCATACTGTCTTTTCCCTCTTTCTCTCGTTCTCTGCGGTTGGTGGCTACTTTCCAAAGCGTCTGATGCCCCAATGTTCCTTCGTCTTGTTGTCAGACGTGAATTTGAAAAGCAACAAAATTAACAAGCCTTTACCACTCACACATGGCAGAAGTTTATACTTTAATTCAATGAGCTAAGAAAAGTGTGTTGTGGGGCCCCTACGAGCCATGGTGCTTGGTTCATCATAATTAGGCATGCAGTCATTAGCCACAGCTCTGATTATGGGTCACTGAGGTCAGTTTCAATAATTCCTCAAAAACCTAACAATGCAGTCCCCCCTAACTGTGTAGTTATCTTGCTTTACTGCTGTTTGTGTGATTAGCTGGGAGGAGCTCACGGCAGCATCCTCCCAATAAAAGTGTAGATGGACCGTTCCTTAACTCTTTCTTGCTTCACATACAGATGGCTTGAGGAGGTACAGGGGAGATGCAGGTCTAATAAACAGAATAGGATATCTGTTCCAGGTGTGTTTCTCTGCATTGGTGTCCCATCACAGGCCCACCAGTGTATGTGTGATCTTTGACTCCTTCCAGTTCACATGCAGGTGGCCAGGAAACGGTTTCAGTCTATCAACCACTGAGGAAATAAAGCCTTTGTATAAGGAATGAGGAAGCAATGAACACATTCAGCCTATCACAGGAGTAGCCCTGAGTGTTCCGAATTATAATTTCTTCATGTCACTGTACGTTATTGAGCCCAAGTAGCTCGCCGTGATCGTATAGTGGTTAGTACTCTGCGTTGTGACCGCAGCAACCTCGGTTCGATTCCGAGTCACGGCATTGTGGTTGGCAATGTCACGGCAGTTGGGTTTTTCCTTTACAGAATTCCCAAATGTACCAGTTGTTTTTGTAAAATGTCTATTAAAAACAGATCCTTTTCAATATTTAAACGATCTAACGACAAATTATTTAAACACACATGATTATAAGATGTAGGTATACTGTACTTACTGATATAAATTATCGTTCTTGAACATATTTGCGGTAAGGGGAGCAGAGCTCTCCCCCAGGCCAATCAGAATGCAGATGAATGCAGTTGCAGTTGAGTGACCTGTGTTGTGGCTGTCTACAGGGAATGCACATATGTAGCTGTCTCGCAGCCCAATCCAGACGTCAATTGGAGACAGGTTTTCATGCAAATAGAGCAGTAAGTGCAGAGAAATGCTCACTCTCTAAAAATGTCATTTATACAATAGTAAGATTAAATCCAACCTCACCAGTAGATAGGATTTATCAATAAATAAATAAAGCTTCTCCTCTCTGATATGGAATTACCACCCAAAAAGTATAAGGGAATACCCAATGCTAACCCATGAGAGGGGCAGACCTCACAGTAGTGAAAAATGTAATAGACTGTTTGATACTACTAGGACATCCAAACTACCACAGTACATGTCTTACCTTTTACTTACATAGCATGATGCCCCTAGGACTACCTAGGGCCTACCTTAGGGGTTACTGATATGTAATAAAATTGGAGTTTAAGGCTTCGCAAGTAGTTTTAAATGCCAAGTCGAAGTGGCAGTACACTGCAGCACAGGCACTGCAGTAGCAGGCTTGAGACAGGTTTGAAATGCTATTTCTTTGGGCGGCACAATCAGTCCCTGGGTATATGGTATACCACTTTACAAGGGGCTTTCAAGTAAATTAAATCTGTCAGTCAGGTATACTCCAATTATACACATGATTAGGGAAGAAGCACGTGCACTTCAGCACTGATTAGTAGCGATAAAGTGATCAGAGTCCTAAGGCCAACAAAAAGATGCAGCAAAATGCGGAGGTGAAAAGCAATAAGGTGGGGTTGGGACCACCTTAAGAATGCAAGGTCTAACAAAAATGAACTAAGGATAACATGAGTAAAACATCAGATTTCTCTACAGCATTTGGTGAGACAAGTGGGCCTTCTTTTATCTTCCATAAATGCAATCTTTACCGGACCCCTTTATTATATAGCTCTTCAAGGAAAAAATATAAAGCACTTACAAAGGAGCATGAAATACTCAAAGATGGTAGACTTCTGTAATACGGGCCATATACTAAAAGCAGCACGAAAACAGAGTGCAATAGGGTCCAAAAAACTTGAGTGACCCATGAGAGTATGCATGCAAGCCTATGGTATTCCAAACTAGAGATATAAGCATGCAATTTTTGTTTTTAGGAGAGAATGTGCCTGCTGAAAAAAACATTATTTTTAAAAAGTGCATTGCAGAATATCAGGAATTTGCTGTGGGACACCTTGAAAACTTGCATACAGATTATGTGCACACATCTTACAGTCAGTTGTTGTGGCCGAGTGGTTAAGGCGATGGACTATAAATCCATTGGGGTCTCCCCGCGCAGGTTCGAATTCTGCCAACAACGAGAATCTATTTAACATCGGCTACAATTTCAGAAGTTAACCTTTAGTATTTCTTCCATGTCAGTTTTATAAATAGGTGGCTTATTTTGGTGTCACATATTTATTATCGCTTCCCCTTTCATATCTTTGCTATAACTCTCGTCCTTCATTAGCGCTGGTGCAAACGCTTCAAATTATTATACCCTGGCTCTCTCAGTAATACCTGTGCATGCACTTGAAATTTACTTTACCAATAAAAGAAGCAAATAGAGAAATAAATTAAAAGTGCTAGCTGGATTAGGCAAACACACTTCATAAAACGGCATTTTCTTTTCTATTCGCCCCCGTGTTACAAGCTTAACTGCTCCCTGTTTAATTTCTTTTAACCTGTTGTTCCTGGAAGAGAATTTCATCTACAAGCTCTTTCTGTGTTTTTTCCTAGTCTTTTCTTTACCTTTTCTTAGATTTGTAACTGTTCCTTTACGTGCTCTATTTAGGCGCCATTAATCTCATTTGAGCTCCTTGTACCTGCTGCTGTTTTCTCCACACCTCATACTGTCTTTTCCCTCTTTCTCTCTTTCTCTGCTGTTGGTGGCTACTTTCCAAAGCGTCTGATGCCCCAATGTTCCTTCATCTTGTTTTCAGACGTGAATTTGAAAAGCAACAAAATTAACAAGCCTTTACCACTCACACATGGCAGAAGTTTATACTTTAATTCAATGAGCTAAGAAAAGTGTATTGTGGGGCCCCTACGAGCCATGGTGCTTGCTCATTCATAATAAGGCATGCAGTCATTAGCCACAGCTCTGATTATGGGTCACTGAGGTCAGTTTCAATAATTCCTCAAAAAACCTAACCATGCAGTCCCCCCTAACTGTGTAGTTATCTTGCTTTACTGCTGTTTGTGTGATTAGCTGGGAGGAGCTCACGGCAGCATCCTCCCAATAAAAGTGTCGATGGACCACTCCTTAACTCTTTCTTGCTTAACATACAGATGACTTGAGGAGGTACAGGGCAGATGCAGGTCTAATAGACAGAATAGAATATCTGCGCCAGGTGTGTTTCTCTGCATTGGTGTCCCATCACAGGCCCACCAGTGTATGTGTGATCTTTGACTCCTGCCAGTTCACAAGCAGGCGGCCAGGAAACGGTTTCAGCCTATCAACCACTGAGGAGATAAAGCCTTTGTATAAGGAATGAGGAAGCAATGAACACATTCAGCCTATCACAGGAGTAGCCCTGAGTGTTCCGAATTATAATTTCTTGATGTCACTGTACGTTATTGTCCAAAGGTAGCTCGCCGTGATCGTATAGTGGTTAGTACTCTGCGTTGTGGCCGCAGCAACCTCGGTTCGAATCCGAGTCACGGCATTGTGGTTGGCAATGTCACGGCAGTTGGGTTTTTCCTTTACAGAATTCCCAAATGTACCAGTTGTTTTTGTAAAATGTCTATTAAAAACAGATCCTTTTCATTCTTTAAACGATCTAACGACAAATTATTTAAACACACATGATTATAAGATGTAGGTAAACTGTACTTACTAACATAAATTATCGTTCTTGAACATATTTGCGGTAAGGGGAGCGGAGCTCTCCCCCAGGCCAATCAGAATGCAAATGAATGCAGTTGCAGTTGAGTGACCTGTGTTGTGGCTGTCTACAGGGAATGCACATATGTAGCTGTCTCGCAGCCCAATCCAGATGTCAATTGAAGACAGGTTTTCATGCAAATAGAGCAGTAAGTGCAGAGAAATACTCACTCTCTAAAAATGGCATTTATACAATAGTAAGATTAAATCTAACCTCACCAGTAGATAGGATTTATCAATAAATAAATAAAGCTTCTCCTCTCTGATATGGAATTACCCCCCAAAAAGTATAAGGGAATACCCAATGCTAACCTATGAGAGGGGCAGACCTCACAGTAGTGAAAAATGTAATAGACTGTTTGATACTACTAAGACATACAAACTACCACAGTACATGTCTTACCTTTTACTTACATAGCATGATGCCCCTAGGACTACTTAGGGCCTACCTTAGGGGTTACTGATATGTAATAAAATTGGAGTTTAAGGCTTGGCAAGTAGTTTTAAATGCCAAGTCGAAGTGGCAGTACACCGCAGCACAGGCACTGCAGTAGCAGGCTTGAGACAGGTTTGAAATGCTATTTCTTTGGGCGGCACAATCAGTCCCTGGGTATATGGTATACCACTTTACAAGGGGCTTTCAAGTAAATTAAATCTGTCAGTCAGGTATATTCCAATTATACACATGATTAGGGAAGAAGCACGTGGACTTCAGCACTGATTAGTAGCGATAAAGTGATCAGAGTCCTAAGGCCCACAAAAAGATACAGCAAAATGAGGAGGTGAAAAGCAATAAGGTGGGGTTGGGACAACCTTAAGAATGCAAGGTCTAACAAAAACGAACTAAGGATAACATGAGTAAAGCATCAGGTTTCGCTACAGCATTTGGTGAGACAAGTGGGCCTTCTTTTATCTTCCATAAATGCAATCTTTCCCAGACCCCTTTATTATATAGCTCTTCAAGGAAAAAAGATAAAGCACTTACAAAGGAGCCTCAAATACTCAAAGATGGTAGACTTCTGTAATATGGGCCATAGACTAAAAGCAGCACGAAAACAGAGTGCAATAGGGTCCAAAAAACTTGAGTGACCCATGAGAGTATGCATGCAAGCCTATAGTATTCCAAAATAGAGGTATACGCATGCAATTTTTGTTTTTAGGAGAGAATGTGCCTGCTGAAAAAAACATTATTTTTTAAAAGTGCATTGCAGAATATCAGGAGTTTGCTGTGGGTCACCTTGAAAACTTGCATACAGATTATGTGCACATGCCTTACAGTCAGTTGTTGTGGCCGAGTGGTTAAGGCAATAGACTAGAAATCCATTGGGGTCTCCCCGCGCAGGTTCGAATCCTGTCGACAACGAGAATCTTTTTAACATCGGCTACAATTTCAGAATTTAACCTTTAGTATTTCTTCCATGTCAGTTTTATAAATAGGTGGCTTATTTTGGTGTCACTATTGCCATATCACATATTTATTATCGCTCCCCCTTTCATATCTTTGCTATAACTCTCGTCCTTCATTAGCGCTGGTGCAAACGCTTCAAATTATTATACCCTGGCTCTCTCGGTCATACCTGCGCATGCACTTGAAACTTACTTTACCAATAAAAGAAGCAAATAGAGAAATAAAATAAAAGTGCTAGCTGGATTAGGCAAACACACTTCATAAAACTGCATTTTCTTTTCTATCCTCCCCCGTGTTACAAGCTTAACTGCTCCCTGTGTAATTTCTCTTAACCTGCTGTCCCTGGAAGAGAATTTCATCTACAGGCTCTTTCTGTGTTTTTTCCTAGCCTTTTCTTTCCCTTTTCTTAGATTTGTAACTGTTCCTTTATGTGCTCTATTTAGGCGCCATTAATCTCATTTGAGCTCCTTGTACCTGCTGCTGTTTTCTCCACACCTCATGCTGTCTTTTCCCTCTTTCTCTCTTTCTCTGCGGTTGGTGGCTACTTTCCAAAGCGTCTGATGCCCCAATGTTCCTTCGTCTTGTTGTCAGACGTGAATTTGAAAAGCAACAAAATTAACAAGCCTTTACCACTCACACATGGCAGAAGTTTATACTTTAATTCAATGAGCTAAGAAAAGTGTGTTGTGGGGCCCCTACGAGCCATGGTGCTTGCTTCATCATAATTAGGCATGCAGTCATTAGCCACAGCTCTGATTATGGGTCACTGAGGTCAGTTTCAATAATTCCTCAAAAACCTAACCATGCAGTCCCCTCTAACTGTGTAGTTATCTTGCTTTACTGCTGTTTGTGTGATTAGCTGGGAGGAGCTCACGGCAGCATCCGCCCAATAAAAGTGTAGATGGACCGCTCCTTAACTCTTTCTTGCTTCACATACAGATGGCTTGAGGAGGTACAGTGGAGATGCAGGTCTAATAAACAGAATAGAATATCTGCGCAAGGTGTGTTTCTCTGCATTGGTGTCCTATCACAGGCCCACCAGTGTATGTGTGATCTTTGACTCCTGCGAGTTCACAAGCAGGCGGCCAGGAAACGGTTTCAGCCTATCAACCACTGAGGAGATAAAGCCTTTGTATAAGGAATGAGGAAGCAATGAACACATTCAGCCTATCACAGGAGTAGCCCTGAGTGTTCCGAATTATAATTTCTTCATGTCTCTGTACGTTATTGAGCCCAAGTAGCTCGCCGTGATCGTATAGTGGTTAGTACTCTGCGTTGTGGCCGCAGCAACCTCGGTTCGAATCCGAGTCACGGCATTGTGGTTGGCAATGTCATGGCAGTTGGGTTTTTCCTTTACAGAATTCCCAAATGTACCAGTTGTTTTTGTAAAATGTCTATTAAAAACAGATCGTTTTCAATATTTAAACGATCTAACGACAAATTATTTAAACACACATGATTATAAGATGTAGGTATACTGTACTTACTGACATAAATTATCGTTCTTGAACATATTTGCGGTAAGGGGAGCGGAGCTCTCCCCCAGGCCAATCAGAATGCAGATGAATGCAGTTGCAGTTGAGTGACCTGTGTTGTGGCTGTCTACAGGGAATGCACATATGTAGCTGTCTCGCAGCCCAATCCAGACGTCAATTGAAGACAGGTTTTCATGCAAATAGAGCAGTAAGTGCAGAGAAATGCTCACTCTCTAAAAATGTCATTTATACAATAGTAAGATGAAATCCAACCTCACCAGTAGATAGGATTTATCAATAAATAAATAAAGCTTCTCCTCTCTGATATGGAATTACCCCCCAAAAAGTATAAGGGAATACCCAATGCTGACCTATGAGAGGGGCAGACCTCACAGTAGTGAAAAATGTAATAGACTGTTTGATACTACTAGGACATACAAACTACCACAGTAAATGTCTTACCTTTTACTTACATAGCATGATGCCCCTAGGACTACTTAGGGCCTACCTTAGGGGTTACTGATATGTAATAAAATTGGAGTTTAAGGCTTAGCAAGTAGTTTTAAATGCCAAGCCGAAGTGGCAGTACACTGCAGCACAGGCACTGCAGTAGCAGGCTTGAGACAGGTTTGAAATGCTATTTCTTTGGGCGGCACAATCAGTCCCTGGGTATATGGTATACCACTTTACAAGGGGCTTTCAAGTAAATTAAATCTGTCAGTCAGGTATACTCCAATTATACACATGATTAGGGAAGAAGCACGTGCACTTCAGCACTGATTAGTAGCGATAAAGTGATCAGAGTCCTAAGGCCAACAAAAAGATACAGCAAAATGCGGAGGTGAAAAGCAATAAGGGGGGGTTGGGACCACCTTAAGAATGCAAGGTCTAACAAAAACGAACTAAGGATAACATGAGTAAAACATCAGGTTTCTCTACAGCATTTGGTGAGACAAGTGGGCCTTCTTTTATCTTCCATAAATGCAATCTTTCCCGGACCCCTTTATTATATAGCTCTTCAAGGAAAAAATATAAAGCACTTACAAAGGAGCCTCAAATACTCAAAGATGGTAGACTTCTGTAATATGGGCCATATACTAAAAGCAGCATGAAAACAGAGTGCCATAGGGTCCAAAAAACTTGGGTGACCCATGAGAGTATGCATGCAAGCCTATGGTATTCCAAACTAGAGATATACGCATGCAATTTTTGTTTTTAGGAGAGAATGTGCCTGCTAAAAAAAACATTATTTTTAAAAAGTGCATTGCAGAATATCAGGAATTTGCTGTGGGACACCTTCAAAACTTGCATACGGATTATGTGCACACGCCTTACAGTCAGTTGTTGTGGCCGAGTGATTAAGGCAATGGACTAGAAATCCATTGGGGTCTTCCCGCGCAGGTTCGAATCCTGCCGACAACGAGAATCTTTTTAACATCGGCTACAATTTCAGAAGATAACCTTTAGTATTTCTTCCATGTCAGTTTTATAAATAGGTGGCTTATTTTGGTGTCACTATTGCCATATCACATATTTATTATCGCTCCCCCTTTCATATCTTTGCTATAACTCTCGTCCTTCATTAGCTCTGGTGCAAACGCTTCAAATTATTATACCCTGGCTCTCTCGGTCATACCTGTGCATGCACCTGAAACTTACTTTACCAATAAAAGAAGCAAATAGAGAAATAAAATAAAAGCGCTAGCTGGATTGGGCAAACACACTTCATAAAACTGCATTTTCTTTTCTATTCTCCCCCGTGTTACAAGCTTAACTGCTCCCTGTGTAATTTCTCTTAACCTGCTGTCCCTGGAAGAGAATTTCATCTACAGGCTCTTTCTGTGTTTTTTCCTAGTCTTTTCTTTCCCTTTTCTTAGATTTGTAACTGTTCCTTTACGTGCTCTATTTAGGCGCCATTAATCTCATTTGAGCTCCTTGTACCTGCTGCTGTTTTCTCCACACCTCATACTGTCTTTTCCCTCTTTCTCTCTTTCTCTGCGGTTGGTGGCTACTTTCCAAAGCGTCTGATGCCCCAATGTTCCTTCGTCTTGTTGTCAGACGTGAATTTGAAAAGCAACAAAATTAACAAGCCTTTACCACTCACACATGGCAGAAGTTTATACTTTAATTCAATGAGCTAAGAAAAGTGTGTTGTGGGGCCCCTACGAGCCATGGTGCTTGCTTCATCATAATTAGGCATGCAGTCATTAGCCACAGCTCTGATTATGGGTCACTGAGGTCAGTTTCAATAATTCCTCAAAAACCTAACCATGCAGTCCCCCCTAACTTTGTAGTTATCTTGCTTTACTGCTGTTTGTGTGATTAGCTGGGATGAGCTCACGGCAGCATCCTCCCAATAAAAGTGTAGATGGACCGTTCCTTATCTCTTTCTTGCTTCACATACAGATGGCTTGAGGAGGCACAGGGGAGATGCAGGTCTAATAAACAGAATAGAATATCTGCGCCAGGTGTGTTTCTCTGCATTGGTGTCCCATCACAGGCCCACCAGTGTATGTGTGATCTTTGACTCCTGCCAGTTCACAAGCAGGCGGCCAGGAAACGTTTTCAGCCTATCAACCACTGAGGAGATAAAGCCTTTGTATAAAGAATGAGGAAGCAATGAACACATTCAGCCTATCACAGGAGTACCCCTGAGTGTTCCGAATTATAATTTCTTCATGTCACTGTATGTTATTGAGCCCAAGTAGCTTGCCGTGATCGTATAGTGGTTAGTATTCTGCGTTGTGGCCGCAGCAACCTCGGTTCGAATCCGAGTCACGGCATTGTGGTTGGCAATGTCACGGCAGTTGGGTTTTTCCTTTACAGAATTCCCAAATGTACCAGTTGTTTTTGTAAAATGTCTATTAAAAACAGATCCTTTTCAATATTTAAACGATCTAACGACAAATTATTTAAACACACATGATTATAAGATGTAGGTATACTGTACTTACTGACATAAATTATCGTTCTTGAACATATTTGCGGTAAGGGGAGCGGAGCTCTCCCCCAGGCCAATCAGAATGCAGATGAATGCAGTTGCAGTTGAGTGACCTGTGTTGTGGCTGTCTACAGGGAATGCACATATGTAGCTGTCTCGCAGCCCAATCCAGATGTCAATTGAAGACAGGTTTTCATGCAAATAGAGCAGTAAGTGCAGAGAAATACTCACTCTCTAAAAATGGCATTTATACAATAGTAAGATTAAATCTAACCTCACCAGTAGATAGGATTTATCAATAAATAAATAAAGCTTCTCCTCTCTGATATGGAATTACCCCCCAAAAAGTATAAGGGAATACCCAATGCTAATCTATGAGAGGGGCAGACCTCACAGTAGTGAAAAATGTAATAGACTGTTTGATACTACTAAGACATACAAACTACCACAGTACATGTCTTACCTTTTACTTACATAGCATGATGCCCCTAGGACTACTTAGGGCCTACCTTAGGGATTACTGATATGAAATAAAATTGGAGTTTAAGGCTTGGCAAGTAGTTTTAAATGCCAAGTCGAAGTGGCAGTACACTGCAGCACAGGCACTGCAGTAGCAGGCTTGAGACAGGTTTGAAATGCTATTTCTTTGGGCGGCACAATCAGTCCCTGGGTATATGGTATACCGCTTTACAAGGGGCTTTCAAGTAAATTAAATCTGTCAGTCAGGTATACTCCAATTATACACATGATTAGGGAAGAAGCACGTGCACTTCAGCACTGATTAGTAGCGATAAAGTGATCAGAGTCCTAAGGCCAACAAAAAGATACAGCAAAATGCGGAGGTGAAAAGCAATAAGGTGGGGTTGGGACCACCTTAAGTATGCAAGGTCTAACAAAAACGAACTAAGGATAACATGAGTAAAACATCAGGTTTCGCTACAGCATTTGGTGAGACAAGTGGGCCTTCTTTTATCTTCCATAAATGCAATCTTTCCCGGACCCCTTTATTATATAGCTCTTCAAGGAAAAAATATAAAGCACTTACAAAGGAGCCTCAAATACTCAAAGATGGTAGACTTCTGTAATATGGGCCATATACTAAAAGCAGCATGAAAACAGAGTGCAATAGGGTCCAAAAAACTTGAGTGACCCATGAGAGTATGCATGCAAGCCTATGGTATTCCAAACTAGAGATATACGCATGCAATTTTTGTTTTTAGGAGAGAATGTGCCTGCTGAAAAAAACATTATTTTTAAAAAGTGCATTGCAGAATATCAGGAATTTGCTGTGGGACACCTTGAAAACTTGCATACAGATTATGTGCACATGCCTCACAGTCAGTTGTTGTGGCCGAGCGGTTAAGGCGATGGACTAGAAATCCATTGGGGTCTCCCCGCGCAGGTTCGAATCCTGCCGACAACGAGAATCTTTTTAACATCGGCTACAATTTCAGAAGTTAACCTTTAGTATTTCTTCCATGTCAGTTTTATAAATAGGTGGCTTATTTTGGTGTCACTATTGCAATATCACTTATTTATTATCGCTCCCCCTTTCATATCTTTGCTATAACTCTCGTCCTTCATTAGCGCTGGTGCAAACGCTTCAAATTATTATACCCTGGCTCTCTCGGTCATACCTGTGCATGCACTTGAAACTTACTTTACCAATAAAAGTAGCAAATAGAGAAATAAAATAAAAGTGCTAGCTGGATTAGGCAAACACACTTCATAAAACTGCATTTTCTTTTCTATTCCCCCCAGTGTTACAAGCTTAACTGCTCCCTGTGTAATTTCTCTTAACCTGCTGTTCCTGGAAGAGAATTTCATCTACAAGCTCTTTCTGTGTTTTTTCCTAGTCTTTTCTTTCCCTTTTCTTAGATTTGTAACTGTTCCTTTACGTGCTCTATTTAGGCGCCATTAATCTCATTTGAGCTCCTTGTACCTGCTGCTGTTTTCTCCACACCTCATACTGTCTTTTCCCTCTTTCTCTCTTTCTCTGCGGTTGGTGGCTACTTTCCAAAGCGTCTGATGCCCCAATGTTCCTTCGTCTTGTTGTCAGACATGAATTTGAAAAGCAACAAAATTAACAAGCCTTTACCACTCACACATGGCAGAAGTTTATACTTCAATTCAATGAGCTAAGAAAAGTGTGTTGTGGGGCCCCTACGAGCCATGGTGCTTGCTTCATCATAATTAGGCATGCAGTCATTAGCCACAGCTCTGATTATGGGTCACTGAGGTCAGTTTCAATAATTCCTCAAAAACCTAACCATGCAGTCCCGCCTAACTGTGTAGTTATCTTGCTTTACTGCTGTTTGTGTGATTAGCTGGGAGGAGCTCAAGGCAGCATCCTCCCAATAAAAGTGTAGATGGACCGTTCCTTAACTCTTTCTTGCTTCACATACAGATGGCTTGAGGAGGTACAGGGGAGATGCAGGTCTAATAAACAGAATAGAATATCTGCGCCAGGTGTGTTTCTCTGCATTGGTGTCCCATCACAGGCCCATCAGTGTATGTGTGATCTTTGACTCCTGCCAGTTCACAAGCAGGCGGCCAGGAAACGGTTTCAGCCTATCAACCACTGAGGAGATAAAGCCTTTGTATAAGGAATGAGGAAGCAATGAACACATTCAGCCTATCACAGGAGTAGCCCTGAGTGTTCCGAATTATAATTTCTTCATGTCACTGTACGTTATTGAGCCCAAGTAGCTTGCCGTGATCGTATAGTGGTTAGTACTCTGCGTTGTGGCCGCAGCAACCTCGGTTCGAATCCGAGTCACGGCATTGTGGTTGGCAATGTCACGGCAATTGGGTTTTTCCTTTACAGAATTCCCAAATGTACCAGTTGTTTTTGTAAAATGTCTATTAAAAACAGATCCTTTTCAATATTTAAACGATCTAACAACAAATTATTTAAACACACATGATTATAAGATGTAGGTATACTGTACTTACTGACATAAATTATCGTTCTTGAACATATTTGCGGTAAGGGGAGCGGAGCTCTCCCCCAGGCCAATCAGAATGCAGAGGAATGCAGTTGCAGTTGAGTGACCTGTGTTGTGGCTGTCTACAGGGAATGCACATATGTAGCTGTCTCGCAGCCCAATCCAGACGTCAATTGAAGACAGGTTTTCATGCAAATAGAGCAGTAAGTGCAGAGAAATGCTCACTCTCTAAAAATGGCATTTATACAATAGTAAGATTAAATCCAACCTCACGAGTAGATAGGATTTATCAATAAATAAATAAAGCCTCTCCTCACTGATATGGAATTACCCCCAAAAAGTATAAGGGAATACCCAATGCTAACCTATGAGAGGGGCAGACCTCACAGTAGTGAAAAATGTAATAGACTGTTTGATACTACTAGGACATACAAACTACCACAGTACATGTCTTACCTTTTACTTACATAGCATGATGCCCCTAGGACTACCTAGGGCCTACCTTACGGGTTACTGATATGTAATAAAATTGGAGTTTAAGGCTTGGCAAGTAGTTTTAAATGCCAAGTCGAAGTGGCAGTACACTGCAGCACAGGCACTGCAGTAGCAGGCTTAAGACAGGTTTGAAATGCTATTTCTTTGGGCGGCACAATCAGTCCCTGGGTATATGGTATACCACTTTACAAGGGGCTTTCAAGTAAATTAAATCTGTCAGTCAGGTATACTCCAATTATACACATGATTAGGGAAGAAGCACGTGCACTTCAGCACTGATTAGTAGCGATAAAGTGATCAGAGTCCTAAGGCCCACAAAAAGATACAGCAAAATGAGGAGGTGAAAAGCAATAAGGTGGGGTTGGGACCACCTTAAGAATGCAAGGTCTAACAAAAACGAACTAAGGATAACATGAGTAAAACATCAGGTTTCTCTACAGCATTTGGTGAGACAAGTGGGCCTTCTTTTATCTTCCATAAATGCAATCTTTCCCGGACCCCTTTATTATATAGCTCTTCAAGGAAAAAATATAAAGCACTTACAAAGGAGCCTCAAATACTCAAAGATGGTTGACTTCTGTAATATGGGCCATATACTAAAAGCAGCACGAAAACAGAGTGCAATAGGGTCCAAAAAACTTGAGTGACCCATGAGAGTATGCATGCAAGCCTATGGTATTCCAAACTAGAGATATACGCATGCAATTTTTGTTTTTAGGAGAGAATGTGCCTGCTGAAAAAAACATTATTTTTGAAAAGTGCATTGCAAAATATCAGGAATTTGCTGTGGGACACCTTCAAAACTTGCATACAGATTATGTGCACACACCTTACAGTCAGTTGTTGTGGCCGAGTGGTTAAGGCGATGAACTAGAAATCCATTGGGGTCTCCCCACGCAGGTTCGAATCCTGCCGACAACGAGAATCTTTTTAACATCGGCTACAATTTCAGAAGTTAACCTTTAGTATTTCTTCCATGTCAGTTTTATAAATAGGTGGCTTATTTTGGTGTCACTATTGCCATATCACATATTTATTATCACTCCCCCTTTCATATCTTTGCTATAACTCTCGTACTTCATTAGCGCTGGTGCAAACGCTTCAAATTATTATACCCTGGCTCTCGGTCATACCTGTGCATGGACTTGAAACTTACTTTACCAATAAAAGTAGCAAATAGAGAAATAAAATAAAAGTGCTAGCTGGATTAGGCAAACACACTTCATAAAACTGCATTTTCTTTTCTATTCTCCCCAGTGTTACAAGCTTAACTGCTCCCTGTGTAATTTCTCTTAACCTGCTGTTCCTGGAAGAGAATTTCATCTACAAGCTCTTTCTGTGTTTTTTCCTAGTCTTTTCTTTCCCTTTTCTTAGATTTGTAACTGTTCCTTTACGTGCTCTATTTAGGCGCCATTAATCTCATTTGAGCTCCTTGTACCTGCTGCTGTTTTCTCCACACCTCATACTGTCTTTTCCCTCTTTCTCTCTTTCTCTGCGGTTGGTGGCTACTTTCCAAAGCGTCTGATGCCCCAATGTTCCTTCGTCTTGTTGTCAGATGTGAATTTGAAAAGCAACAAAATTAACAAGCCTTTACCACTCACACATGGCAGAAGTTTATACTTTAATTCAATGAGCTAAGAAAAGTGTGTTGTGGGGCCCCTACGAGCCATGGTGCTTGCTTCATCATAATTAGGCATGCAGTCATTAGCCACAGCTCTGATTATGGGTCACTGAGGTCAGTTTCAATAATTCCTCAAAAACCTAACCATGCAGTCCCCCCTAACTGTGTAGTTATCTTGCTTTACTGCTGTTTGTGTGATTAGCTGGGAGGAGCTCACGGCAGCATCCTCCCAATAAAAGTGTAGATGGACCGCTCCTTAACTCTTTCTTGCTTCACATACAGATGGCTTGAGGAGGTACAGGGGAGATGCAGGTCTAATAAACAGAATAGAATATCTGCGCCAGGTATGTTTCTCTGCATTGGTGTCCCATCACAGGCCCACCAGTGTATGTGTGATCTTTGACTCCTGCCAGTTCACAAGCAGGCGGCCAGGAAACGTTTTCAGCCTATCAACCACTGAGGAGATAAAGCCTTTGTATAAGGAATGAGGAAGCAATGAACACATTCAGCCTATCACAGGAGTACCCCTGAGTGTTCCGAATTATAATTTCTTCATGTCACTGTACGTTATTGAGCCCAAGTAGCTTGCCGTGATCGTATAGTGGTTAGTACTCTGCGTTGTGGCCGCAGCAACCTCGGTTCGAATCCGAGTCACGGCATTGTGGTTGGCAATGTCACGGCAGTTGGGTTTTTCCTTTACAGAATTCCCAAATGTACCAGTTGTTTTTGTAAAATGTCTATTAAAAACAGATCCTTTTCAATATTTAAACGATCTAACGACAAATTATTTAAACACACATGATTATAAGATGTAGGTATACTGTACTTACTGACATAAATTATCGTTCTTGAACATATTTGCGGTAAGGGGAGCGGAGCTCTCCCCCAGGCCAATCAGAATGCAGATGAATGCAGTTGCAGTTGAGTGACCTGTGTTGTGGCTGTCTACAGGGAATGCACATATGTAGCTGTCTCGCAGCCCAATCCAGATGTCAATTGAAGACAGGTTTTGATGCAAATAGAGCAGTAAGTGCAGAGAAATGCTCACTCTCTAAAAATGGCATTTATACAAAAGTAAGATTAAATCCAACCTCACCAGTAGATAGGATTTATCAATAAATAAATAAAGCTTCTCCTCTCTGATATGGAATTACCCCCCAAAAAGTATAAGGGAATACCCAATGCTAATCTATGAGAGGGGCAGACCTCACAGTATTGAAAAATGTAATAGACTGTTTGATACTACTAGGACATACAAACTACCACAGTACATGTCTTACCTTTTACTTACATAGCATGATGCCCCTAGGACTACCTAGGGCATACCTTAGGGGATACTGATATGTAATAAAATTGGAGTTTAACCCCTTCGAAGCTAATGACGAGCTGGGCTCGTCATGGCGCTTACCTGCCGTGCGCGGATGACAAGGCCAGCTCGTCATGATTTATGGTGTTTTATATTTCTTAGCGCAGAACGGGAAAACGCCTAGCAGACATGTGGTTAAGGCTTGGCAAGTAGTTTTAAATGCCAAGTCGAAGTGGCAGTACACTGCAGCACAGGCACTGCAGTAGCAGGCTTGAGACAGGTTTGAAATGCTATTTCTTTGGGCGGCACAATCAGTCCCTGGGTATATGGTATACCACTTTACAAGGGGCTTTCAAGTAAATTAAATCTGTCAGTCAGGTATACTCCAATTATACACATGATTAGGGAAGAAGCACGTGCACTTCAGCACTGATTAGTAGCGATAAAGTGATCAGAGTCCTAAGGCCAACAAAAAGATACATCAAAGTGCGGAGGTGAAAAGCAATAAGGTGGGGTTGGGACCACCTTAACAATGCAAGGTCTAACAAAAACGAACTAAGGATAACATGAGTAAAACATCAGGTTTCTCTACAGCATTTGGTGAGACAAGTGGGCCTTCTTTTATCTTCCATAAATGAAATCTTTCCCGGACCCCTTTATTATATAGCTCTTCAAGGAAAAAATATAAAGCACTTACAAAGGAGCCTCAAATACTCAAAGATGGTAGACTTCTGTAATATGGGCCATATACTAAAAGCAGCACGAAAACAGAGAGCAATAGGGTCCAAAATACTTGAGTGACCCATGAGAGTATGCATGCAAGCCTATGGTATTCCAAACTAGAGATATACGCATGCAATTTTTGTTTTTAGGAGAGAATGTGCCTGCTGAAAAAAACATTATTTTTAAAAAGTGCATTGCAGAATATCAGAAATTTGCTGTGGGACACCTTGAAAACTTGCATACAGATTATGTGCACATGGCTTACAGTCAATTGTTGTGGCCGAGTGGTTAAGGCGATGGACTAGAAATCGATTGGGGTCTCCCAGCGCAGGTTCGAATCCTGCCGACAACGAGAATCTTTTTAACATCGGCTACAATTTCAGAAGTTAACCTTTAGTATTTCTTCCATGTCAGTTTTATAAATAGGTGGCTTATTTTGGTGTCACTATTGCCATATCACATATTTATTATCGCTCCCCCTTTCATATCTTTGCTATAACTCTCGTCCTTCATTAGCGCTGGTGCAAACGCTTCAAATTATTATACCCTGGCTCTCTCGGTCATACCTGTGCATGCACTTGAAACTTACTTTACCAATAAAAGTAGCAAATAGAGAAATAAAATAAAAGTGCTAGCTGGATTAGGCAAACACACTTCATAAAACTGCATTTTCTTTTCTATTCTCCCCAGTGTTACAAGCTTAACTGCTCCCTGTGTAATTTCTCTTAACCTGCTGTTCCTGGAAGAGAATTTCATCTACAAGCTCTTTCTGTGTTTTTTCCTAGTCTTTTCTTTCCCTTTTCTTAGATTTGTAACTGTTCCTTTACGTGCTCTATTTAGGCGCCATTAATCTCATTTGAGCTCCTTGTACCTGCTGCTGTTTTCTCCACACCTCATACTGTCTTTTCCCTCTTTCTCTCTTTCTCTGCGGTTGGTGGCTACTTTCCAAAGCGTCTGATGCCCCAATGTTCCTTCGTCTTGTTGTCAGACATGAATTTGAAAAGCAACAAAATTAACAAGCCTTTACCACTCACACATGGCAGAAGTTTATACTTTAATTCAATGAGCTAAGAAAAGTGTGTTGTGGGGCCCCTACGAGCCATGGTGCTTGCTTCATCATAATTAGGCATGCAGTCATTAGCCACAGCTCTGATTATGGGTCACTGAGGTCAGTTTCAATAATTCCTCAAAAACCTAACCATGCAGTCCCCCCTAACTTTGTAGTTATCTTGCTTTACTGCTGTTTGTGTGATTAGCTGGGATGAGCTCACGGCAGCATCCTCCCAATAAAAGTGTGGATGGACCGTTCCTTAACTCTTTCTTGCTTCACATACAGATGGCTTGAGGAGGTACAGGGGAGATGCAGGTCTAATAAACAGAATAGAATATCTGCGCCAGGTGTGTTTCTCTGCATTGGTGTCCCATCACACGCCCACCAGTGTATGTGTGATCTTTGACTCTGCCAGTTCACAAGCAGGCGGCCAGGAAACGTGTTCAGCCTATCAACCACTGAGGAGATAAAGCCTTTGTATAAGGAATGAGGAAGCAATGAACACATTCAGCCTATCACAGGAGTACCCCTGAGTGTTCCGAATTATAATTTCTTCATGTCACTGTACGTTATTGAGCCCAAGTAGCTTGCCGTGATCGTATAGTGGTTAGTACTCTGCGTTGTGGCCGCAGCAACCTCGGTTCGAATCCGAGTCACGGCATTGTGGTTGGCAATGTCACGGCAGTTGGGTTTTTCCTTTACAGAATTCCCAAATGTACCAGTTGTTTTTGTAAAATGTCTATTAAAAACAGATCCTTTTCAATATTTAAACGATCTAACGACAAATTATTTAAACACACATGATTATAAGATGTAGGTATACTGTACTTACTGACATAAATTATCGTTCTTGAACATATTTGCGGTAAGGGGAGCGGAGCTCTCCCCCAGGCCAATCAGAATGCAGATGAATGCAGTTGCAGTTGAGTGACCTGTGTTGTGGCTGTCTACAGGGAATGCACATATGTAGCTGTCTCGCAGCCCAATCAAGATGTCAATTGAAGACAGGTTTTGATGCAAATAGAGCAGTAAGTGCAGAGAAATGCTCACTCTCTAAAAATGGCATTTATACAAAAGTAAGATTAAATCCAACCTCACCAGTAGATAGGATTTATCAATAAATAAATAAAGCTTCTCCTCTCTGATATGGAATTACCCCCCAAAAAGTATAAGGGAATACCCAATGCTAATCTATGAGAGGGGCAGACCTCACAGTATTGAAAAATGTAATAGACTGTTTGATACTACTAGGACATACAAACTACCACAGTACATGTCTTACCTTTTACTTACATAGCATGATGCCCCTAGGACTACCTAGGGCATACCTTAGGGGATACTGATATGTAATAAAATTGGAGTTTAACCCCTTCGAAGCTAATGACGAGCTGGGCTCGTCATGGCGCTTACCTGCCGTGCGCGGATGACAAGGCCAGCTCGTCATGATTTATGGTGTTTTATATTTCTTAGCGCAGAACGGGAAAACGCCTAGCAGACATGTGGTTAAGGCTTGGCAAGTAGTTTTAAATGCCAAGTCGAAGTGGCAGTACACTGCAGCACAGGCACTGCAGTAGCAGGCTTGAGACAGGTTTGAAATGCTATTTCTTTGGGCGGCACAATCAGTCCCTGGGTATATGGTATACCACTTTACAAGGGGCTTTCAAGTAAATTAAATCTGTCAGTCAGGTATACTCCAATTATACACATGATTAGGGAAGAAGCACGTGCACTTCAGCACTGATTAGTAGCGATAAAGTGATCAGAGTCCTAAGGCCAACAAAAAGATACATCAAAGTGCGGAGGTGAAAAGCAATAAGGTGGGGTTGGGACCACCTTAACAATGCAAGGTCTAACAAAAACGAACTAAGGATAACATGAGTAAAACATCAGGTTTCTCTACAGCATTTGGTGAGACAAGTGGGCCTTCTTTTATCTTCCATAAATGAAATCTTTCCCGGACCCCTTTATTATATAGCTCTTCAAGGAAAAAATATAAAGCACTTACAAAGGAGCCTCAAATACTCAAAGATGGTAGACTTCTGTAATATGGGCCATATACTAAAAGCAGCACGAAAACAGAGAGCAATAGGGTCCAAAATACTTGAGTGACCCATGAGAGTATGCATGCAAGCCTATGGTATTCCAAACTAGAGATATACGCATGCAATTTTTGTTTTTAGGAGAGAATGTGCCTGCTGAAAAAAACATTATTTTTAAAAAGTGCATTGCAGAATATCAGAAATTTGCTGTGGGACACCTTGAAAACTTGCATACAGATTATGTGCACATGCCTTACAGTCAATTGTTGTGGCCGAGTGGTTAAGGCGATGGACTAGAAATCGATTGGGGTCTCCCAGCGCAGGTTCGAATCCTGCCGACAACGAGAATCTTTTTAACATCGGCTACAATTTCAGAAGTTAACCTTTAGTATTTCTTCCATGTCAGTTTTATAAATAGGTGGCTTATTTTGGTGTCACTATTGCCATATCACATATTTATTATCGCTCCCCCTTTCATATCTTTGCTATAACTCTCGTCCTTCATTAGCGCTGGTGCAAACGCTTCAAATTATTATACCCTGGCTCTCTCGGTCATACCTGTGCATGCACTTGAAACTTACTTTACCAATAAAAGTAGCAAATAGAGAAATAAAATAAAAGTGCTAGCTGGATTAGGCAAACACACTTCATAAAACTGCATTTTCTTTTCTATTCTCCCCAGTGTTACAAGCTTAACTGCTCCCTGTGTAATTTCTCTTAACCTGCTGTTCCTGGAAGAGAATTTCATCTACAAGCTCTTTCTGTGTTTTTTCCTAGTCTTTTCTTTCCCTTTTCTTAGATTTGTAACTGTTCCTTTACGTGCTCTATTTAGGCGCCATTAATCTCATTTGAGCTCCTTGTACCTGCTGCTGTTTTCTCCACACCTCATACTGTCTTTTCCCTCTTTCTCTCTTTCTCTGCGGTTGGTGGCTACTTTCCAAAGCGTCTGATGCCCCAATGTTCCTTCGTCTTGTTGTCAGACATGAATTTGAAAAGCAACAAAATTAACAAGCCTTTACCACTCACACATGGCAGAAGTTTATACTTTAATTCAATGAGCTAAGAAAAGTGTGTTGTGGGGCCCCTACGAGCCATGGTGCTTGCTTCATCATAATTAGGCATGCAGTCATTAGCCACAGCTCTGATTATGGGTCACTGAGGTCAGTTTCAATAATTCCTCAAAAACCTAACCATGCAGTCCCCCCTAACTTTGTAGTTATCTTGCTTTACTGCTGTTTGTGTGATTAGCTGGGATGAGCTCACGGCAGCATCCTCCCAATAAAAGTGTGGATGGACCATTCCTTAACTCTTTCTTGCTTCACATACAGATGGCTTGAGGAGGTACAGGGGAGATGCAGGTCTAATAAACAGAATAGAATATCTGCGCCAGGTGTGTTTCTCTGCATTGGTGTCCCATCACAGGCCCACCAGTGTATGTGTGATCTTTGACTCCTGCCAGTTCACAAGCAGGCGGCCAGGAAACGGTTTCAGCCTATCAACCACTGAGGAGATAAAGCATTTGTATAAGGAATGAGGAAGCAATGAACCCATTCAGCCTATCACAGGAGTAGCCCTGAGTGTTCCGAATTATAATTTCTTCATGTCACTGTACGTTATTGAGCCCAAGTAGCTCGCCGTGATCGTATAGTGGTTAGTACTCTGCGTTGTGGCCGCAGCAACCTCGGTTCGAATCCGAGTCACGGCATTGTGGTTGGCAATGTCACGGCAGTTGGGTTTTTCCTTTACAGAATTCCCAAATGTACCAGTTGTTTTTGTAAAATGTCTATTAAAAACAGATCCTTTTCAATATTCAAACGATCTAACGACAAATTATTTAAACACACATGATTATAAGATGTAGGTATACTGTACTTACTGACATAAATTATCGTTCTTGAACATATTTGCGGTAAGGGGAGCTGGGCTCTCCCCCAGGCCAATCAGAATGCATATGAATGCAGTTTCAGTTGAGTGACCTGTGTTGTGGCTGTCTACAGGGAATGCACATATGTAGCTGTCTCGCAGCCCAATCCAGACGTCAATTGAAGACAGGTTTTCATGCAAATAGAGCAGTAAGTGCAGAGAAATGCTCACTCTCTAAAAATGGCATTTATACAATAGTAAGATTAAATCCAACCTCACCAGTAGATAGGATTTATCAATAAATAAATAAAGCTTCTCCTCTCTGATATGGAATTACCCCCCATAAAGTATAAGGGAATACCCAATGCTAACCTATGAGAGGGGCAGACCTCACAGTAGTGAAAAATGTAATAGACTGTTTGATACTACTAGGACATACAAACTACCACAGTACATGTCTTACCTTTTACTTACATAGCATGATGCCCCTAGGACTACCTAGGGCCTACCTTAGGGGTTACTGATATGTAATAAAATTGGAGTTTAAGGCTTGGCAAGTAGTTTTAAATGCCAAGTCGAAGTGGCAGTACACTGCAGCACAGGCACTGCAGCAGCAGGCTAGAGACAGGTTTGAAATGCTATTTCTTTGGGCTGCACAATCAGTCCCTGGGTATATGGTATACCACTTTACAAGGGGCTTTCAAGTAAATTAAATCTGTCAGTCAGGTATACTCCAATTATACACATGATTAAGGAAGAAGCACGTGCACTTCAGCACTGATTAGTAGCAATAAAGTGATCAGAGTCCGAAGGCCAACAAAAAGATACAGCAAAATGCGGAGGTGAAAAGCAATAAGGTGGGGTTGGGACCACCTTAAGAATGCAAGGTCTAACAAAAACGAACTAAGGATAACATGAGTAAAACATCAGGTTTCTCTACAGCATTTGGTGAGACAAGTGGGCCTTCTTTTATCTTCCATAAATGCAATCTTTCCCGGACCCCTTTATTATATAGCTCTTCAAGGAAAAAATATAAAGCACTTACAAAGGAGCCTCAAATACTAAAAGATGGTCGACTTCTGTAATATGGGCCATATACTAAAAGCAGCACGACAACAGAGTGCAATAGGGTCCAAAAAACTTGAGTGACCCATGAGAGTATGCATGCAAGCCTATGGTATTCCAAACTAGAGATACACGCATGCAATTTTTGTTTTTTGGAGTGAATGTGCCTGCTGAAAAAAACATTTTTTTTAAAAAGTCCATTGCAGAATATCAGGAATTTGCTGTGGGACACCTTGAAAACTTGCATACAGATTATGTGCACATGCCTCACAGTCAGTTGTTGTGGCCGAGTGGTTAAGGCGATGGACTAGAAATCCATTGGGGTCTCCCCGCGCAGGTTCGAATCCTGCCGACAACGAGAATCTTTTTAACATCGGCTACAATTTCAGAAGTTAACCTTTAGTATTTCTTCCATGTCAGTTTTATAAATAGGTGGCTTATTTTGGTGTCACTATTGCCATATCACTTATTTATTATCGCTCCCCCTTTCATATCTTTGCTATAACTCTCGTCCTTCATTAGCGCTGGTGCAAATGCTTCAAATTATTATACCCTGGCTCTCTCGGTCATACCTGTGCATGCACTTGAAACTTACTTTACCAATAAAAGTAGCAAATAGAGAAATAAAATAAAAGTGCTAGCTGGATTAGGCAAACACACTTCATAAAACTGCATTTTCTTTTCTATTCCCCCCAGTGTTACAAGCTTAACTGCTCCCTGTGTAATTTCTCTTAACCTGCTGTTCCTGGAAGAGAATTTCATCTACAAGCTCTTTCTGTGTTTTTTCCTAGTCTTTTCTTTCCCTTTTCTTAGATTTGTAACTGTTCCTTTACGTGCTCTATTTAGGCGCCATTAATCTCATTTGAGCTCCTTGTACCTGCTGCTGTTTTCTCCACACCTCATACTGTCTTTTCCCTCTTTCTCTCTTTCTCTGCGGTTGGTGGCTACTTTCCAAAGCGTCTGATGCCCCAATGTTCCTTCGTCTTGTTGTCAGACATGAATTTGAAAAGCAACAAAATTAACAAGCCTTTACCACTCACACATGGCAGAAGTTTATACTTCAATTCAATGAGCTAAGAAAAGTGTGTTGTGGGGCCCCTACGAGCCATGGTGCTTGCTTCATCATAATTAGGCATGCAGTCATTAGCCACAGCTCTGATTATGGGTCACTGAGGTCAGTTTCAATAATTCCTCAAAAACCTAACCATGCAGTCCCGCCTAACTGTGTAGTTATCTTGCTTTACTGCTGTTTGTGTGATTAGCTGGGAGGAGCTCAAGGCAGCATCCTCCCAATAAAAGTGTAGATGGACCGTTCCTTAACTCTTTCTTGCTTCACATACAGATGGCTTGAGGAGGTACAGGGGAGATGCAGGTCTAATAAACAGAATAGAATATCTGCGCCAGGTGTGTTTCTCTGCATTGGTGTCCCATCACAGGCCCATCAGTGTATGTGTGATCTTTGACTCCTGCCAGTTCACAAGCAGGCGGCCAGGAAACGGTTTCAGCCTATCAACCACTGAGGAGATAAAGCCTTTGTATAAGGAATGAGGAAGCAATGAACACATTCAGCCTATCACAGGAGTAGCCCTGAGTGTTCCGAATTATAATTTCTTCATGTCACTGTACGTTATTGAGCCCAAGTAGCTTGCCGTGATCGTATAGTGGTTAGTACTCTGCGTTGTGGCCGCAGCAACCTCGGTTCGAATACGAGTCACGGCATTGTGGTTGGCAATGTCACGGCAATTGGGTTTTTCCTTTACAGAATTCCCAAATGTACCAGTTGTTTTTGTAAAATGTCTATTAAAAACAGATCCTTTTCAATATTTAAACGATCTAACAACAAATTATTTAAACACACATGATTATAAGATGTAGGTATACTGTACTTACTGACATAAATTATCGTTCTTGAACATATTTGCGGTAAGGGGAGCGGAGCTCTCCCCCAGGCCAATCAGAATGCAGAGGAATGCAGTTGCAGTTGAGTGACCTGTGTTGTGGCTGTCTACAGGGAATGCACATATGTAGCTGTCTCGCAGCCCAATCCAGACGTCAATTGAAGACAGGTTTTCATGCAAATAGAGCAGTAAGTGCAGAGAAATGCTCACTCTCTAAAAATGGCATTTATACAATAGTAAGATTAAATCCAACCTCACCAGTAGATAGGATTTATCAATAAATAAATAAAGCTTCTCCTCTCTGATATGGAATTACCCCCCAAAAAGTATAAGGGAATACCCAATGCTAACCTATGAGAGGGGCAGACCTCACAGTAGTGAAAAATGTAATAGACTGTTTGATACTACTAGGACATACAAACTACCACAGTACATGTCTTACCTTTTACTTACATAGCATGATGCCCCTAGGACTACCTAGGGCCTACCTTAGGGGTTACTGATATGTAATAAAATTGGAGTTTAAGGCTTGGCAAGTAGTTTTAAATGCCAAGTCGAAGTGGCAGTACACTGCAGCACAGGCACTGCAGTAGCAGGCTTGAGACAGGTTTGAAATGCAATTTCTTTGGGCGGCACAATCAGTCCCTGGGTATATGGTATACCACTTTACAAGGGGCTTTCAAGTAAATTAAATCTGTCAGTCAGGTATACTCCAATTATACACATGATTAGGGAAGAAGCACGTGCACTTCAGCACTGATTAGTAGCAATAAAGTGATCAGAGTCCTAAGGCCAACAAAAGGATACAGCAAAATGCGGAGGTGAAAAGCAATAAGGTGGGGTTGGGACCACCTTAAGAATGCAAGTTCTAACAAAAACGAACTAAGGATAACATGAGTAAAACATCAGGTTTCTCTACAGCATTTGGTGAGACAAGTGGGCCTTCTTTTATCTTCCATAAATGCAATCTTTACCGGACCCCTTTATTATATAGCTCTTCAAGGAAAAAATATAAAGCACTTACAAAGGAGCCTCAAATACTCAAAGATGGTTGACTTCTGTAATATGGGCCATATACTAAAAGCAGCACGAAAACAGCGTGCAATAGGGTCCAAAAAACTTGAGTGACCCATGAGAGTATGCATGCAAGCCTATGGTATTCCAAACTAGAGATATACGCATGCAATTTTTGTTTTTAGGAGAGAATGTGCCTGCTGAAAAAAACATTATTTTTAAAAAGTGCATTGCAAAATATCAGGAATTTGCTGTGGGACACCTTCAAAACTTGCATACAGATTATGTGCACACACCTTACAGTCAGTTGTTGTGGCCGAGTGGTTAAGGCGATGAACTAGAAATCCATTGGGGTCTCCCCGCGCAGGTTCGAATCCTGCCGACAACGAGAATCTTTTTAACATCGGCTACAATTTCAGAAGTTAACCTTTAGTATTTCTCCCATGTCAGTTTTATAAATAGGTGGCTTATTTTGGTGTCACTATTGCCATATCACATATTTATTATCGCTCCCCCTTTCATATCTTTGCTATAACTCTCGTCCTTCATTAGCGCTGGTGCAAACGCTTCAAATTATTATACCCTGGCTCTCGGTCATACCTGTGCATGGACTTGAAACTTACTTTACCAATAAAAGTAGCAAATAGAGAAATAAAATAAAAGTGCTAGCTGGATTAGGCAAACACACTTCATAAAACTGCATTTTCTTTTCTATTCTCCCCAGTGTTACAAGCTTAACTGCTCCCTGTGTAATTTCTCTTAACCTGCTGTTCCTGGAAGAGAATTTCATCTACAAGCTCTTTCTGTGTTTTTTCCTAGTCTTTTCTTTCCCTTTTCTTAGATTTGTAACTGTTCCTTTACGTGCTCTATTTAGGCGCCATTAATCTCATTTGAGCTCCTTGTACCTGCTGCTGTTTTCTCCACACCTCATACTGTCTTTTCCCTCTTTCTCTCTTTCTCTGCGGTTGGTGGCTACTTTCCAAAGCGTCTGATGCCCCAATGTTCCTTCGTCTTGTTGTCAGACGTGAATTTGAAAAGCAACAAAATTAACACGCCTTTACCACTCACACATGGCAGAAGTTTATACTTTAATTCAATGAGCTAAGAAAAGTGTGTTGTGGGGCCCCTACGAGCCATGGTGCTTGCTTCATCATAATTAGGCATGCAGTCATTAGCCACAGCTCTGATTATGGGTCACTGAGGTCAGTTTCAATAATTCCTCAAAAACCTAACCATGCAGTCCCCCCTAACTGTGTAGTTATCTTGCTTTACTGCTGTTTGTGTGATTAGCTGGGAGGAGCTCACGGCAGCATCCTCCCAATAAAAGTGTAGATGGACCGCTCCTTAACTCTTTCTTGCTTCACATACAGATGGCTTGAGGAGGTACAGGGGAGATGCAGGTCTAATAAACAGAATAGAATATCTGCGCCAGGTGTGTTTCTCTGCATTGGTGTCCCATCACAGGCCCACCAGTGTATGTGTGATCTTTGACTCCTGCCAGTTCACAAGCAGGCGGCCAGGAAACGTTTTCAGCCTATCAACCACTGAGGAGATAAAGCCTTTGTATAAGGAATGAGGAAGCAATGAACACATTCAGCCTATCACAGGAGTACCCCTGAGTGTTCCGAATTATAATTTCTTCATGTCACTGTACGTTATTGAGCCCAAGTAGCTTGCCGTGATCGTATAGTGGTTAGTACTCTGCGTTGTGGCCGAAGCAACCTCGGTTCGAATCCGAGTCACGGCATTGTGGTTGGCAATGTCACGGCAGTTGGGTTTTTCCTTTACAGAATTCCCAAATGTACCAGTTGTTTTTGTAAAATGTCTATTAAAAACAGATCCTTTTCAATATTTAAACGATCTAACGACAAATTATTTAAACACACATGATTATAAGATGTAGGTATACTGTACTTACTGACATAAATTATCGTTCTTGAACATATTTGCGGTAAGGGGAGCGGAGCTCTCCCCCAGGCCAATCAGAATGCAGATGAATGCAGTTGCAGTTGAGTGACCTGTGTTGTGGCTGTCTACAGGGAATGCACATATGTAGCTGTCTCGCAGCCCAATCCAGATGTCAATTGAAGACAGGTTTTGATGCAAATAGAGCAGTAAGTGCAGAGAAATGCTCACTCTCTAAAAATGGCATTTATACAAAAGTAAGATTAAATCCAACCTCACCAGTAGATAGGATTTATCAATAAATAAATAAAGCTTCTCCTCTCTGATATGGAATTACCCCCCAAAAAGTATAAGGGAATACCCAATGCTAATCTATGAGAGGGTCAGACCTCACAGTAGTGAAAAATGTAATAGACTGTTTGATACTACTAGGACATACAAACTACCACAGTACATGTCTTACCTTTTACTTACATAGCATGATGCCCCTAGGACTACCTAGGGCATACCTTAGGGGATACTGATATGTAATAAAATTGGAGTTTAAGGCTTGGCAAGTAGTTTTAAATGACAAGTCGAAGTGGCAGTACACTGCAGCACAGGCACTGCAGTAGCAGGCTTGAGACAGGTTTGAAATGCTATTTCTTCCGGCGGCACAATCAGTCCCTGGGTATATGGTATACCACTTTACAAGGGGCTTTCAAGGAAATTAAATCTGTCAGTCAGGTATACTCCAATTATACACATGATTAGGGAAGAAGCACGTGCACTTCAGCACTGATTAGTAGCGATAAAGTGATCAGAGTCCTAAGGCCAACAAAAAGATACATCAAAGTGCGGAGTTGAAAAGCAATAAGGTGGGGTTGGGACCACCTTAACAATGCAAGGTCTAACAAAAACGAACTAAGGATAACATGAGTAAAACATCAGGTTTCTCTACAGCATTTGGTGAGACAAGTGGGCCTTCTTTTATCTTCCATAAATGAAATCTTTCCCGGACCCCTTTATTATATAGCTCTTCAAGGAAAAAATATAAAGCACTTACAAAGGAGCCTCAAATACTCAAAGATGGTAGACTTCTGTAATATGGGCCATATACTAAAAGCAGCACGAAAACAGAGAGCAATAGGGTCCAAAATACTTGAGTGACCCATGAGAGTATGCATGCAAGCCTATGGTATTCCAAACTAGAGATATACGCATGCAATTTTTGTTTTTAGGAGAGAATGTGCCTGCTGAAAAAAACATTATTTTTAAAAAGTGCATTGCAGAATATCAGAAATTTGCTGTGGGACACCTTGAAAACTTGCATACAGATTATGTGCACATGCCTTACAGTCAATTGTTGTGGCCGAGTGGTTAAGGCGATGGACTAGAAATCGATTGGGGTCTCCCAGCGCAGGTTCGAATCCTGCCGACAACGAGAATCTTTTTAACATCGGCTACAATTTCAGAAGTTAACCTTTAGTATTTCTTCCATGTCAGTTTTATAAATAGGTGGCTTATTTTGGTGTCACTATTGCCATATCACATATTTATTATCGCTCCCCCTTTCATATCTTTGCTATAACTCTCGTCCTTCATTAGCGCTGGTGCAAACGCTTCAAATTATTATACCCTGGCTCTCTCGGTCATACCTGTGCATGCACTTGAAACTTACTTTACCAATAAAAGTAGCAAATAGAGAAATAAAATAAAAGTGCTAGCTGGATTAGGCAAACACACTTCATAAAACTGCATTTTCTTTTCTATTCTCCCCAGTGTTACAAGCTTAACTGCTCCCTGTGTAATTTCTCTTAACCTGCTGTTCCTGGAAGAGAATTTCATCTACAAGCTCTTTCTGTGTTTTTTCCTAGTCTTTTCTTTCCCTTTTCTTAGATTTGTAACTGTTCCTTTACGTGCTCTATTTAGGCGCCATTAATCTCATTTGAGCTCCTTGTACCTGCTGCTGTTTTCTCCACACCTCATACTGTCTTTTCCCTCTTTCTCTCTTTCTCTGCGGTTGGTGGCTACTTTCCAAAGCGTCTGATGCCCCAATGTTCCTTCATCTTGTTGTCAGACATGAATTTGAAAAGCAACAAAATTAACAAGCCTTTACCACTCACACATGGCAGAAGTTTATACTTTAATTCAATGAGCTAAGAAAAGTGTGTTGTGGGGCCCCTACGAGCCATGGTGCTTGCTTCATCATAATTAGGCATGCAGTCATTAGCCACAGCTCTGATTATGGGTCACTGAGGTCAGTTTCAATAATTCCTCAAAAACCTAACCATGCAGTCCCCCCTAACTTTGTAGTTATCTTGCTTTACTGCTGTTTGTGTGATTAGCTGGGATGAGCTCACGGCAGCATCCTCCCAATAAAAGTGTAGATGGACCGTTCCTTATCTCTTTCTTGCTTCACATACAGATGGCTTGAGGAGGTACAGGGGAGATGCAGGTCTAATAAACAGAATAGAATATCTGCGCCAGGTGTGTTTCTCTGCATTGGTGTCCCTTCACAGGCCCACCAGTGTATGTGTGATCTTTGACTCCTGCCAGTTCACAAGCAGGCGGCCAGGAAACGGTTTCAGCCTATCAACCACTGAGGAGATAAAGCCTTTGTATAAGGAATGAGGAAGCAATGAACCCATTCAGCCTATCACAGGAGTAGCCCTGAGTGTTCCGAATTATAATTTCTTCATGTCACTGTACGTTATTGAGCCCAAGTAGCTCGCCGTGATCGTATAGTGGTTAGTACTCTGCGTTGTGGCCGCAGCAACCTCGGTTCGAATCCGAGTCACGGCATTGTGGTTGGCAATGTCACGGCAGTTGGGTTTTTCCTTTACAGAATTCCCAAATGTACCAGTTGATTTTGTAAAATGTCTATTAAAAACAGATCCTTTTCAATATTAAAACGATCTAACGACAAATTATTTAAACACACATGATTATAAGATGTAGGTATACTGTACTTACTGACATAAATTATCGTTCTTGAACATATTTGCGGTAAGGGGAGCGGAGCTCTCCCCCAGGCCAATCAGAATGCAGATGAATGCAGTTGCAGTTGAGTGACCTGTGTTGTGGCTGTCTACAGGGAATGCACATATGTAGCTGTCTCGCAGCCCAATCCAGACGTCAATTGAAGACAGGTTTTCATGCAAATAGAGCAGTAAGTGCAGAGAAATGCTCACTCTCTAAAAATTGCATTTATACAATAGTAAGATTAAATCCAACCTCACCAGTAGATAGGATTTATCAATAAATAAATAAAGCTTCTCCTCTCTGATATGGAATTACCCCCCAAAAAGTATAAGGGTATACCCAATGCTAACCTATGAGAGGGGCAGACCTCACAGTAGTGAAAAATGTAATAGACTGTTTGATACTACTAGGACATACAAACTACCACAGTACATGTCTTACCTTTTACATACATAGAATGATGCCCCTAGGACTACCTAAGGGCTACCTTAGGGGTTACTGATATGTAATAAAATTGGAGTTTAAGGCTTGACAAGTAGTTTTAAATGCCAAGTCGAAGTGGCAGTACACTGCAGTAGCAGGATTGAGACAGGTTTGAAATACTATTTCTTTGGGCGGCACAATCAGTCCCTGGGTATATGGTATACCACTTTACAAGGGGCTTTCAGGTAAATTAAATCTGTCAGTCAGGTATACTCCAATTATACACATGATTAGGGAAGAAGCACGTGCACTTCAGCACTGATTAGTAGCAATAAAGTGATCAGAGTCCTAAGGCCAACAAAAGGATACAGCAAAATGCGGAGGTGAAAAGCAATAAGGTGGGGTTGGGACCACCTTAAGAATGCAAGTTCTAACAAAAACGAACTAAGGATAACATGAGTAAAACATCAGGTTTCTCTACAGCATTTGGTGAGACAAGTGGGCCTTCTTTTATCTTCCATAAATGCAATCTTTCCCGGACCCCTTTATTATATAGCTCTTCAAGGAAAAAATATAAAGCACTTACAAAGGAGCCTCAAATACTCAAAGATGGTTGACTTCTGTAATATGGGCCATATACTAAAAGCAGCACGAAAACAGAGTGCAATAGGGTCCAAAAAACTTGAGTGACCCATGAGAGTATGCAGGCAAGCCTATGGTATTCCAAACTAGAGATATACCAATGCAATTTTTGTTTTTAGGAGAGAATGTGCCTGCTGAAAAAAAACATTATTTTTAAAAAGTGCATTGCAGAATATCAGGAATTTGCTGTGGGACACCTTGAAAACTTGCATACCGATTATGTGCACACGCCTCACAGTCAGTTGTTGTGGCCGAGTGGTTAAGGCGATGGACTAGAAATCCATCGGGGTCTTCCCGCGCAGGTTCGAATCCTGCCGACAATGAGAATCTTTTTAACATCGGCTACAATTTCAGAAGTTAACCTTTAGTATTTCTTCCATGTCAGTTTTATAAATAGGTGGCTTATTTTGGTGTCACTATTGCCATATCACATATTTATTATCGCTCCCCCTTTCATATCTTTGCTAAAACTCTCGTCCTTCATTAGCGCTGGTGCAAACGCTTCAAATTATTATACCCTGGCTCTCTCGGTCATACCTGTGCATGCACTTTAAACTTACTTTACCAATAAAAGAAGCAAATAGAGAAATAAAATAAAAGTGCTAGCTGGATTAGGCAAACACACTTCATAAAACTGCATTTTCTTTTCTATTCTCCCCCGTGTTACAAGCTTAACTGCTCCCTGTGTAATTTCTCTTAACCTGCTGTTCCAGGAAGAGAATTTCATCTACAAGCTCTTTCTGTGTTTTTTCCTAGTCTTTTCTTTCCTTTTTCTTAGATTTGTAACTGTTCCTTTACGTGCTCTATTTAGGCGCCATTAATCTCATTTGAGCTCCTTGTACCTGCTGCTGTTTTCTCCACACCTCATACTGTCTTTTCCCTCTTTCTCTCTTTCTCTGTGGTTGGTGGCTACTTTCCAAAGCGTCTGATGCCCCAAAGTTCCTTCGTCTTGTTGTCAGACGTGAATTTGAAAAGCAACAAAATTAACAAGCCTTTACAACTCACACATGACAGAAGTTTATACTTTAATTCAATGAGCTAAGAAAAGTGTGTTGTGTGGCCCCTACAAGCCATGGTGCTTGCTTCATCATAATTAGGCATGCAGTCATTAGCCACAGCTCTGATTATGGGTCACTGAGGTCAGTTTCAATAATTCCTCAAAAACCTAACCATGCAGTCCCCCCTAACTGTGTAGTTATCTTGCTTTACTGCTGTTTGTGTGATTAGCTGGGAGGAGCTCACGGCAGCATCCTCCCAATAAAAGTGTAGATGGACCGTTCCTTAACTCTTTCTTGCTTCACATACAGATGGCTTGAGGAGGTACAGGGGAGATGCAGGTCTAATAGACAGAATAGAATATCTGCACCAGGTGTGTTTCTCTGCATTGGTGTCCCATTACAGGCCCACAAGTGTATGTGTGATCTTTGACTCCTGCCAGTTCACAAGCAGGCGGCCAGGAAACGGTTTCAGCCTATCAACCACTGAGGCGATAAAGCCTTTGTATAAGGAATGAGGAAGCAATGAACACATTCAGCCTATCACAGGAGTAGCCCTGAGTGTTCCGAATTATAATTTCTTCATGTCACTGTACGTTAATGAGCCCAAGTAGCTCGCCGTGATCGTATAGTGGTTAGTACTCTGCGTTGTGGCCGCAGCAACCTCGGTTCAAATCCGAGTCTCGGCATTGTGGTTGGCAATGTCACGGCAGTTGGGTTTTTCCATTACAGAATTCCCAAATGTACCAGTTGATTTTGTAAAATGTCTATTAAAAACAGATCCTTTTCAATATTTAAACGATCTAACGACAAATTATTTAAACACACATGATTATAAGATGTAGGTATACTGTACTTACTGACATAAATTATCGTTCTTGAACATATTTGCGGTAAGGGGAGCGGAGCTCTCCCCCAGGCCAATCAGAATGCAGATGAATGCAGTTGCAGTTGAGTGACCTGTGTTGTGGCTGTCTACAGGGAATGCACATATGTAGCTGTCTCGCAGCCCAATCCAGACGTCAATTGAAGACAGGTTTTCATGCAAATAGAGCAGTAAGTGCAGAGAAATGCTCACTCTCTAAAAATTGCATTTATACAATAGTAAGATTAAATCCAACCTCACCAGTAGATAGGATTTATCAATAAATAAATAAAGCTTCTCCTCTCTGATATGGAATTACCCCCCAAAAAGTATAAGGGTATACCCAATGCTAACCTATGAGAGGGGCAGACCTCACAGTAGTGAAAAATGTAATAGACTGTTTGATACTACTAGGACATACAAACTACCACAGTACATGTCTTACCTTTTACATACATAGAATGATGCCCCTAGGACTACCTAAGGGCTACCTTAGGGGTTACTGATATGTAATAAAATTGGAGTTTAAGGCTTGGCAAGTAGTTTTAAATGCCAAGTCGAAGTGGCAGTACACTGCAGCACAGGCACTGCAGTAGCAGGCTTGAGACAGGTTTGAAATACTATTTCTTTGGGCGGCACAATCAGTCCCTGGGTATATGGTATACCACTTTACAAGGGGCTTTCAAGTAAATTAAATCTGTCAGTCAGGTATACTCCAATTATACACATGATTAGGGAAGAAGCACGTGCACTTCAGCACTGATTAGTAGCAATAAAGTGATCAGAGTCCTAAGGCCAAGAAAAGGATACAGCAAAATGCGGAGGTGAAAAGCAATAAGGTGGGGTTGGGACCACCTTAAGAATGCAAGGTCTAACAAAAACGAACTAAGGATAACATGAGTAAAACATCAGGTTTTTCTACAGCATTTGGTGAGACAAGTGGGCCTTCTTTTATCTTCCATAAATGCAATCTTTCCTGGACCCCTTTATTATAATGCTCTTCAAGGAAAAAATATAAAGCACTTACAAAGGAGCCTCAAATACTCAAAGATGGTAGACTTCTGTAATATGGGCCATATACTAAAAGCAGCACGAAAACAGAGTGCAATAGGGTCCAAAAAACTTGAGTGACCCATGAGAGTATGCAGGCAAGCCTATGGTATTCCAAACTAGAGATATACCAATGCAATTTTTGTTTTTAGGAGAGAATGTGCCTGCTGAAAAAAAACATTATTTTTAAAAAGTGCATTGCAGAATATCAGGAATTTGCTGTGGGACACCTTGAAAACTTGCATACAGATTATGTGCACACTCCTTACAGTCAGTTGTTGTGGCCGAGTGGTTAAGGCGATGGACTAGAAATCCATTGGGGTCTCCCCGCGCAGGTTCGAATCCTGCCGACAACGAGAATCTTTTTAACATCGGCTACAATTTCAGAAGTTAACCTTTAGTATTTCTTCCATGTCAGTTTTATAAATAGGTGGCTTATTTTGGTGTCACTATTGCCATATCACATATTTATTATCGCTTCCCCTTTCATATCTTTGCTATAACTCTCGTCCTTCATTAGCGCTGGTGCAAACGCTTCAAATTATTATACCCTGGCTCTCTCGGTCATACCTGTGCATGCACTTGAAACTTACTTTACCAATAAAAGAAGCAAATAGAGAAATAAAATAAAAGTGCTAGCTGGATTAGGCAAACACACTTCATAAAACTGCATTTTCTTTTCTATTCTCCCCGTGTTACAAGCTTAACTGCTCCCTGTGTAATTTCTCTTAACCTGCTGTTCCTGGAAGAGAATTTCATCTACAAGCTCTTTCTGTGTTTTTTCCTAGTCTTTTCTTTCCCTTTTCTTAGATTTGTAACTGTTCCTTTACGTGCTCTATTTATGCACCATTAATCTCATTTGAGCTCCTTGTACCTGCTGCTGTTTTCTCCACACCTCATACTGTCTTTTCCCTCTTTCTCTCTTTCTCTGCGGTTGGTGGCTACTTTCCAAAACGTATGATGCCCCAAAGTTCCTTCGTCTTGTTGTCAGACGTGAATTTGAAAAGCAACAAAATTAACAAGCCTTTACCACTCACACATGGCAGAAGTTTATACTTTAATTCAATGAGCTAAGAAAAGTGTGTTGTGGGGCCCCTACAAGCCATGGTGCTTGCTTCATCATAATTAGGCATGCAGTCATTAGCCACAGCTCTGATTATGGGTCACTGAGGTCAGTTTCAATAATTCCTCAAAAACCGAACCATGCAGTCCCCCCTGTGTAGTTATCTTGCTTTACTGCTGTTTGTGTGATTAGCTGGGAGGAGCTCACGGCAGCATCCTCCCAATAAAAGTGTAGATGGACCGTTCCTTAACTCTTTCTTGCTTCACATACAGATGGCTTGAGGAGGTACAGGGGAGATGCAGGTCTAATAAACAGAATAGAATATCTGCGCCAGGTGTGTTTCTCTGCATTGGTGTCCCATCACAGGCCCACCAGTGTATGTGTGATCTTTGACTCCTGCCAGTTCACAAGCAGGCGGGCAGGAAACGGTTTCAGCCTATCAACCACTGAGGAGATAAAGCCTTTGTATAAGGAATGAGGAAGCAATGAACACATTCAGCCTATCACAGGAGTAGCCCTGAGTGTTCCGAATTATAATTTCTTCATGTCACTGTATGTTATTGAGCCAAAGTAGCTCGCCGTGATCGTATAGAGGTTAGTACTCTGCGTTGTGGCCGCAGCAACCTCGGTTCGAATCCGAGTCACGGCATTGTGGTTGGCAATGTCACGGCAGTTGGGTTTTTCCTTTACAGAATTCCCAAATGTACCAGTTGATTTTGTAAAATGTCTATTAAAAACAGATCCTTTTCAATATTTAAACGATCTAACGACAAATTATTTAAACACACATGATTATAAGATGTAGGTATACTGTACTTACTGACATAAATTATCGTTCTTGAACATATTTGCGGTAAGGGGAGCGGAGCTCTCCCCCAGGCCAATCAGAATGCAGATGAATGCAGTTGCAGTTGAGTGACCTGTGTTGTGGCTGTCTACAGGGAATGCACATATGTAGCTGTCTCGCAGCCCAATCCAGACGTCAATTGAAGACAGGTTTTCATGCAAATAGAGCAGTAACTGCAGAGAAATGCTCACTCTCTAAAAATGGCATTTATACAATAGTAAGATTAAATCCAACCTCACCAGTAGATAGGATTTATCAATAAATAAATAAAGCTTCTCCTCTCTGATATGGAATTACCCCACAAAAAGTATAAGGGAATACCCAATGCTAACCTATGAGAGGGGCAGACCTCACAGTAGTGAAAAATGTAATAGACTGTTTGATACTACTAGGACATACAAACTACCACAGTACATGTCTTACCTTTTACATACATAGCATGATGCCCCTAGGACTACCTAGGGCCTACCTTAGGGGTTACTGATATGTAATAAAATTGGAGTTTAAGGCTTGGCAAGTAGTTTTAAATGCCAAGTCGAAGTGGCAGTACACTGCAGCACAGGCACTGCAGTAGCAGGCTTGAGACAGGTTTGAAATACTATTTCTTTGGGCGGCACAATCAGTCCCTGGGTATATGGTATACCACTTTACTAGGGGCTTTCAAGTAAATTAAATCTGTCAGTCAGGTATACTCCAATTATACACATGATTAGGGAAGAAGCACGTGCACTTCAGCACTGATTAGTAGCGATAAAGTGATCAGAGTCCTAAGGCCAACAAAAAGATACAGCAAAATGCGGAGGTGAAAAGCAATAAGGTGGGGTTGGGACCACCTTAAGAATGCAAGGTCTAACAAAAACGAACTAAGGATAACATGAGTAAAACATCAGGTTTCTCTACAGCATTTGGTGAGACAAGTGGGCCTTCTTTTATCTTCCATAAATGCAATCTTTCCCGGACCCCTTTATTATATAGCTCTTCAAGGAAAAAATATAAAGCACTTACAAAGGAGCCTCAAATACTCAAAGATGGTAGACTTCTGTAATATGGGCCATATACTAAAAGCAGCACGAAAACAGAGTGCAATAGGGTCCAAAAAATTTGAGTGACCCATGAGAGTATGCATGCAAGCCTATGGTATTCCAAACTAGAGATATACGCATGCAATTTTTGTTTTTAGGAGAGAATGTGCCTGCTGAAAAAAACATTATTTTTAAAAAGTGCATTGCAGAATATCAGGAATTTGCTGTGGTACACCTTCAAAACTTGCATACAGATTATGTGCACATGCCTTACAGTCAGTTGTTGTGGACGAGTGGTTAAGGCGATGGACTAGAAATCCATTGGGGTCTCCCCGCGCAGGTTTGAATCCTGCCGACAACGAGAATCTTTTTAACATCGGCTACAATTTCAGAAGTTAACCTTTAGTATTTCTTCCATGTCAGTTTTATAAATAGGTGGCTTATTTTGGTGTCACTATTGCCATATCACATATTTATTATCGCTCCCCCTTTCATATCTTTGCTATAACTCTCATCCTTCATTAGCGCTGGTGCAAACGCTTCAAATTATTATACCCTGGCTCTCTCGGTCATACCTGTGCATGCATTTGAAACTTACTTTACCAATAAAAGAAGCAAATAGAGAAATAAAATAAAAGTGCTAGCTGGATTAGGCAAACACACTTCATAAAACTGCATTTTCTTTTCTATTCTCCCCGTGTTACAAGCTTAACTGCTCCCTGTGTAATTTCTCTTAACCTGCTGTTCCTGGAAGAGAATTTCATCTACAAGCTCTTTCTGTGTTTTTTCCTCGTCTTTTCTTTCCCTTTTCTTAGATTTGTAACTGTTCCTTTACATGCTCTATTTAGGCGCCATTAATCTCATTTGAGCTCCTTGTACCAGCTGCTGTTTTCTCCACACCTCATACTGCCTTTTCCCTCTTTCTCTCTTTCTCTGCAGTTGGTGGCAACTTTCCAAAGCGTCTGATGCCCCAATGTTCCTTCGTCTTGTTGTCAGACATGAATTTGAAAAGCAACAAAATTAACAAGCCTTTACCACACACACATGGCAGAAGTTTATACTTTAATTCAATGAGCTAAGAAAAGTGTGTTGTGGGGCCCCTACGAGCCATGGTGCTTGCTTCATCATAATTAGGCATGCAGTCATTAGCCACAGCTCTGATTATGGGTCACTGAGGTCAGTTTCAATAATTCCTCAAAAACCTAACCATGCAGTCCCCCCTAACTGTGTAGTTATCTTGCTTTACTGCTGTTTGTGTGATTAGCTGGGAGGAGCTCACGGCAGCATCCTCCTAATAAAAGTGTAGATGGACAGTTCCTTAACTCTTTCTTGCTTCACATACAGATAGCTTGAGGAGGTACAGGGGAGATGCAGGTCTAATAAACAGAATAGAATATCTGCGCCAGGTGTGTTTCTCTGCATTGGTGTCCCATCACAGGCCCACCAGTGTATGTGTGATCTTTGACTCCTGCCAGTTCATAAGCAGGCGGCCAGGAAACGGTTTCAGTCTATCAACCACTGAGGAGATAAAGCCTTTGTATAAGGAATGAGGAAGCAATGAACACATTCAGCCTATCACAGGAGTAGCCCTGAGTGTTCCGAATTATAATTTCTTCATTTCACTGTATGTTATTGAGCCCAAGTAGCTCGCCGTGATCGTATAGTGGTTAGTACTCTGCGTTGTGGCCGCAGCAACCTCGGTTCAAATTCGAGGCACGGCATTGTGGTTGGCAATGTCACGGCAGTTGGGTTTTTCCTTTACAGAATTCCCAAATGTACCAGTTGTTTTTGTAAAATGTCTATTAAAAACAGATCCTTTTCAATATTTAAACGATCTAACGACAAATTATTTAAACACACATGATTATAAGATGTAGGTATACTGTACTTACTGACATAAATTATCGTTCTTGAACACATTTGCGGTAAGGGGAGCGGAGCTCTCCCCCAGGCCAATCAGAATGCAGATGAATGCAGTTGCAGTTGAGTGGTACCATTTATTGGGAAGAAAAGTGAAGAAAGAAAGGGGGGACACTCAGTGTTGTGTAAAATACCCCTCACACACCAACAGGCCCCTTGGTGTCATGCTTCATCATCGGGGTCTTCGCACCCCGCTAAGGGGATGCGGCACGCTGCGACCTACGACTACGCGGGAGCGTTGACAATTCAGTCTATGTGTGGTGTGTGTTGAGTGCAAGTGAAAGAAATAGGATGTGAGTGGGAAGTGTAGTGAGAAAAATTAAAAAGGACCTGGCCAGTGGGTAAAAAGAAAAAACTTTATTCTGTACCTCTGGCTGGTGCTATTAAAAAAAGTGCTAGATGGCGAGGTTTTGTGTCTTAGTAAGGGACAGAACCTCTGGTGTGCGTCGACATGTTTCGGTACATGCGTACCTTCTTCAGGACGGGGCACAACTCCCAACCCTACTCACGTTTCTCTACAGAACAGGATTTTTGTTCTAACTTTCCTAAAAAAGTGATTACGTTCACTAAAGACAAATACAATGTGCCTACAGCGGATTTTCTGGAACATGTAGTTACATGTCCTAAAAAAAGAAAAGAGCGTTAGGTTTGGTTACCATATAGGTTGGCTCAGACAGGTGCAGTCACCTGGAGCCCCAAACGGTTGATTTAACCTGTAAAGGGAAAAACAGACATACAGAACACATAACACACAAACTCACACACACTTATGACAAACTTAGGGTTCAGTGTTTTTAAACATACTTATTGTATAAGCTGCTTAAAGCATCATGAGCAATTCCTGAACATCAGGGTAGGTAGGTAGGTGGATCCACAATCTATAGGAATAGAAGAGTGGAATCAATGTTGTTGTCTCTACTCACTTGTTGGACTCTGTATTGTACCCACAGAGTTTAAACTCCGTTTTAGTGAATACTCACGAAATCCGCCTCAGTCGGCCTCTTTCCTCCACCCTGTGTTGCTCCGTCGTAAATGATGTACGGGTGAGCTTGGTGGTATTTAAAGGTGGGAGAAGTGAGTTCTCATTGGTTAATTAGTGGAAATGCTAATGACCATGCAACGGTGATGACCCTGTTGACGCCCCTTCCATGCATGTGATTATGTCACATGTACCATGCATACCACTGTCATTTGTTAATTACCGGGTTTTACCCTGTCCATATATGGACTTTCCGCTTGTTAGCCACTCACACTCTGTTATTCCTGCTCGCGCTGGGGGAGCGCCCGTGTGATGCAGCCGCCGCTCTCTCCTTCGCGCATGTGCGCTGCCCGGTCTCGAATGTTCCATTGCGCATGCGTGCAGGCGAGACTTCGGCGTTTCAATGCGCATGCGCATTGTTCGAGTATGGTTCGCGCATGCGCGTTTGTTAATAGCGCAGCTATTTCGCCCGGTTATTTCTTCATTGTTATTTTCGGTAGTGCATTATGAAAGGAACCAGGTGAATCACTGGAGTTTTTGGTTCACGTGGATCTGCTCCTCTTGATATAACCACGGAGCTGGTACCATACCGTTTGTAGTGATAATATGGTGTGGTTGACCATACATTTAAATGTCACTTATTCAGACGGTGGTATTAAATGTTGGTAATAGCACAGCTATTTTGCCCGGTTATTTCTTCATTGTTATTTTCGGTAGTGCGTTATGAAAGGAACCAAGTGGATCACTGGAGTTTTTGGTTCACGTGGATCTGCTCCTTTAGACATAACCACGGAGGTGGTACCATACCGTTTGTAGTGATATTATGGTGTGGTTGATCATACAATCATATGTCACTTATTCAGACGATGGTACTGAATGTTGGGCTAGTTCTTGTGCCAACCAATTGTTATTCCTTATTTATATCCGGGGGTCTTTTTAGGAGACTTGGCTCCACGGTATGTCATCATTGAGTCCGGTGACATGGGTTGTCAGGCGGAACACCCAACGTTGTTCCTTTTGGAACAGACCTGTTTCAGAGGGTAGTCGTTCTATGACGGTCCAGCGTAGGTCGTTGACGCAGTGTTGATGTGACAAAAAATGTGTTGCCATCTTAGTTGTCGTCTTCTTACAGCGTATATTACTTTTGTGTTCCCCTATCCTTATCTTGACGGGGCGGGTGGTCATGCCTACATATTCTAGTCCGCATGGGCAGGTAATTAGGTAAATCACATTCTTTGTGTTGCAGTTAGTAAAATGGCGTTGCTCCCATGTTGTGCCATTTCTGAAGTTTAGGTTTTTACTTTTTTGAGTTTGATGGCAACAACTGCAATCCCCGCAAGGGAAGTGACCTTGTACAGCAGTTACATTAGGTCTCTCCATCTGGTTTGTCCGTGGTCTGGTATGGACCACAATGTCCTTTATGTTTCTGCCCCTTCGGTGCGCATGCATCGGTTTCTCAAATGACAAGCCTCCACAATTCAATATGCCCCAGTGTTTATCAATGACTTTCGACACCTGATTTGATATGGTGGAATAAGTTGTTACACAGATCGGCCTCTTGTTCGCTTCTTTTACATGGGGATTTTCTTCTATGAGTGCCTCCCTGTGATTGTTTTTAGCGCGCTTCATCGCTTTATCGATGGTTCTTGTGGGATATTTCCTTTGCACAAGTTTGGTTTTTAGATCTTTCGCTTGTCGGTTGAATTCGCTCAACTCTGTACAGTTTCTCCGGAGTCTAAGGAATTGCCCATAGGGTAGATTTTCCCTTAGGTGTCTCGGGTGGAAACTGTCGTAACGCAACAGACAGTTTCTGGAGGTCGGTTTGAAATGTGTGGTGCTTTTTAACCTTCCATCCTCACTGTAGATATTCAGGTCGAGAAAAACCATTGATGTATTTGAAAAGGTGCTTGTGAATTTTAGATAATCATTTTGGGTATTCAACCAGGTTACAAAATTCATTGCGCTGTTGACATCGCCGTTCCAGATGATGAAAATGTCATCGATGTATCGTTTCCAGATGACAATCTGGGGGCGGTAGGGGTTACTTTCATGGAGGATCTTGTGTTCCTCTAGATGGTAGACGTATAATCCCGCTAGGCTCGGAGCAAAAGTACTACCCATGCTCGTTCCGTGGGTTTGTAGGTAAAGTACCTCCTTGTACTGAAAAAAATTGTCTTTGAGGGCCATGGTGATGCACTCTAGGACCAGGCTTCTCGGTGTTTGGTATTTCCAAGTGTTGCTGAAGAGTACTTCTTCGATGATCTCTAATGTCTCTTCATGGGGCAGGCTTGTGTATAAGCTTTCCACGTCTAAGCTTATCATAAGTTGCGTGGTTGGGTCAAAGGTGGTGTTTTCCAGCAGTTGTAGTACCGATTTGGTGTCCTTCAGGTACGTATCTGTAGCCTGTACCATCGGTCTTAAAAAGGCATCTGAGAATTTCGATAGGGGTTCCAGGATGGATCCAATGCCGGAGACTATTGGTCTTCCAGGTGGATTGTCAATGTTCTTGTGTATTTTGGGGATACAATAAAAATATGGTATCCTAGGGGTCGGTTGTTGCAGGAATTCAGCTTCCTTTTTGCTGATCCAGTCGTGGGCAAGTCCTTCCTCCACCATACCCCCAATCCGTGTTCTTAGTCGTTCTGTTGGATCACTCTCCAGTATTTTATAGTTCCGTTCGTCGGACAGTAGACGTTGGCATTCTCCATCATATTTCTCAAGGGATTGCAGTACTATTGCTCCCCCCTTGTCAGCTGGTTTGATGACTAACTCGCTGTTGGCCGTTAATTCCCGGAGTGCTTGTTGTTCTTCTCCACTGGTATTGTGGTAGACATTCCTCCCTAGTAAGTTCAGGTTGTTTACCTCCGTTATCACTGCCTTCTCAAAGGTTAGAATCTCCATGGGGATACCTGAGTCAGGAGGGGTGAAAGTTGACTTTAGTCTCAGACCTGTGTCCGTCTTGTCTTCTGGTAAAGGTTTGTCCTTAAAAAAAGCCTGTAGTTTCAGTTTCCTGAAAAAGTCTTGTAATTCTACATTAAGCTTGAAAATGTCAGGTTTTTGAGTGGGTACATACCCCAATCCTTTGTTTAGGACATTTTTCTGCATCGTTGTCAAAATAATGGGTGCAAGGTTTACCACTAAGTCCCCCTCTTGCTGGTTGATGGTTGGTTGGGTAGTGATCCCGTCATGCTCCGGGTCGTTCGGGCGTTGGGCTGTTCTTGATCTTCCCACATTACATTGTTCCCTTTCCGGTTCTTCCCTCGTGCGTTCTGGCGAGCCCCTAAAAAAGGCTGCTGGTTTCCTCCATACGGTTGTTGTTGCCCGTAGTAACCATCATTATATTCCTGGTTCCACATTGGACCAATCCCTTCCACTTTGGTCCAATGTGGAACCAGGAATATAATGATGGTTACTACGGGCAACAACAACCGTATGGAGGAAACCAGCAGCCTTTTTTAGGGGCTCGCCAGAACGCACGAGGGAAGAACCGGAAAGGGAACAATGTAATGTGGGAAGATCAAGAACAGCCCAACGCCCGAACGACCCGGAGCATGACGGGATCACTACCCAACCAACCATCAACCAGCAAGAGGGGGACTTAGTGGTAAACCTTGCACCCATTATTTTGACAACGATGCAGAAAAATGTCCTAAACAAAGGATTGGGGTATGTACCCACTCAAAAACCTGACATTTTCAAGCTTAATGTAGAATTACAAGACTTTTTCAGGAAACTGAAACTACAGGCTTTTTTTAAGGACAAACCTTTACCAGAAGACAAGACGGACACAGGTCTGAGACTAAAGTCAACTTTCACCCCTCCTGACTCAGGTATCCCCATGGAGATTCTAACCTTTGAGAAGGCAGTGATAACGGAGGTAAACAACCTGAACTTACTAGGGAGGAATGTCTACCACAATACCAGTGGAGAAGAACAACAAGCACTCCGGGAATTAACGGCCAACAGCGAGTTAGTCATCAAACCAGCTGACAAGGGGGGAGCAATAGTACTGCAATCCCTTGAGAAATATGATGGAGAATGCCAACGTCTACTGTCCGACGAACGGAACTATAAAATACTGGAGAGTGATCCAACAGAACGACTAAGAACACGGATTGGGGGTATGGTGGAGGAAGGACTTGCCCTCGACTGGATCAGCAAAAAGGAAGCTGAATTCCTGCAACAACCGACCCCTAGGATACCATATTTTTATTGTATCCCCAAAATACACAAGAACATTGACAATCCACCTGGAAGACCAATAGTCTCCGGCATTGGATCCATCCTGGAACCCCTATCGAAATTCTCAGATGCCTTTTTAAGACCGATGGTACAGGCTACAGATACGTACCTGAAGGACACCAAATCGGTACTACAACTGCTGGAAAACACCACCTTTGACCCAACCACGCAACTTATGATAAGCTTAGACGTGGAAAGCTTATACACAAGCCTGCCCCATGAAGAGACATTAGAGATCATCGAAGAAGTACTCTTCAGCAACACTTGGAAATACCAAACACCGAGAAGCCTGGTCCTAGAGTGCATCACCATGGCCCTCAAAGACAATTTTTTTCAGTACAAGGAGGTACTTTACCTACAAACCCACGGAACGAGCATGGGTAGTACTTTTGCTCCGAGCCTAGCGGGATTATACGTCTACCATCTAGAGGAACACAAGATCCTCCATGAAAGTAACCCCTACCGCCCCCAGATTGTCATCTGGAAACGATACATCGATGACATTTTCATCATCTGGAACGGCGATGTCAACAGCGCAATGAATTTTGTAACCTGGTTGAATACCCAAAATGATTATCTAAAATTCACAAGCACCTTTTCAAATACATCAATGGTTTTTCTCGACCTGAATATCTACAGTGAGGATGGAAGGTTAAAAAGCACCACACATTTCAAACCGACCTCCAGAAACTGTCTGTTGCGTTACGACAGTTTCCACCCGAGACACCTAAGGGAAAATCTACCCTATGGGCAATTCCTTAGACTCCGGAGAAACTGTACAGAGTTGAGCGAATTCAACCGACAAGCGAAAGATCTAAAAACCAAACTTGTGCAAAGGAAATATCCCACAAGAACCATCGATAAAGCGATGAAGCGCGCTAAAAACAATCACAGGGAGGCACTCATAGAAGAAAATCCCCATGTAAAAGAAGCGAACAAGAGGCCGATCTGTGTAACAACTTATTCCACCATATCAAATCAGGTGTCGAAAGTCATTGATAAACACTGGGGCATATTGAATTGTGGAGGCTTGTCATTTGAGAAACCGATGCATGCGCACCGAAGGGGCAGAAACATAAAGGACATTGTGGTCCATACCAGACCACGGACAAACCAGATGGAGAGACCTAATGTAACTGCTGTACAAGGTCACTTCCCTTGCGGGGATTGCAGTTGTTGCCATCAAACTCAAAAAAGTAAAAACCTAAACTTCAGAAATGGCACAACATGGGAGCAACGCCATTTTACTAACTGCAACACAAAGAATGTGATTTACCTAATTACCTGCCCATGCGGACTAGAATATGTAGGCATGACCACCCGCCCCGTCAAGATAAGGATAGGGGAACACAAAAGTAATATACGCTGTAAGAAGACGACAACTAAGATGGCAACACATTTTTTGTCACATCAACACTGCGTCAACGACCTACGCTGGACCGTCATAGAACGACTACCCTCTGAAACAGGTCTGTTCCAAAAGGAACAACGTTGGGTGTTCCGCCTGACAACCCATGTCACCGGACTCAATGATGACATACCGTGGAGCCAAGTCTCCTAAAAAGACCCCCGGATATAAATAAGGAATAACAATTGGTTGGCACAAGAACTAGCCCAACATTCAGTACCATCGTCTGAATAAGTGACATATGATTGTATGATCAACCACACCATAATATCACTACAAACGGTATGGTACCACCTCCGTGGTTATGTCTAAAGGAGCAGATCCACGTGAACCAAAAACTCCAGTGATCCACTTGGTTCCTTTCATAACGCACTACCGAAAATAACAATGAAGAAATAACCGGGCAAAATAGCTGTGCTATTACCAACATTTAATACCACCGTCTGAATAAGTGACATTTAAATGTATGGTCAACCACACCATATTATCACTACAAACGGTATGGTACCAGCTCCGTGGTTATATCAAGAGGAGCAGATCCACGTGAACCAAAAACTCCAGTGATTCACCTGGTTCCTTTCATAATGCACTACCGAAAATAACAATGAAGAAATAACCGGGCGAAATAGCTGCGCTATTAACAAACGCGCATGCGCGAACCATACTCGAACAATGCGCATGCGCATTGAAACGCCGAAGTCTCGCCTGCACGCATGCGCAATGGAACATTCGAGACCGGGCAGCGCACATGCGCGAAGGAGAGAGCGGCGGCTGCATCACACGGGCGCTCCCCCAGCGCGAGCAGGAATAACAGAGTGTGAGTGGCTAACAAGCGGAAAGTCCATATATGGACAGGGTAAAACCCGGTAATTAACAAATGACAGTGGTATGCATGGTACATGTGACATAATCACATGCATGGAAGGGGCGTCAACAGGGTCATCACCGTTGCATGGTCATTAGCATTTCCACTAATTAACCAATGAGAACTCACTTCTCCCACCTTTAAATACCACCAAGCTCACCCGTACATCATTTACGACGGAGCAACACAGGGTGGAGGAAAGAGGCCGACTGAGGCGGATTTCGTGAGTATTCACTAAAACGGAGTTTAAACTCTGTGGGTACAATACAGAGTCCAACAAGTGAGTAGAGACAACAACATTGATTCCACTCTTCTATTCCTATAGATTGTGGATCCACCTACCTACCTACCCTGATGTTCAGGAATTGCTCATGATGCTTTAAGCAGCTTATACAATAAGTATGTTTAAAAACACTGAACCCTAAGTTTGTCATAAGTGTGTGTGAGTTTGTGTGTTATGTGTTCTGTATGTCTGTTTTTCCCTTTACAGGTTAAATCAACCGTTTGGGGCTCCAGGTGACTGCACCTGTCTGAGCCAACCTATATGGTAACCAAACCTAACGCTCTTTTCTTTTTTTAGGACATGTAACTACATGTTCCAGAAAATCCGCTGTAGGCACATTGTATTTGTCTTTAGTGAACGTAATCACTTTTTTAGGAAAGTTAGAACAAAAATCCTGTTCTGTAGAGAAACGTGAGTAGGGTTGGGAGTTGTGCCCCGTCCTGAAGAAGGTACGCATGTACCGAAACATGTCGACGCACACCAGAGGTTCTGTCCCTTACTAAGACACAAAACCTCGCCATCTAGCACTTTTTTTAATAGCACCAGCCAGAGGTACAGAATAAAGTTTTTTCTTTTTACCCACTGGCCAGGTCCTTTTTAATTTTTCTCACTACACTTCCCACTCACATCCTATTTCTTTCACTTGCACTCAACACACACCACACATAGACTGAATTGTCAACGCTCCCGCGTAGTCGTAGGTCGCAGCGTGCCGCATCCCCTTAGCGGGGTGCGAAGACCCCGATGATGAAGCATGACACCAAGGGGCCTGTTGGTGTGTGAGGGGTATTTTACACAACACTGAGTGTCCCCCCTTTCTTTCTTCACTTTTCTTCCCAATAAATGGTAGGATTCTTCTTGTTTATATAACAGTGCCCGTGGAGTAGGAATCCTACTTGATACTCTACCTCCCCTCTTTGTTAAATATAGTTGCAGTTGAGTGACCTGTGTTGTGGCTGTCTACAGGGAATGCACATATGTAGCTGTCTCGCAGCCCAATCCAGACGTCAATTGAAGACAGGTTTTGATGCAAATAGAGCAGTAAGTGCAGAGAAATGCTCACTCTCTAAAAATGGCATTTATACAATAGTAAGATTAAATCCAACCTCACCAGTAGATAGGATTTATCAATAAATAAATAAAGCTTCTCCTCTCTGATATGGAATTACCCCCCAAAAAGTATAAGGGAATACCCAATGCTAACCTATGAGAGGGGCAGACCTCACAGTAGTGAAAAATGTAATAGACTGTTTGATACTACTAGGACATACAAACTACCACAGTACATGTCTTACCTTTTACTTACATAGCATGATGCCCCTAGGACTACCTAGGGCCTACCTTAGGGGTTACTGACATGTAATAACATTGGAGTTTAAGGCTTGGCAAGTAGTTTTAAATGCCAAGTCGAAGTGGCAGTACACTGCAGCACAGGCACTGCAGTAGCAGGCTTGAAACAGGTTTGAAATGATATTTCGTTGGGTGGCACAATCAGTCCCTGGGTATATGGTATACCACTTTACAAGGGGCTTTCAAGTAAATTAAATCTGTCAGTCAGGTATACTCCAATTATACACATAATTAGGGAAGAAGCACGTGCACTTCAGCACTGATTAGTAGCGATAAAGTGATCAGAGTCCTAAGGCCAACAAAAAGATACAGCAAAATGCGGAGGTGAAAAGCAATAAGGTGGGGTTGGGACCACCTTAAGAATGCAAGGTCTAACAAAAACGAACTAAGGATACCATGAGTAAAACATCAGGTTTCTCTACAGCATTTGGTGAGACAAGTGGGCCTTCTTTTATCTTCCATAAATGCAATCTTTCCCGGACCCCTTTATTATATAGCTCTTCAAGGAAAAAATATAAAGCACTTACAAAGGAGCCTCAAATACTCAAAGATGGTAGACTTCTGTAATATGGGCCATATACTAAAAGCAGCACGAAAACAGAGTGCAATAGGGTCCAAAAAACTTGAGTGACCCATGAGAGTATGCATGCAAGATTTTGGTATTCCAAACTAGAGATATACGCATGCAATTTTTGTTTTTAGGAGAGAATGTGCCTGCTGAAAAAAACACTTTTTAAAAAGTGCATTGCAGAATATCAGGAATGTGCTGTGGGACACCTTGAAAACTTGCATGCAGATTATGTGCCCACACCTTCCAGTCAGTTGTTGTGGCCGAGTGGTTAAGGCGATGGACTAGAAATCCATTGGGGTCTCCCCGCGCAGGTTCGAATCCTGCCGACAATGAGAATCTTTTTAACATCGGCTACAATTTCAGAAGTTAACCTTTAGTATTTCTTCCATGTCAGTTTTATAAATTGACGTAAATAATTAATTTACTCTCTTAATTTCTATGCAGGTAAGTACTTAATCAATAATAACTCAATCGGAATGAAAGAAAACAGAGTCCGTGGTGTTAGAGTTTCTAAGGGTTTTATTCCTCATAAAGGAATGAGGATATCATGTTCTGACCACCACAGGGGTGTCAGAAGGGATAGATGAGCGCGCTGAATTTTATTGACAATACATAGCTTATATACTTGAGTTATACCATAGGAATCAATGGAAGAGGCGTAACAGCTGAGAGAAGACAAGATAACATTATACACGTGATACTAGTACATCATCAAGAGGCGTAAACTTAGGCGTGAACCAGAGGTGTGTGCTAGAAACGTCACTGATAGGTGACGAAAGTGGGTGGCACCAAGGGGTGGTGCTAACAGAATGTTGCAATGTCAGCAGAAATCGGAAGCTTGGATGCGCGCGCAGCTGCATGACGTGTGATTGACGGGGTGCAGGGGACTTGACATTTACACTGACGGAAAGAGACAGAAGTCTGGCATGTCAGATCAACTTGTACTTCTATCATATCTGATATCTGGTGTTTAGGAACTATACTATCTGGGCGGAAAGGTCTCTAGGGCAGAAGCTGTTCTATGCTAACTGTGGATGCGTGTATAAGCGCCTGAGTGTCTACATGTGAAGCGTGGGGCACGGGGCCTTCCATGGAAGCATGGCAACAGAGACTATGAATTACTTGCATTAAGACAGGTCGGCCTTTTGGCTCTGCAGCTGGAGAGGATGTTTACAGGATCTAGTAGGCAGGAATGCATTCTCGAAGAGCGGAACAGATAACTCGAAGGTTATAGTCAGTCTTGGCAGAAAGCAGGCTGAGCTGAGCGCGAGGGGCCGCGCTGAAAGTAGGACAGAGTTCACGGGTACAGAGGTAGCCTGGGCAGAGTCAGGAGCCACAAAAGAGGTTCAGATGGCAGGAATTCAGGGCCTACTCTTGCTAGAGCAGTTATACATGAAAAGTGTACTACAAAGAGACGGTGGCATATCATACTTAGGAACGGACTACATAATCCATTCATGGTGGATCTGAAAGAGGACAAGTTAACGGTGGACGCAAATGCATTTGCGTCTTCATAGCTGGCACAGGAGGGAAGTTACATGCACTTTAAGCTGGTACATGGAGTCGGTGGGGTACGCGCTAGGGAACACAACATGGCCAAAATTTAATTTTCCTCATTCCCTCCTTGTTCCCTACGGACCCTTCATGAAATATCGATCCTCATGAATCGATCAGTCTGTTCTTGTAACATCATTTGTTCTTCTTTCTTTCGGTTACGTTTTGAGTGAAAACTGGAATGTTCAATACAAGAAGTGGCACACAGTCCACAAATCGCTGGCCCACACTGTAGGCACAGGCAGCAACTGAATACAAGGACTAGGCCAATGCCTAGGAAGGATAGGATCTTCCATCCCCAAGCTGTTAACGTTGTCCAGAACCAACCGGACCAAGTCCAGGTGCCTGGATTCTGATGTATCTGATTTGCAATATTATGAAGACGGGTAATAGCTTGATATACTGAAGGTGCATTTTGTGGAATGAAAACACAGCAACTTGACCCGATGACCTTACAGGCTCCACCTCTATCTGCCAAGATGACGTCAATTACAAGACGATTCTGAAGGACAACAACCCGCATAGCGGACTGCTCTTCTGTTAAGTTACCTAAGGCGGAGGCAGTTTCATTTACTACTGCTTCAAGTGTTCTAGTTAATCTGCGTATTAATTTACTATTCTGGACAGGTCCTAAAAAGAAAAAGAATCCTTTATTAAAATCGGTGTACTGTTCCCATGCCGTTTCTGTGTAGTCGACAAGTGGGACATCTCTTCTGGGTCTATTCTTTACTAGATTGCTATTTCTATGATAATCAGGAGGAGCTAGAAAAACAGGGGGCAGAAGGAATGCAATGTAACAGGTACCATCCCAATCTGGGGGTAGACGTATGTATGCGGTATGACCACAAACAAAGTAAGAATGACTGACAGCTTTGAAAGACGATTTTCCATGATCACTGAATTCGACCACAGTAGTGCATTTACTATGACCTAAGTGTACTGAACCTTTCTTCTTGATACATAATTCACCAGTGACTGGCAGTACAGACATAATAGGTAGAACTGGTGTGGCTTCGGATTCGACAGTAAGAATCATAAGGCTAATTGTATAATTACCTAATCCATATACTTCATTTTCTAGATCAGTTCCTATTCTAGTGGGAAGTCCCTCCTTATCTGGGTAACAGACGTCTAGTAGGACCAAGTTCAGGTTTCCCCAAACCCAACCCCCATCGAAAACAGCAATGTCGGGATCTAAAGAATTAATTATTTTGAACCATGCTCCACAGGAGCCATTGTGAGAGAACGGATACGGAAAGAGAGGCAGAGCTCCCTTGTAATTCTGGTAGGGAGGGAGTCGGCCACATATCCAGCAATTTGTAGCATTGTTAGTTTGATGAGAATGATGTAACATACTAATGAATGTATTGTTGCGCAGCGCAAGTCTGTAGGAAAGCTCATGAGGAGGTAACTCACTAAAAGTGTGTTCAGCAGAGACATTGTAAGCAGATTGTTCACGCTTGAAAATAGGATAGTAGATAGGTAATAAGATGCTAGCAATAATAATTAAAACACTGAGAATAAACATAATTATTAGTGTCACTATGCAGTGACTACGAAGTGATTTGCAATATGTACGTTTCTTTGCTTCTCTCTCTCTATCTCGATCTAGGGGATACATGTCAGAAACTATTTAACCGATTCACCTAGGGGAGGACTTAAACAATTAAACTGTCTGGCTTGCTAGATCGTAATTTCATGCGGTATTGTTCTTGAGGAGTCTTTTCTCGTTGCGATTCGGTAAAGTCTTTGGTAACACAGTCTTTGGTGGGGGTGGATGAGTCTGGGTCAGGTTTCAGTCCAGCAAATTTCTTGATATGACTCGTGTGTACCCACCCCTTTCTTCCCTCGATTTTCACCGCCGTCCTTGTTGTTAGAAGAACGGTCTTCGGAGACTTCCAGCGGGGCTCCAACGGACTTTTCCTGTCGAAGTTGCGGACGAGGACAGTATCACCGGGACGGACGTCATGCGGCTTCACATCAGTGTTGTCAGGGAAGGCTGCGGCAACCTGTGAACGACATGATTGGAGTGCAGACATCAAGGAGGCAAGGTAATCTGTCAACATATTAGAATCAACATCAGTAATCTTTTTAGGAATGGGCGTCCCCCACATATTCGGCGGTCTTCCAAAGACCACCTCGTACGGAGATAGCCCTGATCTCGAATGGGCGACCATTCTCATATAGAATAGTGCCACTGGCAGGGCGACTATCCAGTCGACCCCTTTTTCCTGACATATTTTGGCAAGGCGGATCTTTAGTGTCTGGTTATGCCTTTCAACAAGGCCTGCGGCTTCTGGGTGTCGGACACAATGGAACTTCCACTGGTATCCCAGTAATAAGGAAACTTCTTTCATTAAAGCAGACGAGAATGGCTGACCGTTATCTGAGTACACGACACGAGGCAGACCGTATCGTGGGAAAAATTCACGAACCAGCTGCTTGGCAGTGGTCGGAGCAGTGTAATCTGAGACTGGGTATGCTTCGGTCCAGCGGGACAGAGCACAGACAACTACGAGAACATATTTAAATCCTCGACAACGGTCCATCTGGATATAATCCATCTGGAGGACTTCAAAAGGGTGATCGGGAGGATGAAATCCACCTTGCTCTACAGGGACACTTTTACCTGGATTGAACTGACAACAGATCATGCAAGTACGCACTTTCTGTTTTGCGGCTGCTCGTAAGTTTTTATTGTTCCAGAGATTTTGTAAACTGTCTAACATTGCTTTCTCTCCTAGATGGGCAGGACTATGTGCTGTATTTATCATGACTTGAACCATAGAGTCAGGGAGAAACCATGTAGATTTTCCTTTCGTCATCCAACCTTGATCTGTCTGGATCCCTCCTAGTTCGATCCATTTCTTTATTTCTTCTGGAGTAGCATGTGTCTGAATGTCGATAACATCTAGTGTGGGATCCCTGACTGTCATACAGTTTATCGGATCTGTTGTTTTTGTCGTATCATTTATCTGAGTGTCGGTCAGTGCTGTATGTTTTGCTGTCTGATCGGCCAGGTCGTTACCCTGGGAAACAGAATCTGTGGCTTTAGTGTGTGCTTTACACTTCATGACTGATATGGCTGAAGGCAGATGTATTGCTTCTAACAGTGCTTGAATGAGAGGACCATGTTGTATCTTTGTACCATGAGAGGTCAGAAAACCTCTTTCTTGCCAGAGCATGCCGAAGTCGTGTACGACTCCGAACGCATAACGGGAATCTGTGTATATGTTAATATTTCTGTTCTTGGCTAGAATACAGGCTCGGGTCAGAGCAATGAGCTCTGCTGCTTGAGCAGACAGTGTATCAATACGATGTGTTTCTTTAACTTCAGTTTCAGTGGTCACGGCATACGCGGCCACTAACTCTCCTGTACTTGTTCTCATGCACGAACCATCCACATAAAGTGTCAGGTCTGGATTTGTCAATGGAACATCTGTTAAATCTCGTCAGGGCTTTGTTACTGCATTAATGATCTCTATACAATCATGTGGAGCTGGATCTGTCATAACTGTAGGTAACAGTGTTGCTGGGTTCAGGATACTGCAGCGTCTGATTTCTATGTGTGGCTGGAATAATGTCAATTCGTAACCTGTAAGTCGTGCTATAGTCAAGTGCTGAGTCTGGGTTCTGTTTAACAGAACCTCTACAGAGTGTGGGACTTGTACTGTTAACTGATGACCTAAAACAATTGAGTCGCTTTGTCTGATTGCTAACGCTGTTGCTGCTACTGACTTTAAACATGCAGGGAGTGCCTGTGCTACTGAATCCAATGTACTTGAAAAATAAGCGCAAGGCTTATGTGAACCTGCTTGATCTTGAGTGAGGACGGACAATGCTGTACCGTCACGTTCTGTAACAAAAAGTGTAAACGGTTTGTTGTAACATGGTGTCGCTAAAACTGGTGCTTGGCATAAAGCTTTCTTTAACTCCTCAAAGGCTTGTGTGTGTTCCTGAGTCCAAGGGAGGACAGTCGAAGTCGCTGCCTCCTGCGTCGTTAACTGGATGAGTGGTTTAGCTAGAAATGCATATTGAGGAATCCATTGTCTGCAGTACGAGGTGAGGCCTATGAAGGCCCGCACTTCCTTTTGTGTCTGGGGTCGCGGCATATTTATAATTAACTGAATGCGATCGGGAGTGAGCTGTCTCCCCACTTTGGACAGCAAGTGACCCAAGTACACAACTTGCTGAACACAGAATTGTAGCTTCGAAGGGGACACCTTGTGTCCCTTGTCGGCCAGGAAATGCAAAACTGTCAGAGATGCTTGTTCACATTCGTGCTCACTTCGTGCGGTGATCAGTAGATCATCGACGTATTGCAGTAAAGCGGTATTAACTGGCATTTGGATACAATCTAGTTGTCTTTTCAGTGCTTGACTATAGATGCTGGGGCTTTCTGTAAATCCTTGAGGTGCGCGGGAAAATTTGAAACTTCGTCCATTTAAACTGAATCCGAAGAGATATTGGCTCTCCGGGTCAATAGGTACACTGAAGAAGGCGTTCTTGAGATCGATTACAGTAAAGAACGTTGCTTCTGAATCAATAGCAGTCAATAGGGAGGAGATATCGGGGACCACAGGATACTGTGGTACAATACATTTATTCAGCTCTCGAAGATCAATCACCAGCCGATATACTGGCGGTGCATTGCGGTCTGTACGTTTAAGAATTGGAATGATGGGTGAATTACAGATATTGGAGTCGGTCTCTACAACCACTCCCTGGGCAATAAGCTCTTCAATTATTTTCAGTAAAGCCACTACAGCATCGGGTGGTAACTTGTATTGTCTGATTCTGGGTAAAACAACTCCTGTCTTGAGTGTAACACGATATGGAGTGATATGCATACAACCTACATCGGCTGGGCCCTTTGCCCATAAGTGATCTGGTACATTTTTCAATCTGACATCAAAGTCACGTAGAACATAATGACCCTTGAAATCCCGTAGAAAGAGTCTGACTCCCTCCGGGGAACAGCATATTATAGCTCCTAGAGCCTTCAGTGTTTTAATTCCTAACAGATTTTCTGGACATGATTTCGTAAGTAACAAATCTGTAACTCGGGATAATGGACCTACAGCTAATGGTACTGGTTCTGATACTTCATTTACAATAGGCTGTCCTGAAAAACCAAGGGAAACATTCTGTGAGCCTGAGAGGGGTGCCCCTGGGACTTCATTGTGACTTATGGTAGTGCGACTTGCCCCTGTGTCAATTAGAAACTTTCTGTCTTTTCCTAATACGTGACTGTGTACATAAGGACCTTCTTGATCTACAGGAATTTCAATAAGAGGCAAATCACTTTCCCTCCCTAGGCTGTTTCATGTATAACGGGGATAATCTGGATATGCCGACTGGGCATACTGATACATCTGTTGTGATACTTGCCGAGTTGCGGCAATGGGCTGTGTCTGGGCATGTTGTGGCTGCGGTACTGCTACTGTCTGTGCTGTGTGGGACTGATCATGCATGTGCTGTGTATTCTGCATTGGCTGTTCATTCTGTGAGGTCTGTTGATGACCCTGTTCGTGTCTAGGCGGACGCGGTCTTTCTTTAGTTTTACCTGTCTCGATGTTGTGTTTCAGGACTGGACATTCATGTACGTAGTGACCTGGCTGCTTGCAATAATTACATGTCCCTTTAACGGGAGCGGCAGAATGATTGGTCTGGGCCCCACCTTTTCTATGACCGTCGGCTGGAATCGTCTGAGCTACTAACATTTTCATTTTCGTGTCTTTCATACGTTTCTGTTCCTGATCTTGTTCTTCCCTAATTCTGTTCTGGTGATATTGTAACATTTGTAACATCTGGGATGGCGTGTTTGCTTGCCAAGTACTTTCAACTTTGTATACTCTATTTTTGACTAATGGTAGGGCATTCTCTACTAATTTTGTTACAAAAAGGTGTGGATATGACTCACTGCTAACTTTTAGGCCACTATTTATGATGAAACATTTCTCGAATCTTGAATAAAAGTCACTAGTATCTTCATCTTGTTTCTGTTTACAGGACGAGATTGCGTCCCAATCTTCCTTTCTAGTTGTCAATAATCTTGGCAAAACCTGTACTATTAAACCTGGTAATGCTTTAGTCTTGTCCCCAAGGCCTACCCCTGGGACTCGTTTGCTTTCTTCGTCTTCTATTTCTGCCCATGCTATCTTTGACTCTCCCACCTCCCAATCCTTTTCCTTTAATTTCTCGTAAATGCCCGTGGGCAACAGTACTTTTAACATTTTCATAATATCATCATACGTGTAATCTCCCATCAGCAACATGTCTTTAAGCTCTCTATGAAAACCTGCAGGATCTTTATCATGGCACGGAACTAATTTCTTCATTTCTAACAGTTCTAACTTAGTCAGTGGTGTGTGAACATACACACGCTTCAAGCGTTGGTCCGTACCCATAACTGGGTGTACTTCTCGTAAGGGGTTCTGACTTTCAATGCCGCCACCGCATTGCATGTGGTACGTTTTCCTTTCTGGAGGCGGGGCGTGAACATATTCGGGACTTATGAAGGTGTTATATTTATGTCGTTGTTCTAGAATTATCTGTATTAATTTGGTACTAAAACCTCTCCATCTATCCATGAGTAGTGCTTCTAATGTCTCGTGTAAGGGGCCTGGATCAGAATGATGGTTTCTGAACTTGATAAGGAGGTGCTGAATCATGTATACACCTGCTATTTTCTGCTCTTCCGGGGAAAGGTTCAAGAATGTCTGTACTAATGTGTCATCATTATACATGTCTGGGTTTTCGGCCCATAACACGGCTGACCGGGCTAGTTCCTGTTCATCCATAGAATTGAGTACATGGTACCCCACTCGGTCTCGAAGCCTTTTATCAGTTTCCTGGAACTGATGTTCAGAAGAATTCGGATTTGTTAAAGCAGAGAAAAGAACTCTCTTGCTTTCTGGACGGACACCTTTCCTAAGGTAACTTCCCTTACCTACGTACGCTATAGTATCTGTAGACCTTCCTGGTGCTTCATGGTCTTCTTCCTCCTCGGAGGAAGCTTTATCATTCCCTTCCTGGTGTGCAGTCAATACTGCCTTTCTAATTTTCTGGGACATACTGGCTATGCAAGCCCCTTTATCAAGCTTTCCTTCGGCTATATTTTGACCCCACTTGTTTAATGCGTCTAGTTCACTTTGGTCTGTCTCGGGCCTGTCTCGTTCTCTTATTACACAATTTATGAAAAATCATAATATCTGTGCTTGAATGTCAACTTTCTGTTTATGCATGGCATCTTTGACACTGTCAGGGTCTTTCCCTGTCTGTATAAACTCATATAGTCTGTCGAGGCGTTCCTGCATTCCTACATAGCATAACAAGCTATCGGTGGCAGATCTTAATCGTAGTGATGCTAATATCATTAAATCGTCCTTTCCGGGTATTGGATCATATCTGCAAACTGACATCTTCTCTTTAAATGCGTCAAGCCGGGATAAGTGGGGGGACTGGAAAGGATTCTGCGTGTCCCTTAAATGCAATCTGTGTGTCGGTGGCGGAGTCTGTAGACCCGCTGTCGCACCTCCTGAGGCGGATGCTTGAGCATTATCTCTCCGCGGAGTCTGGATCTGAGTCTGAATTTGTCGTTTAGTAAGATCAGGTAGGACTGGTTTCGGTAGGTCTGTTTTGAGTACGGGAAGTGGCGGAGCTGGCGGAACAGAGGAGGTCTGTCGTGGTACTGGCGGAACATTATCTGGGGGCGCAGTGCCACCCCCTTCCCTGTCTGTAGGCAGGGCACGAACAGGCAGATTGGTGTAAGCTGGTGCTACATCCTCTAGATATGAATTTAGGAATATGTCTTTAGTGGTTTTATGCATTACTTTAGTTGGAACTAATGGTGTCGGTAAGTTTTTCGGTGTTTCTGATTGGGCTTCAGACGTGCCATCTGCTGCAAGATACATACCGTTTACAAGATTATTTCGGGCACGGTCTATTTGTTCTGTTTTTACTCGGATCCCTTCAGTAACTAATTCGTTTTCTTGCTCTTTATCTGATTCCTTAAGTCTGTCTTCTCTACGGAGTGCTTTGTCAGCACGCTTACGTGATTCCTTACGCCAAAATTCTATGGCGTCCTTCTGAGATTGTCTAGCTTTCTTTTTCCATAATGCTTCTTCTACCCTCATGATGCACTCGGCATCCCACGTTCCGGTAACAGGCCATCTGTGTCTTTCGTCTAGGTGTTTGGTGTAATCGGCCCATAAATCTAGATATAATATGGCATCTATGCCATGCTTCTGGTACATAAAATTGCCTGGAGTGTCCCTAGGGGGGATAGGAATTTCTTCCTCCAGTAACCCTTTCCTAGTTCCTATCTGTTTTAACTTGTTGAAAAACGGCATCTTGCTTACTTATTACTGAATGCTAGATCTTTATTCCTTAATACGAGTTCACAGCTAGTTGATACAAGAAACACAATAATACACATTTAAACAGTCACATTCATACCACAACATTAAGCACATAAACACGTTGAAGACATAGATGACTACCCCCTTATACTAGATCTACTGCTCAACAGTACGGATACACTGCTGTAACAGTGCAAAAATTCGGAATACTTGATATACTGCTGAACAGTACAGATACACTGCCTAAAAACAGTGCAGACCGGACTTGCGTACCCAAACCCGTCTAGATACGACCCAGCAATGGTACTCACCGGGAAGCACGGAAACAGAAGGCCTCGGAAAACTCGACTGGACTCGACTCGGAACTTCGGAAAACTTCGGAAAACTTCGGAAAACTGGTGGGCCTCTTCACACCTCGGACCTTGCTTCTTTCGGCTAGGCTCTGGTCGGGATCCTCCGCACTCCTCACCGCCTCGTCTGGGCACTGATCGCAGTCTTCGTCACCTCCGTGGGTCAGAGGGAGATGCAGGAAATCCTGCCAGTACACGTGTGTTCCATCTAACTGATGGCAGGGGACAGAGTTTGCAACGCACCAACCGGCGCGTGAGGTGGGGGAGGGGTCCCTGTTCGGGCGCCAAAATGACGTAAATAATTAATTTACTCTCTTAATTTCTATGCAGGTAAGTACTTAATCAATAATAACTCAATCGGAATGAAAGAAAACAGAGTCCGTGGTGTTAGAGTTTCTAAGGGTTTTATTCCTCATAAAGGAATCAGGATATCATGTTCTGACCACCACAGGGGTGTCAGAAGGGATAGATGAGCGCGCTGAATTTTATTGACAATACATAGCTTATATACTTGAGTTATACCATAGGAATCAATGGAAGAGGCGTAACAGCTGAGAGAAGACAAGATAACATTATACACGTGATACTAGTACATCATCAAGAGGCGTAAACTTAGGCGTGAACCAGAGGTGTGTGCTAGAAACGTCACTGATAGGTGACGAAAGTGGGTGGCACCAAGGGGTGGTGCTAACAGAATGTTGCAATGTCAGCAGAAATCGGAAGCTTGGATGCGCGCGCAGCTGCATGACGTGTGATTGACGGGGTGCAGGGGACTTGACATTTACACTGACGGAAAGAGACAGAAGTCTGGCATGTCAGATCAACTTGTACTTCTATCATATCTGATATCTGGTGTTTAGGAACTATACTATCTGGGCGGAAAGGTCTCTAGGGCAGAAGCTGTTCTATGCTAACTGTGGATGCGTGTATAAGCGCCTGAGTGTCTACATGTGAAGCGTGGGGCACGGGGCCTTCCATGGAAGCATGGCAACAGAGACTATGAATTACTTGCATTAAGACAGGTCGGCCTTTTGGCTCTGCAGCTGGAGAGGATGTTTACAGGATCTAGTAGGCAGGAATGCATTCTCGAAGAGCGGAACAGATAACTCGAAGGTTATAGTCAGTCTTGGCAGAAAGCAGGCTGAGCTGAGCGCGAGGGGCCGCGCTGAAAGTAGGACAGAGTTCACGGGTACAGAGGTAGCCTGGGCAGAGTCAGGAGCCACAAAAGAGGTTCAGATGGCAGGAATTCAGGGCCTACTCTTGCTAGAGCAGTTATACATGAAAAGTGTACTACAAAGAGACGGTGGCATATCATACTTAGGAACGGACTACATAATCCATTCATGGTGGATCTGAAAGAGGACAAGTTAACGGTGGACGCAAATGCATTTGCGTCTTCATAGCTGGCACAGGAGGGAAGTTACATGCACTTTAAGCTGGTACATGGAGTCGGTGGGGTACGCGCTAGGGAACACAACATGGCCAAAATTTAATTTTCCTCAAAATAGGTGGCTTATTTTGGTGTCACTATTGCCATATCACATATTTATTATCGCTCCCCCTTTCATATCTTTGCTATAACTCTCGACCTTCATTAGCGCTGGTGCAAACGCTTCAAATTATTATACCCTGGCTCTCTCGGTCATACCTGTCCATGCACTTGAAACTTACTTTACCAATAAAAGAAGCAAATAGAGAAATAAAATAAAAGTGCTAGCTGGATTAGGCAAACACACTTCATAAAACTGCATTTTCTTTTCTATTCTCCCCCGTGTTACAAGCTTAACTGCTCCCTGTGTAATTTCTCTTAACCTGCTGTTCCTGGAAGAGAATTTCATCTACAAGTTCTTTCTGTGTTTTTTCCTAGTCTTTTCTTTCCCTTTTCTTAGATTTGTAACTGTTCCTCTATGTGCTCTATTTAGGCTCCATTAATCTCATTTGAGCTCCTTGTACCTGCTACTGTTTTCTCCACCCCTCATACTGTCTTTTCCCTCTTTCTCTCTTTCTCTGCGGTTGGTGGCTACTTTCCAAAGCGTCTGATGCCCCAATGTTCCTTCGTCTTGTTGTCAGACGTGAATTAGAAAAGCAACAAAATTAACAAGCCTTTACCACTCACACATGGCAGAAGTTTATACTTTAATTCAATGAGCTAAGAAAAGCGTGTTGTGGGGCCCCTACGAGCCATGGTGCTTGCTTCATCATAATTTGGCATGCAGTCATTAGCCACAGCTCTGATTATGGGTCACTGAGGTCAGTTTCAATAATTCCTCAAAAACCTAACCATGCAGTCCCCCCTAACTGTGTAGTTATATTGCTTTAATGCTGTTTGTGTGATTAGCTGGGAGGAGCTCATGGCAGCATCCTCCCAATAAAAGTGTAGATGGACCGTTCCTTAACTCTTTCTTGCATCACATACAGATGGCTTGAGGAGGTACAGGGGAGATGCAGGTCTAATAAACAGAATAGGATATCTGTGCCAGGTGTGTTTCTCTGCATTGGTGTCCCATCACAGGCCCACCAGTGTATGTGTGATCTTTGACTCCTGCCAGTTCACAAGCAGGCGGCCAGGAAACGGTTTCAGCCTATCAACCACTGAGGAGATAAAGCCTTTGTATAAGGAATGAGGAAGCAATGAACACATTCAGCCTATCACAGGAGTAGCCCTGAGTGTTCCGAATTATAATTTCTTCATGTCACTGTATGTTATTGAGCCCAAGTAGCTCGCCGTGATCGTATAGTGGTTAGTACTCTGCGTTGTGGCCGCAGCAACCTCGGTTCGAATCCGAGTCCCGGCATTGTGGTTGGCAATGTCACAGCAGTTGGGTTTTTCCTTTACAGAATTCCCAAATGTACCAGTTGTTTTTGTAAAATGTCTAATAAAAACAGATCCTTTTCAATATTTAAACGATCTAACAACAAATTATTTAAACACACATGATTATAAGATGTAGGTATACTGTACTTACTGACATAAATTATCGTTCTTGAACATATTTGCGGTAAGGGGAGCGGAGCTCTCCCCCAGGCCAATCAGAATGCAGACGAATGCAGTTGCAGTTGAGTGACCTGTGTTGTAGCTGTCTACAGGGAATGCACATATGTAGCTGTCTCGCAGCCCAATCCAGACGTCAATTGAAGACAGGTTTTCATGCAAATAGAGCAGTAAGTGCAGAGAAATGCTCACTCTCTAAAAATGGCATTTATACAATAGTAAGATTAAATCCAACCTCACCAGTAGATAGGATTTATCAATAAATAAATAAAGCTTCTCCTCTCTGATATGGAATTACCCCCCAAAAAGTATAAGGGAATACCCAATGCTAACCTATGAGAGGGGCAGACCTCACAGTAGTGAAAAATGTAATAGACTGTTTGATACTTCTAGGACATACAAACTACCACAGTACATGTCTTACCTTTTACTTACATAGCATGATGCCCCTAGGACTACTTAGGGCCTACCTTAGGGGTTACTGCTATGTAATAAAATTGGAGTTTAAGGCTTGGCAAGTAGTTTTAAATGCCAAGTCGAAGTGGCAGTACACTGCAGCACAGGCATTGCAGTAGCAGGCTTGAGACAGGTATGAAATGCTATTTCTTTGGGCGGCACAATCAGTCCCTGGGTATATGGTATACCACTTTACAAGGGGCTTTCAAGTAAATTAAATCTGTCAGTCAGGTATACTCCAATTATACACATGATTAGGGAAGAAGCACGTGCACTTCAGCACTGATTAGTAGCGATAAAGTGATCAGAGTCCTAAGGCCAACAAAAAGATTCCGCAAAATGCGGAGGTGAAAAGCAATAAGGTGGGGTTCGGACCACCTTAGGAATGCAAGGTCTAACAAAAACGAACTAAGGATAACATGAGTAAAACATCAGGTTTCTCTACAGCATTTGGTGAGACAAGTGGGCCTTCTTTTATCTTCCATAAATGCAATCTTTCCCGGACCCCTTTATTATATAGCTCGTCAAGGAAAAAATATAAAGCACTTACAAAGGAGCCTCAAATACTCAAAGATGGTAGACTTCTGTAATATGGGCCATATACTAAAAGCAGCACGAAAAGAGAGTGCAATAGGGTCCAAAAAACTTGAGTGACCCATGGGAGTATGCATGCAAGCCTATGGTATTCCAAACTAGAGATATACGCATGCAATTTTTGTTTTTAGGAGAGAATGTGCCTGCTGAAAAAAACATTATTTTTAAAAAGTGCATTGCAGAATATCAGGAATTTGCTGTGGGACACCTTGAAAACTTGCATACAGATTATGTGCACACGCCTTACAGTCAGTTGTTGTGGCCGAGTGGTTAAGGCGATGGACTAGAAATCCATTGGGGTCTCCCCGCGCAGGTTCGAATCCTGCCGACAACGAGAATCTTTTTAACATCGGCTACAATTTCAGAAGATAACCTTTAGTATTTCTTCCATGTCAGTTTTATAAATAGGTGGCTTATTTTGGTGTCACTATTGCCATATCACATATTTATTATCGCTCCCCATTTCATATCTTTGCTATAACTCTCGTCCTTCATTAGCGCTGGTGCAAACGCTTCAAATTATTATACCCTGGCTCTCTCGGTCATACCTGTGCATGCACTTGAAACTTACGTTACCAATAAAAGAAGCAAATAGAGAAATAACATAAAAGTGCTAGCTTTATTAGGCAAACACACTTCATAAAACTGCATTTTCTTTTCTATTCTCCCCCGTGTTACAAGCTTAACTGCTCCATGTGTAATTTCTCTTAACCTGCTGTTCCTGGAAGAGAATTTCATCTACAAGCTCTTTCTGTATTCTTTCCTAGTCTTTTGTTTCCCTTTTCTTAGATTTGTAACTGTTCCTTTACGTGCTCTATTTAGGCGCCATTAATCTCATTTGCGCTCCTTGTACCTGCTGCTGTTTTCTCCACACCTCATACTGTCTTTTCCCTCTTTCTCTCTTTCTCTGCGGTTGGTGGCTACTTTCCAAAGCGTCTGATGCCCCAATGTTCCTTCGTCTTGTTGTCAGACGTGAATTTGAAAAGCAACAAAATTAACAAGCCTTTACCACTCACACATGGCCGGAGTTTATACTTTAATTCAATGAGCTAAAAAAAGTGTGTTGCGGGCCCCTACGAGCCATGGTGCTCGCTTCATCATAATTAGGCATGCAGTCATTAGCCACAGCTCTGATTATGGGTCACTGAGGTCAGTTTCAATAATTCCTCAAAAACCTAACCATGCAGTCCCCCCTAACTGTGTAGTTATTTTGCTTTACTGCTGTTTGTGTGATTAGCTGGGAGGAGCTCACGGCAGCATCCTCCCAATAAAAGTGTAGATGGACCGTTCCTTAACTCTTTCTTGCTTCACACACAGATGGCTTGAGGAGGTACAGGGGAGATGCAGGTCTAATAAACAGAATAGGATATCTGCGCCAGGTGTGTTTCTCTGCATTGGTGTCCCATCACAGGCCCACCAGTGTATGTGTGATCTTTGACTCCTGCCAGTTCACAAGCAGGCGGCCAGGAAACGGTTTCAGCCTATCAACCACTGAGGAGATAAAGCCTTTGTATAAGGAATGAGGAAGCAATGAACACATTCAGCCTATCACAGGAGTAGCCTTGAGTATTCCGAATTATAATTTCTTCATGTTACGTTATTGAGCCCAAGTAGCTCGCCGTGATCGTATAGTGGTTAGTACTCTGCGTTGTGGCCGCAGCAACCTCGGTTTTAATCCGAGTCACGGCATTGTGGTTGGCAATGTCACGGCAGTTGGGTTTTTCCTTTACAGAATTCCCAAATGTACCAGTTGTTTTTGTAAAATGTCTATTAAAAACAGATCCTTTTCAATATTTAAACGATCTAACGACAAATTATTTAAACACACATGATTATAAGATGTAGGTATACTGTACTTACTGACATAAATTATCGTTCTTGAACATATTTGCGGTAAGGGGAGCGGAGCTCTCCCCCAGGCCAATCAGAATGCAGATGAATGCAGTTGCAGTTGAGTGACCTGTGTTGTGGCTGTCTACAGGGAATGCACATATGTAGCTGTCTCGCAGCCCAATCCAGACGTCAATTGAAGACAGGTTTTGATGCAAATAGAGCAGTAAGTGCAGAGAAATGCTCACTCTCTAAAAATGGCATTTATACAATAGTAAGATTAAATCCAACCTCACCAGTAGATAGGATTTATCAATAAATAAATAAAGCTTCTCCTCTCTGATATGGAATTACCCCCCAAAAAGTATAAGGGAATACCCAATGCTAACCTATGAGAGGGGCAGACCTCACAGTAGTGAAAAATGTAATAGACTGTTTGATACTACTAGGACATACAAACTACCACAGTACATGTCTTACCTTTTACTTACATAGCATGATGCCCCTAGGACTACCTAGGGCCTACCTTAGGGGTTACTGATATGTAATAAAACTGGAGTTTAAGGCTTGGCAAGTAGTTTTAAATGCCAAGTCGAAGTGGTACACTGCAGCACAGGCACTGCAGTAGCAGGCTTGAGACAGGTTTGAAATGCTATTTCTTTGGGCGGCACAATCAGTCCCTGGGTATATGGTATACCACTTTACAAGGGGCTTTCAAGTAAATTAAATCTGTCAGTCAGGTATACTCCAATTATACACATGATTAGGGAAGAAGCATGTGCACTTCAGCACTGATTAGTAGCGATAAAGTGATCAGAGTCCTAAGGCCAACAAAAAGATACCGCAAAATGCGGAGGTGAAAAGCAATAAGGTGGGGTTGGGACCACCTTAAGAATGCAAGGTCTAACAAAAACGAACTAAGGATAACATGAGTAAAACATCAGGTTTCTCTACAGCATTTGGTGAGACAAGTGGGCCTTCTTTTATCTTCCATAAATGCAATCTTTCCCGGACCCCTTTATTATATAGCTCTTCAAGGAAAAAATATAAAGCACTTACAAAGGAGCCTCAAATACTCAAAGATGGTAGACTTCTGTAATATGGGCCATATACTAAAAGCAGCACGAAAACAGAGTGCAATAGGGTCCAAAAAACTTGAGTGACCCATGAGAGTATGCATGCAAGCCTATGGTATTCCAAACTAGAGATATACGCATGCAATTTTTGTTTTTAGGAGAGAATGTGCCTGCTGAAAAAAACATTATTTTTAAAAAGTGCATTGCAGAATATGAGGAATTTGCTGTGGGACACCTTGAAAACTTGCATACAGATTATGTGCACACGCCTTACAGTAAGTTGTTGTGGCCGAGTGGTTAAGGCGATGGACTAGAAATCCATTGGGGTCTCCCCGCGCAGGGTCGAATCCTGCCGACAGCGAGAATCTTTTTAACATCGGCTACAATTTCAGAAGTTAACCTTTAGTATTTCTTCCATGTCAGTTTTATAAATAGGTGGCTTATTTTGGTGTCACTATTGCCATATCACATATTTATTATCGCTCCCCCTTTCATATCTTTGCTATAACTCTCGTCCTTCATTAGCGCCGGTGCAAACGCTTCAAATTATTATACCCCGGCTCTCTCGGTCATACCTGTCCATGCACTTGAAACTTACTTTACCAATAAAAGAAGCAAATAGAGAAATAAAATAAAAGTGCTAGCTGGATTAGGCAAACACACTTCATAAAACTGCATTTTCTTTTCTATCCTCCCCCGTGTTACAAGCTTAACTGCTCCCTGAGTAATTTCTCTTAACCTGCTGTCCCTGGAAGAGAATTTCACCTACAGGCTCTTTCTGTGTTTTTTCCTAGCCTTTTCTTTCCCTTTTCTTAGATTTGTAACTGTTCCTTTACATGCTCTATTTAGGGGCCATTAATCTCATTTGAGCTCCTTGTACCTGCTGATGTTTTCTCCACACCTCATACTGCCTTTTCCCTCTTTCTCTCTTTCTCTGCGGTTGGTGGCTACTTTCCAATGCGTCTGATGCCCCAATGTTCCTTCGTCTTGTTGTCAGAAGTGAATTCGAAAAACAACAAAATTAAAAAGCCTTTACCACTCACACATGGCAGAAGTTTATACTTTAATTCAATGAGCTAAGAAAAGTGTGTTGTGGGGCCCCTACGAGCCATGGTGCTTGCTTCATCATGATTAGACATGCAGTCATTAGCCACAGCTCTGATCATGGGTCACTGAGGTCACTTTCAATAATTCCTCAAAAACCTAACCATGCAGTCCCCCCTAACTGTGTAGTTATCTTGCTTTACTGCTGTTTGTGTGATTAGCTGGGAGGAGCTCACGGCAGCATCCTCCCAATAAAAGTGTAGATGGACCGCTCCTTAACTCTTTCTTGCTTCACATACAGATGGCTTGAGGAGGTACTGGGGAGATGCAGGTCTAATAGACAGAATAGAATATCTGCACCAGGTGTGTTTCTCTGCATTGGTGTCCCATCACAGGCCCACAAGTGTATGTGTGATCTTTGACTCCTGGCGGTTCACAAGCAGGCGGCCAGGAAACGGTTTCAGCCTATCAACCACTGAGGAGATAAAGCCTTTGTATAAGGAACGAGGAAGCAATGAACACATTCAGCCTATCACAGGAGTAGCTTTGAGTGTTCAGAATTATAATTTCTCCATGTCACTGTTCGTTATTGAGCCCAAGTAGCTCGCCGTGATCGTATAGTAGTTAGTACTCTGCGTTGTGGCCGCAGCAACCTTGGTTTCGAATCCGAGTCACGGCATTGTGGTTGGCAGTGTCACGGCAGTTGGGTTTTTCCTTTACAGAATTCCCAAATGTACCAGTTGTTTTTGTAAAATGTCTATTAAAAACAGATCTTTTTAAATATTTAAATGATCGAACGACAAATTATTTAAACACACATGATTATAAGATGTAGGTATACTGTGCTTACTGACATAAATTATCGTTCTTGAACATATTGGCGGTGGGGGAGCGGAGCTCTCCCCCATGCCAATACGTATGCAGATGAATGCAGTTGCAGTTGAGTGACCTGTGTTGTGGCTGTCTACAGGGAATGCACATATGTAGCTGTCTCGCAGCCCATTCCAGACGTCAATTGAAGACAGGTTTTCATGCAAATAGAGCAGTGTTGGACAGGCCTCGTGAAGGGGCCGCTCCCTCCCCCGCATGATAAGGCCCGAGCACCGGCTCTACCGGTGCCACCAGAAGAACCACCCCGGCAATCCACAGAAGCAACCCACAGCCCGCTCCAACGGGACGCCTGCCCCCCCGAACACCCCGACATCGGCCGGCCCGGGCCGTCGTCAGCAGCATTGCCCCGGCCCAGCCGCCATCTTGGACACTGCACCACGAGGCCGCGTGGCCTCAGCTCGACCTCAGCCCTGGGCCTGGCCAGGCCCCGACATCGAGGCACCACCACCCACCCAGGAGGTGAAGAGATCACTTGGCAGGTCAATGGGAGAAGAGAGTGTCGATGGCTCTCCCCCGCCAGGTGCCGATCACCCCCAGCCTCCCCGGGCGCTGGCTCCACCCCCCTGCTGGGTGTCTGGACTCCCTCATCCTGGACCTCCCGACCTCCAAGTGCGAGGGTCCGGACATCAAAGGGCGCCAGACCTATAACTGGGGCAGCTCCAGAGCAGGAAGGCAGTTGTATCCTGGAGTCAAGAGACACCTAGAAGAACTCATCCTTGACGGACTGCTGGCGCTGCCGCAGCCCTGCCTTGTGATTCATCGTTCCTGCCTGCTGGCGCTGCCACGGCCCTCTGCAACCTGCACCTTCGTCGGGACCTGCTGGCGCTGCCGCGGCCCATCCTCGTGAACCATCGCTCTTGCCTGCTGGCGCTGCCGCGGCCCTCTGCAACCTACACCTTCGTCGGGACCTGCTGGCGCTGCCGCGGCCCATCCTCGTGAACCATCGCTCCTGCCTGCTGGCGTCGCCGCGGCCCTCTGCAACCTACACCTTCGTCGGGACCTGCTGGCGCTGCCGTGGCCCATCCTTGTGTGAACCATCGCCTTTGCCGGCTGGCGCTGCCGCGGCCCTTCTCAAGTGAGACTTATCATCCTAGCCTGCTGGCGCTGCCGCGGCCCGACCTTCCAGAACTCCGAGCTCGAGGATTGTGAGCTACCCATCTTGCCAACCCGTACCAGACCGGTACCAAGACTGTCCTGCTACCCTTCCCCTTCCAGAGACTAGAATTGAGAGGACCCTCGTGTCCCGATCTCACTGTATCGCTGATATCCTTCCTTCAAGAATCGTATATAAAGAGTGTTGACCTCATCCTTGTGTGGTGTCCATCTGTGGGGGAGGAAGTTACTTGTCTGTACGATCGCTGGAGACGGCCCTCACCGGAGGCCTCTCCCCCTGTCCTCGGCCGACCCTCCAGGTCCCCGTCTAACATTGGTGGCCAGCGGCGCGATCCGAACCAACGCGTAATCGTACAGAGAGTAACTCACCCCACGACTCAACCACAATGACAACAAAAGAGAGCGGATCCACAGAGAAATTCCAGATGGAGAAACTAGAAGAGTACAACCACAGAGAGCTAAAGCAATTTTGCATAGAACTAGGCATTGCTACCACAGGACTGAGCACGAAAGAGGACTTCAAACACGCCCTGGAATCTTGGGCAGAGACGGGTATGGCCGTACCCCAAAACGAAAACCTCGAGGCGCCGGAAACGAACACCCCTCCGACAGAAGGAAGGAGATCGGGTCTCTCCCTGGAGGAGATCCGAGAACGAGAGAAAAGCAGACTCCATGAATTAGAGCTGGCACGGCTTTGGTTGGACGGAGAACTGAAATTGGCGGAACAAAAGATAACATTGGAACACTTGCGGCTCCGAGAGGAGCGGGAAGAGAAACAAAGGCAGAGGGAATTAGAAGAGAAAAAACTGGCATACGAACATGAGCGCAATCTAGCAGAAATAGAGCTTCGGAAACAAAATAAAGATCTCGGGGTGCCCGAGCGCCCGAACACTCCTGGCACTACAGACCCGAAAGTCCACATCCCCAAGGATGTCGTCAGAGAATATTATCGGAACGACGATATCCAGCAGTGGTTCAAAGCCTACGAGATAGCCATGACCTCCCACCGGATTTCTCGAAGTGACTGGGGAGCCGGGTTATGGGGGAGGTTCGTCAACGAAGGGCGCGACGCCCTGCTGCAACTCCCGGACCATCAGATGACCTCCTACGACCACATGAAGGCCGCCCTCCTCACTCGATATGGACTCACGCCCGAGATGTACCGCCAGCGGTTCCGCGACTGCAAACGGATCCCGGGTACAACTTGGGTAGAGTACGTGAACTTTTTCAGCAGAGCATTCGAGGGGTGGATCAAGGACAGCCAAGTAACCACCTGCGAACAACTCTTTAACCTCATTGTGTGGGAGCACCTCTCCAACAATTGCTTCGTCGAGCTCAGGCAGCACCTCCTCGACAGTAAACTGACTGAACCTCGGCAACTCGCCGCCGAAGCTGACTGATGGGAAAGCACTCGAGTTGCCCGAAGCCGGGCCAGTGAGCCAAACCGAACCAACCAAGGTCCCCATCTCCCCCGAGGAGGAGGAGGCCAGGGTCGGGGCAGAGACACCGTCCCGGCGGCTCCCGCCAGCAACACCCCGCCCCCGGCCGGTAGGGGAAACCCGCCGTTGCGTTCAGGGTTCCGAGCCAATGTTACTTGCCACCGGTGCCAGCGGACTGGCCACTATGCCAATGACCCTAACTGCCCGAAGAACCAGAGTCCTATACCCCGCCAGGTCGCTGCCGCCGCCCTGGGAGAAGAGCAAGCCCCCGAAGATTATGAAGAATACGAACAGGAACAGCCCGAGTGGGAACCCGCCGCCATGTCCCTGGTTTGCCTAGGGGAAAGAGACATGATCCCGCGGGCTCCCCTACCCGCCAACACGAGAAAATACAGCCAGTGGGTGAACATAAATGGGCGCAAGGCCGAAGCCCTGCGCGACACCGGGGCCAGTGTGACGGCAGTCCGCTGTCATCTGGTAACCCCAGAGCAGATCTTGCCAAACGTTCTTTGCCCCGTCCGATCAGCCGACAATTCAGAGAGCCTGTGTCGGATGGCCTGCGTCCCCTTCGAGTCGGGAGGAGTGTCCGGTATGCTGAAGGTGACTGTCCACGATGATGCCCCAGTGGACTGCCTCCTGGGAAACGACCTCGAAAGTTCCCCCTGGGCAGCCGTTGAAAGAAGAGAGCACCTGGGGATGTTGGGCCTCCCTGAATGGGCCTGCATAACGACCCAGTCCATGACCGCCCGCGCCATCCCCAGTCCCGAAGAACCCGAATGGCCAGAACCTCCTCCCCCGATCGTCCCGGAGGGAGACCCCCTAAGTACCAATCCCCCAGAGCAAAACGAAGAAGGGCCCGCTCAGCTCCAGGACCTTCCAGAACTGGCCCAGTGGCGTCAAGAGGGTGGACCCACCCAGGAACAATTCCGGCAAGAACAGAAGACCTGTCCCTCCCTAGAGGGACTCCAACAGCAAGCCCTCGCCCAGAGCGCAGGAGACACCGCAGGGGCACACTGGATCTATTGGGACAATGACCTGCTCTACAGCGAGCAAAGAATTGCTGAGCTGGGGGCCAGCCGGGTGCTGGTGGTGCCCCTCCGCTTCAGGGACTTCCTGTTGAACTTAGCGCACGATGTCCCCCTTGCTGGACACCTGGGACAAGACAAAACATACAATCGCCTGGTAACACACTTTTACTGGCCCAAAATGCGAAATGATGTCTCCAACCACTGCCGGGCCTGCCCCACCTGCCAGGCCAGCGGGAAGAGCGGCCGAAAAATCAAAGCACCCTTGCAACCATTTCCCATCGTCACCACCCCGTTCGAACGGGTGTGAATAGACATTGTGGGGCCCCTGGACCCCCGAACAGCACAGGGGCACCGGTTCATCCTGGTCCTGGTGGACCACGCCACCCGCTATCCCGAGCCATTACTCTTCGGACCGTGACAGCACCCATGGTAGGCCGAGCCCTAATGGGGATCTTCTCTCGAGTGGGCTTCCCCCGGGAAGTCGTCAACGACAGGGGCACGAACTTTATCTCAAAGTACATGAAGTCTCTCTGGCAGCAGTGCGGGGTTACCTACCGGTTCACGACCCCCTATCACCCGCAAGGAAACGGACTGGTCGAGCGGTTTAACCGCACTCTCAAGGAAATGATCATGGGCCTGGAAGAACCCCTACGTCGCCAATGGGACGTGCTGCTCCCGTGCCTCCTCTTCGCCTACCGAGAAGTTCCTCAGAAATCCCTCGGCTTCAGCCCCTTCGAGCTCCTGTACGGACACCCTGTCCGGGGCCCCCTCAGCCTGGTCAAGGAAGGATGGGAGATGGCCCCCCAGAAGACCCCTCCGGATGTATATAAGTATCTCCTGACCCTCCGCAACCAGACCCGGCGATTCAGGGAACTCGCCAAAGCCAATCTTGAGGCCAGTCAGGAGGACATGAAGAAATGGTACGATCAACATGCCTCCTCCATTGAGTTTGAGCCCGGCCAGCAAGTATGGGTGATGTCTCCAGTCGAACCTTGTGCCCTGCAGGACAAATGGACAGGACCCTTCAAGGTGATCGAGTGCAAGGGCCCTGTCACCTACCTAATAGACATGGAGTCCCCCCAGAACCCCCTCCGGGTCCTCCACGCCAACAGACTCAAACCCCACTTCGTATGCTCGGAGCTCAGCCTACTGATGGCATCAGATAGTGGGACGGAAGAAGACTCCGAGCTCCTCCCTGACCTACTGGGGACCCGTGAAAAAAATGGCTCAGTGGAAGGGGTCAGACTCTCCGACGCCTTGACCCCGGAACAACGCCAAGACTGTCGGGCTCTCCTGCTGCAATTTGCGAACCTGTTCTCCCTCACCCCAGGGGTCACCCCCTGGTGCCTTCACGACGTGAACACTGGGGATAGTCCACCTATTCGACACAGGGCGTACCGAGTACCGGATCGGGTGCGCACCTGCATCCAGGACGAAGTCTCTAAAATGCTGGCCCTAGGAGTGATAGCGCCATCTGACAGCCCCTGGGCCTGCCCAGTCGTACTGGTCCCCAAGGCTGCCGCCCCGGGCGTCGCCCCCGAGCTCCGATTCTGTGTAGACTATCGGGGCCTGAACGCTGCCACCGAACCAACGCTCACCCCATCCCCCGGGCAGATGAACTGGTTGACCGCATGGGGGCTGCCCGCTATCTGAGCATCTTTGATCTGACAGCAGGCTACTGGCAGATCGGCCTTACCCCCAGAGCCCAAGAACGATCCGCCTTCTCTACCCCGGATGGCCACTACCATTTCAAAGTGATGCCATTCGGCATGAAAAACGCTCCAGCTACCTTCCAACGACTCGTGAACCAGGTGTTGGCGGGCCTCGAAGAATTCAGCGCTGCCTACCTGGACGATATCGCTGTATACAGTCGTCACTGGGCGGACCACCTCCACCACCTCCGAGAAGTCCTGTACGCCCTCCAGCAGGCCAGTCTCACCATCAAGGCCAGCAAATGTCAGATTGGCCAAGGGTCCGTGACCTATCTCGGACACCAAGTAGGGAGCGGTCTGGTGGCCCCCCTTCAGCTCAAGATCGCTGCCATCCAGTCCTGGCAACCCCCTGTCAACCAACCCGAGGTCCGAGCCTTCCTAGGGCTCACCGGATACTACCGGCGGTTTGTAAAGGATTATGGCAGCATTGTGGGGCCCCTCACAGAACTCACATCCAAGAAGAACCCCAAAACCGTCAACTGGACTCCGGACTGTCAAGCGGCCTTCGAGAAGTTGAAGGCCGCCATGTGCACCGCTCCCGTGCTCCAGGCCCCCGACTACAGCTGGGAGTTCATCGTCCAGACGGACGCCTCAGATCATGGCATTGGGGCAGTACTCTCTCAACTCAACGCCGAGGGAGTCGACCAGCCAGTGGCCTTCATCAGCCGACGCCTGCTGCCTCGTGAGCAGCGCTGGAGCACCATAGAGCGGGAGGCCTTCGCAGTGGTATGGGCCCTCAAGAAACTCCGGCCCTACCTCTTCAGTACCCACTTCAGGGTACAGACAGACCACCGACCCCTGCAATGGCTGATGCAGATGCGGGGGGAGGACCCAAAACTGTTACGATGGTCCATCTCCTTGCAGGGGATGGACTTCTCTGTGGAGCATCGCCCAGGCCAGGACCACGCCAACGCAGACGGCCTGTCACGCTTCTTCCTCCTCGGCAAGGAGAGTACCCAGGAAGATGGGTGACTCTCCCTGCCTTCAGCTGGGGGGGACGCATGTTGGACAGGCCTCGTGAAGGGGCCGCTCCCTCCACCGCATGATAAGGCCCGAGCACCGGCTATACCGGTGCCACCAGAAGAACCACCCGGCAATCCACAGAAGCAACCCACAGCCCACTCCAACGGGACGCCTGCCACCCCGAACACCCCGACATCGGCCGGGACGGGCCGTCATCAGCAGCATTGCCCCGGCCCAGCCGCCATCTTGGACACTGCACCACGAGGCCGCATGGCCTCAGCTTGACCTCAGCCCTGGGCCTGGCCAGGCCCCAACATCGAGGCACCACCATCCACCCAGGAGGTGAAGAGACCACTTGGCAGGTCAATGGGAGAAGAGAGTGTCGATGGCTCTCCCCTGCCAGGTGCCGATCACCCCCAGCCTCCCCGGGTGCTGGCTCCACCCCCCCGCTGGGTGTCTGGACTCCCTCATCCCGGACCTCCCGACCTCCAAGTGCGAGGGTCCGGACATCAAGGGGCGCCAGACCTATAACTGGGGCAGCTCCAGAGCAGGAAGGCAGTTGTATCCTGGAGTCGAGAGACACCTAGAGGAACTCATCCTTGACGGACTGCTGGCGCTGCCGCAGCCCTGCCTTGTGAATCATCGTTCCTGCCTGCTGGCGCTGCTGCGGCCCTCTGCAACCTGCACCTTCGTCGGGACCTGCTGGCGCTGCCGCGGCCCATCCTCGTGAACCATCGCTCCGGCCTGCTGGCGCTGCCGCGGCCCTCTGCAACCTACACCTTCATCGGGACCTGCTGGCGCTGCCGCGGCCCATCCTCGTGAACCATCGCTCCTGCCTGTTGGCGTCGCCGCGGCCTTCTGCAACCTACACCTTCGTCGGGACCTGCTGGCGCTGCCGCGGCCCATCCTTGTGTGAACCATCGCCTTTGCCGGCTGGCGCTGCCGCGGCCCTTCTCAAGTGAGACTTATCATCCTAGCCTGCTGGCGCTGCCGCGGCCCGACCTTCCAGAACTCCGAGCTCGAGGATTGTGAGCTACCCATCTTGCCAACCCGTACCAGACCGGTACCAAGACTGTCCCGCTACCCTTCCCCTTCCAGAGACTAGAATTGAGAGGACCTTTGTGTCCCGATCTCACTGTATCGCTGATATCCTTGCTTCAAGAATCGCATATAAAGAGTGTTGACCTAATCTTTGTGTGGTGTCCATCTGTGGGGGGGGAAGTTACTTGTCTGTATGATCGCTGGAGACGGCCCTCACCGGAGGCCTCTCCCCCTGTCTTCGGCCGACCCTCCAGGTCCCCGTCTAACAAGCAGTAAGTGCAGAGAAATGCTCACTCTCTAAAAATGGCATTTATACAATAGTAAAATTAAATCCAACCTCACCAGTAGATAGGATTTATCAATAAATAAATAAAGCTTCTCCTCTCTGATATGGAATTACCCCCCAAAAAATATAAGGGAATACCCAATGCTAACCCCACAGTCAGTTGTTGTGGCCGAGTGGTTAATGCGATGGACTAGAAATCCATTGGGGTCTCCCCGCGCAGGTTCAAATCCTGCAGACAACGAGAGTCTTTTTAACATCGGCTACAATTTCAGAAGTTAACCTTTAGTATTTCTCCATTTCAGTTTTATAAATAGGTGGCTTATTTTGGTGTCACTATTGCCATATCGCATATTTATTATCGCTCCCCCTTTCATATCTTTGCTATAACTCTCGTCCTTCATTAGCGCTGGTGCAAACGCTTCAAATTATTATACCCTGGCTCTCTCGGTCATACCTGTGCATGCACTTGAAACTTACTTTACCAATAAAAGAAGCAAATAGAGAAATAAAATAAAAGTGCTAGCTGGATTAGGCAAACACACTTCATAAAACTGCATTTTCTTTTCTATTCTCCCCCGTGTTACAAGCTTAACTGCTCCCTGTGTAATTTCTCTTAACCTGCTGTTCCTGGAAGAGAATTTCATTTACAAGCTCTTTCTGTGTTTTTTCCTAGTCTTTTCTTTCCCTTTTCTTAGATTTGTAACTGTTCCTTTACATGCTCTATTTAGGCGCCATTAATCTCATTTGAGCTCCTTGTACCTGCTGCTGTTTTCTCCACACCTCATACTGTCTTTTCCCTCTTTCGCTCTTTCCCTGCGGTTGGTGGCAACTTTCCAAAGCGTCTGATGCCCCAATGTTCCTTCGTCTTGTTGTCAGACGAGAATTTAAAAAGCAACAAAATTAACAAGCCTTTACCACTCACACATGGCAGAAGTTTATACTTTAATTCAATGAGCTAAGAAAAGTGTGTTGTGGGGCCCCTACGAGCCATGGTGCTTGCTTCATCATAATTAGGCATGCAGTCATTAGCCACAGCTCTGATTATGGGTCACTGAGGTCAGTTTCAATAATTCCCCAAAAACCTAACCATGCAGTCCCCCCTAACTGTGTAGTTATCTTGCTTTACTGCTGTTTGTGTGATTAGCTGGGAGGAGCTCACGGCAGCATCCTCCCAATAAAAGTGTAGATGGACCGTTCCTTAACTCTTTCTTGCTTCACATACAGATGGCTTGAGGAGGTACAGGGGAGATGCAGGTCTAATAAACAGAATATAATATCTGCGCCAGGTGTGTTTCTCTGCATTGGTGTCCCATCACAGGCCCACCAGTGTATGTGTGATCTTTGACTCCTGCCAGTTCACAAGCAGGCGGCCAGGAAACGGTGTCAGCCTATCAACCACTGAGGAGATAAAGCCTTTGTATAAGGAATGAGGAAGCAATGAACACATTCAGCCTATCACAGGAGTAGCCCTGAGTGTTCCGTATTATAATTTCTTCATGTCACTGTAAGTTATTGAGCCCAAGTAGCTCGCCGTGATCGTATAGTGGTTATTACTCTGCGTTGTGGCCGCAGCAACCTCGCTTCGAATCCGAGTCAAGGCATTGTGGTTGGCAATGTCACGGCAGTTGGGTTTTTCCTTTACAGAATTCCCAAATGTACCAGTTGTTTTTGTAAAATGTCTATTAAAAACAGATCCTTTTCAATATTTAAACGATCTAAAGACAAATTATTTAAACACACATGATTATAAGATGTAGGTATACTGTACTTACTGACATAAATTATCGTTCTTGAACATATTTGCGGTAAGGGGAGCGGAGCTCTCCCCCAGGCCAATCAGAATGCAGATGAATGCAGTTGCAGTTGAGTGACCTGTGTTGTGGCTGTCTACAGGGAATGCACATATGTAGCTGTCTCGCAGCCCAATCCAGACGTCAATTGAAGACAGTTTTTCATGCAAATAGAGCAGTAAGTGCAGAGAAATGCTCACTCTCTAAAAATGGCATTTTTACAATAGTAAGATTAAATCCAACCTCACCAGTAGATAGGATTTATCAATAAATAAATAAAGCTTCTCCTCTCTGATATGGAATTACCCCCCAAAAAGTATAAGGGAATACCCAATGCTAACCTATGAGAGGGGCAGACCTCACAGTAGTGAAAAATGTAATAGACTGTTTGATACTACTAGGACATACAAACTACCACAGTACATGTCTTACCTTTTACTTACATAGCATGATGCCCCTAGGACTACTTAGGGCCTACCTTAGGGGTTACTGATATGTAATAAAATTGGAGTTTAAGGCTTGGAAAGTAGTTTTAAATGCCAAGTCGAAGTGGCAGTACACTGCAGCACAGGCACTGCAGTAGCAGGCTTGAGACAGGTTTGAAATCCTATTTCTTTGGGCGGCACAATCAGTCCCTGGGTATATGGTATACCACTTTACAAGGGGCTTTCAAGTAAATTAAATCTGTCAGTCAGGTATACTCCAATTATACACATGATTAGGGAAGAAGCATGTGCACTTCAGCACTGATTAGTAGCGATAAAGTGATCAGAGTCCTAAGGCCAACAAAAAGATACAGCAAAATGCGGAGGTGAAAAGCAATAAGGTGGGGTTGGGACCACCTTAAGAATGCAAGGTCTAACAAAAACGAACTAAGGATAACATGAGTAAAACATCAGGTTTCTCTACAGCATTTGGTGAGACAAGTGGGCCTTCTTTTAACTTCCATAAATGCAACCTTTCCCGGACCCCTTTATTATATAGCTCTTCAAGGAAAAAATATAAAGCACTTACAAAGGAGCCTCAAATACTCAAAGATGGTAGACTTCTGTAATATGGGTCATATACTAAAAGCAGCACGAAAACAGAGTGCAATAGGGTCCAAAAAACTTGAGTGACCCATGAGAGTATGCATGCAAGCCTATGGTATTCCAAACTAGAGATATACCAATGCAATTTTAGTTTTTAGGAGAGAATGTGCCTGCTGAAAAAAACATTATTTTTAAAAACTGCATTGCAGAATATCAGGAATTTGCTGTGGGACACCTTGAAAACTTGCATACAGATTATGTGCACATGCCTTACAATCAGTTGTTGTGGCCGAGTGGTTAAGGCGATGGACTAGAAATCCATTGGGGTCTCCCCGCGCAGGTTTGAATCCTGCCGACAACGAGAATCTTTTTAACATCGGCTACAATTTCAGAAGTTAACCTTTAGTATTTCTTCCATGTCAGTTTTATAAATAGGTGGCTTATTTTGGTGGCAGTATTGCCATATCACATATTTATTATCGCTCCCCCTTTCATATATTTGCTATAACTCTCGTCCTTCATTAGCGCTGGTGCAAATGCTTCAAATTATTATACCCTGGCTCTCTCGGTCATACCTGTGCATGCACTTGAAACTTACTTTACCAATAAAAGAAGCAAATAGAGAAATAAAATAAAAGTGCTAGCTGGATTAGGCAAACACACTTCATAAAACTGCATTTTCTTTTCTATTCTCCCCCGTGTTACAAGCTTAACTGCTCCCTGTGTAATTTCTCTTAACCTGCTGTTCCTGGAAGAGAATTTCATCTACAAGCTCTTTCTGTGTTTTTTCCTAGTCTTTTCTTTCCCTTTTCTTAGATTTGTAACTGTTCCTTTACGTGCTCTATTTAGGCGCCATTAATCTCATGTGAGCTCCTTGTACCTGCTGCTGTTTTCTCCACACCTCATACTGTCTTTTCCCTCTTTCGCTCTTTCCCTGCGGTTGGTGGCTACTTTCCAAAGCGTCTGATGCCCCAATGTTCCTTCGTCTTGTTGTCAGACGTGATTTTGAAAAGCAACAAAATTAACAAGCCTTTACCACTCACACATGGCAGAAGTTTATACTTTAATTCAATGAGCTAAGAAAAGTGTGTTGTGGGGCCCCTACGAGTTATGGTGCTTGCTTCATCATAATTAGGCATGCAGTCATTAGCCACAGCTCTGATTATGGGTCACTGAGGTCAGTTTCAATAATTCCTCAAAAACCTAACCATGCAGTCCCCCCTAACTGTGTAGTTATCTTGCTTTACTGCTGTTTGTGTGATTAGCTGGGAGGAGCTCACGGCAGCATCCTCCCAATAAAAGTGTAGATGGGCCGTTCCTTAACTCTTTCTTGCTTCACATACAGATGGCTTGAGGAGGTACAGGGGAGATGCAGGTCTAATAAACAGAATAGAATATCTGCGCCAGGTGTGTTTCTCTGCATTGGTGTCCCATCACAGGCCCACCAGTGTATGTGTGATCTTTGACTCCTGCCAGTTCACAAGCAGGCGGCCAGGAAACGGTTTCAGCCTATCAACCACTGAGGGGATAAAGCCTTTGTATAAGGAATGAGGAAGCAATGAACACATTCAGCCTATCACAGGAGTAGCCCTCAGTGTTCCGAATTATAATTTCTTCATGTCACTGTATGTTATTGAGCCCAAGTAGCTCGCCGTGATCGTATAGTGGTTAGTACTCTGCGTTGTGGCCACAGCAACCTCGGTTCGAATCCGAGTCACGGCATTGTGGTTGGCAATGTCACGGCAGTTGGGTTTTTCCTTTACAGAATTCCCAAATGTACCAGTTGTTTTTGTAAAATGTATATTAAAAACAGATCCTTTTCAATATTTAAATGATCTAACGACAAATTATTTAAACACACATGAATATAAGATGTAGGTATACTGTACTTACTGACGTAAATTATCGTTCTTGAACTTATTTGCGGTAAGGGGAGTGGAGCTCTCCCCCAGGCCAATCAGAATGCAGATGAATGCAGTTGCAGTTGAGTGACGTGTGTTGTGGCTGTCTACAGGGAATGCACATATGTAGCTGTCTCGCAGCCCAATCCAGATGTCAATTGAAGACAGGTTTACATGCAAATAGAGCAGTAAGTGCAGAGAAATGCTCACTCTCTAAAAATGGCATTTATACAATAGTAAGATTAAATCCAACTTCACCAGTAGATAGGATTTACCAATAAATAAATAAAGCTTCTCCTCTCTGATATGGAATTACCCCCCAAAAAGTATAAGGGCATACCCAATGCTAACCTTTGAGAGGGGCAGACCTCACAGTAGTGAAAAATGTAATAGACTGTTTGATACTACTAGGATATACAAACTACCACAGTACATGTCTTACCTTTTACTTACATAGCATGATGCCCCTAGGACTACCTAGGGCCTACCTTAGGGGTTACTGATATGTAATAAAATTGGAGTTTAAGGCTTGGCAAGTAGTTTTAAATGCCAAGTCGAAGTGGCAGTACACTGCAGCACAGGCACTGCAGTAGCAGGCTTGAGACAGGTTTGAAATGCTATTTCTTTGGGCGGCACAATCAGTCCCTGGGTATATGGTATACCGCTTTACAAGGGGCTTTCAAGTAAATTAAATCTGTCAGTCAGGTGTACTCCAATTATACACATGATTAGGGAAGAAGCACGTGCACTTCAGCACTGATTAGTAGCGATAAAGTGATCAGAGTCCTAAGGCCAACAAAAAGATACAGCAAAATGCCGAGGTGAAAAGCAATAAGGTGGGGTTGGGACCACCTTAAGAATGCAAGGTCTAACAAAAACGAACTAAGGATAACATGAGTAAAACATCAGGTTTCTCTACAGCATTTGGTGAGACAAGTGGGCCTTCTTTTATCTTCCATAAATGCAATCTTTCCCGGACCTCTTTATTATATAGCTCTTCAAGGAAAAAATATAAAGCACTTACAAAGGAGCCTCAAATACTCAAAGATGGTAGACTTCTGTAATATGGGCCATATACTAAAAGCAGCACGAAAACAGAGTGTAATAGGGGCCAAAAAACTTGAGTGACCCATGAGAGTATGCATGCAAGCCTATGGTATTCCAAACTAGAGATATACGCATGCAATTTTTGTTTTTAGGAGAGAATGTGCCTGCTGAAAAAAACATTATTTTTAAAAAGTGCATTGCAGAATATCAGGAATTTGCTGTGGGACACCTTAAAAACTTGCATACAGATTATGTGCACACGCCTTGCAGTCAGTTGTTGTGGCCGAGTGGTTAAGGCGATGGACTAGATATCCATTGGGGTCTCCCCGCGCAGGTTCGAATCCTGCCGACAACGACAATCTTTTCAACATCGGCTACAATTTCAGAAGTTAACCTATAGTATTTCTTCCATGTCAGTTTTATAAATAGGTGGCTTATTTTGGTGTCACTATTGCCATATCACATATTTATTATCGCTCTCCCTTTTTATATCTTTGCTATAACTCTCGTCCTTCATTAGCGCTGGTGCAAACGCTTCAAATTATTATACCCTGGCTCTCTCGGTCATACCTGTGCATGCACTTGAAACTTACTTTACCAATAAAAGAAGCAAATAGAGAAATAAAATAAAAGTGCTAGCTGGATTAGGCAAACACACTTCATGAAACTGCATTTTCTTTTCTATTCTCCCCCGTGTTACAAGCTTAACTGCTCCCTGTGTAATTTCTCTTAACCTGCTGTTCCTGGAAGAGAATTTCATCTACAAGCTCTTTCTGTGTTTTTTCCTAGTCTTTTCTTTCCCTTTTCTTAGATTTGTAACTGTTCCTTTACGTGCTCTATTTAGGCGCCATTAATCTCATTTGAGCTCCTTGTACCTGCTGCTGTTTTCTCCACACCTCATACTGTCTTTTCCCTCTTTCTCTCTTTCTCTGCGGTTGGTGGCTACTTTCCAAAGCGTCTGATGCCCCAATGTTCCTTCGTCTTGTTGTCAGACGTGAATTTGAAAAGCAACAAAATTAACAAGCTTTTACCACTCACACATGGCAGAAGTTTATACTTTAATTCAATGAGCTAAGAAAAGTGTGTTGTGGGGCCCCTACGAGTTATGGTGCTTGCTTCATCATAATTAGGCATGCAGTCATTAGCCACAGCTCTGATTATGGGTCACTGAGGTCAGTTTCAATAATTCCTCAAAAACCTAACCATGCAGTCCCCCCTAACTGTGTAGTTATCTTGCTTTACTGCTGTTTGTGTGATTAGCTGGGAGGAGCTCACGGCAGCATCCTCCCAATAAAAGTGTAGATGGACCGTTCCTTAACTCTTTCTTGCTTCACAAACAGATGGCTTGAGGAGGTACAGGGGAGATGCAGGTCTAATAAACAGAATAGAATATCTGCGCCAGGTGTGTTTCTCTGCATTGGTGTCCCATCACAGGCCCACCAGTGTATGTGTGATCTTTGACTCCTGCCAGTTCACAAGCAGGCGGCCAGGAAACGGTTTCAGCCTATCAACCACTGAGGGGATAAAGCCTTTGTATAAGGAATGAGGAAGCAATGAACACATTCAGCCTATCACAGGAGTAGCCCTGAGTGTTCCGAATTATAATTTCTTCATGTCACTGTATGTTATTGAGCCCAAGTAGCTCGCCGTGATCGTATAGTGGTTAGTACTCTGCGTTGTGGCCACAGCAACCTCGGTTCGAATCCGAGTCACGGCATTGTGGTTGGCAATGTCACGGCAGTTGGGTTTTTCCTTTACAGAATTCCCAAATGTACCAGTTGTTTTTGTAAAATGTATATTAAAAACAGATCCTTTTCAATATTTAAATGATCTAACGACAAATTATTTAAACACACATGAATATAAGATGTAGGTATACTGTACTTACTGACGTAAATTATCGTTCTTGAACTTATTTGCGGTAAGGGGAGTGGAGCTCTCCCCCAGGCCAATCAGAATGCAGATGAATGCAGTTGCAGTTGAGTGACGTGTGTTGTGGCTGTCTACAGGGAATGCACATATGTAGCTGTCTCGCAGCCCAATCCAGATGTCAATTGAAGACATGTTTACATGCAAATAGAGCAGTAAGTGCAGAGAAATGCTCACTCTCTAAAAATGGCATTTATACAATAGTAAGATTAAATCCAACTTCACCAGTAGATAGGATTTACCAATAAATAAATAAAGCTTCTCCTCTCTGATATGGAATTACCCCCCAAAAAGTATAAGGGCATACCCAATGCTAACCTTTGAGAGGGGCAGACCTCACAGTAGTGAAAAATGTAATAGACTGTTTGATACTACTAGGATATACAAACTACCACAGTACATGTCTTACCTTTTACTTACATAGCATGATGCCCCTAGGACTACCTAGGGCCTACCTTAGGGGTTACTGATATGTAATAAAATTGGAGTTTAAGGCTTGGCAAGTAGTTTTAAATGCCAAGTCGAAGTGGCAGTACACTGCAGCACAGGCACTGCAGTAGCAGGCTTGAGACAGGTTTGAAATGCTATTTCTTTGGGCGGCACAATCAGTCCCTGGGTATATGGTATACCGCTTTACAAGGGGCTTTCAAGTAAATTAAATCTGTCAGTCAGGTGTACTCCAATTATACACATGATTAGGGAAGAAGCACGTGCACTTCAGCACTGATTAGTAGCGATAAAGTGATCAGAGTCCTAAGGCCAACAAAAAGATACAGCAAAATGCGGAGGTGAAAAGCAATAAGGTGGGGTTGGGACCACCTTAAGAATGCAAGGTCTAACAAAAACGAACTAAGGATAACATGAGTAAAACATCAGGTTTCTCTACAGCATTTGGTGAGACAAGTGGGCCTTCTTTTATCTTCCATAAATGCAATCTTTCCCGGACCCCTTTATTATATAGCTCTTCAAGAAAAAAATATAAAGCACTTACAAAGGAGCCTCAAATACTCAAAGATGGTAGACCTCTGTAATATGGGCCATATACTAAAAGCAGCATGAAAACAGAGTGCAATAGGGTCCAAAAAACTTGAGTGACCCATGAGAGTATGCATGCAAGCCTATGGTATTCCAAACTAGAGATATACGCATGCAATTTTTGTTTTTAGGAGAGAATGTGCCTGCTGAAAAAAACATTATTTTTAAAAAGTGCATTGCAGAATATCAGGAATTTGCTGTGGGACACCTTGAAAACTTGCATACAGATTATGTGCACACACCTTGCAGTCAGTTGTTGTGGCCGAGTGGTTAAGGCGATGGACTAAAAATCCATTGGGGTCTCCCCGCGCAGGTTCGAATCCTGCCGACAACGACAATCTTTTCAACATCGGCTACAATTTCAGAAGTTAACCTATAGTATTTCTTCCATGTCAGTTTTATAAATAGGTGGCTTATTTTGGTGTCACTATTGCCATATCACATATTTATTATCGCTCTCCCTTTTTATATCTTTGCTATAACTCTCGTCCTTCATTAGCGCTGGTGCAAATGCTTCAAATTATTATACCCTGGCTCTCTCGGTCATACCTGTGCATGCACTTGAAACTTACTTTACCAATAAAAGAAGCAAATAGAGAAATAAAATAAAAGTGCTAGCTGGATTAGGCAAACACACTTCATGAAACTGCATTTTCTTTTCTATTCTCCCCCGTGTTACAAGCTTAACTGCTCCCTGTGTAATTTCTCTTAACCTGCTGTTCCTGGAAGAGAATTTCATCTACAAGCTCTTTCTGTGTTTTTTCCTAGTCTTTTCTTTCCCTTTTCTTAGATTTGTAACTGTTCCTTTACGTGCTCTATTTAGGCGCCATTAATCTCATTTGAGCTCCTTGTACCTGCTGCTGTTTTCTCCACACCTCATACTGTCTTTTCCCTCTTTCTCTCTTTCTCTGCGGTTGGTTGCTACTTTCCAAAGCGTCTGATGCCCCAATGTTCCTTCGTCTTGTTGTCAGACGTGAATTTGAAAAGCAACAAAATTAACAAGCTTTCACCACTCACACATGGCAGAAGTTTATACTTTAATTCAATGAGCTAAGAAAAGTGTGTTGTGGGGCCCCTACGAGTTATGGTGCTTGCTTCATCATAATTAGGCATGCAGTCATTAGCCACAGCTCTGATTATGGGTCACTGAGGTCAGTTTCAATAATTCCTCAAAAACCTAACCATGCAGTCCCCCCTAACTGTGTAGTTATCTTGCTTTACTGCTGTTTGTGTGATTAGCTGGGAGGAGCTCACGGCAGCATCCTCCCAATAAAAGTGTAGATGGACCGTTCCTTAACTCTTTCTTGCTTCACATACAGATGGCTTGAGGAGGTACAGGGGAGATGCAGGTCTAATAAACAGAATAGAATATCTGCGCCAGGTGTGTTTCTCTGCATTGGTGTCCCATCACAGGCCCACCAGTGTATGTGTGATCTTTGACTCCTGCCAGTTCACAAGCAGGCGGCCAGGAAACGGTTTCAGCCTATCAACCACTGAGGGGATAAAGCCTTTGTATAAGGAATGAGGAAGCAATGAACACATTCAGCCTATCACAGGAGTAGCCCTGAGTGTTCCGAATTATAATTTCTTCATGTCACTGTATGTTATTGAGCCCAAGTAGCTCGCCGTGATCGTATAGTGGTTAGTACTCTGCGTTGTGGCCACAGCAACCTCGGTTTGAATCCGAGTCACGGCATTGTGGTTGGCAATGTCACGGCAGTTGGGTTTTTCCTTTACAGAATTCCCAAATGTACCAGTTGTTTTTGTAAAATGTATATTAAAAACAGATCCTTTTCAATATTTAAATGATCTAACGACAAATTATTTAAACACACATGAATATAAGATGTAGGTATACTGTACTTACTGACGTAAATTATCGTTCTTGAACTTATTTGCGGTAAGGGGAGTGGAGCTCTCCCCCAGGCCAATCAGAATGCAGATGAATGCAGTTGCAGTTGAGTGACGTGTGTTGTGGCTGTCTACAGGGAATGCACATATGTAGCTGTCTCGCAGCCCAATCCAGATGTCAATTGAAGACAGGTTTACATGCAAATAGAGCAGTAAGTGCAGAGAAATGCTCACTCTCTAAAAATGGCATTTATACAATAGTAAGATTAAATCCAACTTCACCAGTAGATAGGATTTACCAATAAATAAATAAAGCTTCTCCTCTCTGATATGGAATTACCCCCCAAAAAGTATAAGGGCATACCCAATGCTAACCTTTGAGAGGGGCAGACCTCACAGTAGTGAAAAATGTAATAGACTGTTTGATACTACTAGGATATACAAACTACCACAGTACATGTCTTACCTTTTACTTACATAGCATGATGCCCCTAGGACTACCTAGGGCCTACCTAAGGGGTTACTGATATGTAATAAAATTGGAGTTTAAGGCTTGGCAAGTAGTTTTAAATGCCAAGTCGAAGTGGCAGTACACTGCAGCACAGGCACTGCAGTAGCAGGCTTGAGACAGGTTTGAAATGCTATTTCTTTGGGCGGCACAATCAGTCCCTGGGTATATGGTATACCGCTTTACAAGGGGCTTTCAAGTAAATTAAATCTGTCAGTCAGGTGTACTCCAATTATACACATGATTAGGGAAGAAGCACGTGCACTTCAGCACTGATTAGTAGCGATAAAGTGATCAGAGTCCTAAGGCCAACAAAAAGATACAGCAAAATGCGGAGGTGAAAAGCAATAAGGTGGGGTTGGGACCACCTTAAGAATGCAAGGTCTAACAAAAACGAACTAAGGATAACATGAGTAAAACATCAGGTTTCTCTACAGCATTTGGTGAGACAAGTGGGCCTTCTTTTATCTTCCATAAATGCAATCTTTCCCGGACCTCTTTATTATATAGCTCTTCAAGGAAAAAATATAAAGCACTTACAAAGGAGCCTCAAATACTCAAAGATGGTAGACTTCTGTAATATGGGCCATATACTAAAAGCAGCACGAAAACAGAGTGCAATAGGGGCCAAAAAACTTGAGTGACCCATGAGAGTATGCATGCAAGCCTATGGTATTCCAAACTAGAGATATACGCATGCAATTTTTGTTTTTAGGAGAGAATGTGCCTGCTGAAAAAAACATTATTTTTAAAAAGTGCATTGCAGAATATCAGGAATTTGCTGTGGGACACCTTAAAAACTTGCATACAGATTATGTGCACACGCCTTGCAGTCAGTTGTTGTGGCCGAGTGGTTAAGGCGATGGACTAGATATCCATTGGGGTCTCCCCGCGCAGGTTCGAATCCTGCCGACAACGACAATCTTTTTAACATCGGCTACAATTTCAGAAGTTAACCTTTAGTATTTCTTCCATGTCAGTTTTATAAATAGGTGGCTTATTTTGGTGTCACTATTGCCATATCACATATTTATTATCGCTCCCCCTTTCATATCTTTGCTATAACTCTCGTCCTTCATTAGCGCTGGTGCAAACGCTTCAAATTATTATACCCTGGCTCTCTCGGTCATACCTGTGCATGCACTTGAAACTTACTTTACCAATAAAAGAAGCAAATAGAGAAATAAAATAAAAGTGCTAGCTGGATTAGGCAAACACACTCCATGAAACTGCATTTTCTTTTCTATTCTTTCCGTGTTACAAGCTTAACTGCTCCCTGTGTAATTTCTCTTAACCTGCTGTTCCTGGAAGAGAAGTTCATCTACAAGCTCTTTCTGTGTTTTTTCCTAGTCTTTTCTTTCCCTTTTCTTAGATTTGTAACTGTTCCTTTACGTGCTCTATTTAGGCGCCATTAATCTCATTTGAGCTCCTTGTACCTGCTGCTGTTTTCTCCACACCTCATACTGTCTTTTCCCTCTTTCTCTCTTTCTCTGCGGTTGGTGGCTACTTTCCAAAGCGTCTGATGCCCCAATGTTCCTTCGTCTTGTTGTCAGACGTGAATTTGAAAAGCAACAAAATTAACAAGCTTTTACCACTCACACATGGCAGAAGTTTATACTTTAATTCAATGAGCTAAGAAAAGTGTGTTGTGGGGCCCCTACGAGTTATGGTGCTTGCTTCATCATAATTAGGCATGCAGTCATTAGCCACAGCTCTGATTATGGGTCCCTGAGGTCAGTTTCAATAATTCCTCAAAAACCTAACCATGCAGTCCCCCCTAACTGTGTAGTTATCTTGCTTTACTGCTGTTTGTGTGATTAGCTGGGAGGAGCTCACGGCAGCATCCTCCCAATAAAAGTGTAGATGGACCGTTCCTTAACTCTTTCTTGCTTCACATACAGATGGCTTGAGGAGGTACAGGGGAGATGCAGGTCTAATAAACAGAATAGAATATCTGCGCCAGGTGTGTTTCTCTGCATTGGTGTCCCATCACAGGCCCACCAGTGTATGTGTGATCTTTGACTCCTGCCAGTTCACAAGCAGGCGGCCAGGAAACGGTTTCAGCCTATCAACCACTGAGGGGATAAAGCCTTTGTATAAGGAATGAGGAAGCAATGAACACATTCAGCCTATCACAGGAGTAGCCCTGAGTGTTCCGAATTATAATTTCTTCATGTCACTGTATGTTATTGAGCCCAAGTAGCTCGCCGTGATCGTATAGTGGTTAGTACTCTGCGTTGTGGCCACAGCAACCTCGGTTCGAATCCGAGTCACGGCATTGTGGTTGGCAATGTCACGGCAGTTGGGTTTTTCCTTTACAGAATTCCCAAATGTACCAGTTGTTTTTGTAAAATGTATATTAAAAACAGATCCTTTTCAATATTTAAATGATCTAACGACAAATTATTTAAACACACATGAATATAAGATGTAGGTATACTGTACTTACTGACGTAAATTATCGTTCTTGAACTTATTTGCGGTAAGGGGAGTGGAGCTCTCCCCCAGGCCAATCAGAATGCAGATGAATGCAGTTGCAGTTGAGTGACGTGTGTTGTGGCTGTCTACAGGGAATGCACATATGTAGCTGTCTCGCAGCCCAATCCAGATGTCAATTGAAGACAGGTTTACATGCAAATAGAGCAGTAAGTGCAGAGAAATGCTCACTCTCTAAAAATGGCATTTATACAATAGTAAGATTAAATCCAACTTCACCAGTAGATAGGATTTACCAATAAATAAATAAAGCTTCTCCTCTCTGATATGGAATTACCCCCCAAAAAGTATAAGGGCATACCCAATGCTAACCTTTGAGAGGGGCAGACCTCACAGTAGTGAAAAATGTAATAGACTGTTTGATACTACTAGGATATACAAACTACCACAGTACATGTCTTACCTTTTACTTACATAGCATGATGCCCCTAGGACTACCTAGGGCCTACCTTAGGGGTTACTGATATGTAATAAAATTGGAGTTTAAGGCTTGGCAAGTAGTTTTAAATGCCAAGTCGAAGTGGCAGTACACTGCAGCACAGGCACTGCAGTAGCAGGCTTGAGACAGGTTTGAAATGCTATTTCTTTGGGCGGCACAATCAGTCCCTGGGTATATGGTATACCGCTTTACAAGGGGCTTTCAAGTAAATTAAATCTGTCAGTCAGGTGTACTCCAATTATACACATGATTAGGGAAGAAGCACGTGCACTTCAGCACTGATTAGTAGCGATAAAGTGATCAGAGTCCTAAGGCCAACAAAAAGATACAGCAAAATGCGGAGGTGAAAAGCAATAAGGTGGGGTTGGGACCACCTTAAGAATGCAAGGTCTAACAAAAACGAACTAAGGATAACATGAGTAAAACATCAGGTTTCTCTACAGCATTTGGTGAGACAAGTGGGCATTCTTTTATCTTCCATAAATGCAATCTTTCCCGGACCCCTTTATTATATAGCTCTTCAAGAAAAAAATATAAAGCACTTACAAAGGAGCCTCAAATACTCAAAGATGGTAGACCTCTGTAATATGGGCCATATACTAAAAGCAGCATGAAAACAGAGTGCAATAGGGTCCAAAAAACTTGAGTGACCCATGAGAGTATGCATGCAAGCCTATGGTATTCCAAACTAGAGATATACGCATGCAATTTTTGTTTTTAGGAGAGAATGTGCCTGCTGAAAAAAACATTATTTTTAAAAAGTGCATTGCAGAATATCAGGAATTTGCTGTGGGACACCTTGAAAACTTGCATACAGATTATGTGCATACACCTTGCAGTCAGTTGTTGTGGCCGAGTGGTTAAGGCGATGGACTAAAAATCCATTGGGGTCTCCCCGCGCAGGTTCGAATCCTGCCGACAACGACAATCTTTTCAACATCGGCTACAATTTCAGAAGTTAACCTATAGTATTTCTTCCATGTCAGTTTTATAAATAGGTGGCTTATTTTGGTGTCACTATTGCCATATCACATATTTATTATCGCTCTCCCTTTTTATATCTTTGCTATAACTCTCGTCCTTCATTAGCGCTGGTGCAAACGCTTCAAATTATTATACCCTGGCTCTCTCGGTCATACCTGTGCATGCACTTGAAACTTACTTTACCAATAAAAGAAGCAAATAGAGAAATAAAATAAAAGTGCTAGCTGGATTAGGCAAACACACTTCATGAAAATGCATTTTCTTTTCTATTCTCCCCCGTGTTACAAGCTTAACTGCTCCCTGTGTAATTTCTCTTAACCTGCTGTTCCTGGAAGAGAATTTCATCTACAAGCTCTTTCTGTGTTTTTTCCTAGTCTTTTCTTTCCCTTTTCTTAGATTTGTAACTGTTCCTTTACGTGCTCTATTTAGGCGCCATTAATCTCATTTGAGCTCCTTGTACCTGCTGCTGTTTTCTCCACACCTCATACTGTCTTTTCCCTCTTTCTCTCTTTCTCTGCGGTTGGTGGCTACTTTCCAAAGCGTCTGATGCCCCAATGTTCCTTCGTCTTGTTGTCAGACGTGAATTTGAAAAGCAACAAAATTAACAAGCTTTTACCACTCACACATGGCAGAAGTTTATACTTTAATTCAATGAGCTAAGAAAAGTGTGTTGTGGGGCCCCTACGAGTTATGGTGCTTGCTTCATCATAATTAGGCATGCAGTCATTAGCCACAGCTCTGATTATGGGTCACTGAGGTCAGTTTCAATAATTCCTCAAAAACCTAACCATGCAGTCCCCCCTAACTGTGTAGTTATCTTGCTTTACTGCTGTTTGTGTGATTAGCTGGGAGGAGCTCACGGCAGCATCCTCCCAATAAAAGTGTAGATGGGCCGTTCCTTAACTCTTTCTTGCTTCACATACAGATGGCTTGAGGAGGTACAGGGGAGATGCAGGTCTAATAAACAGAATAGAATATCTGCGCCAGGTGTGTTTCTCTGCATTGGTGTCCCATCACAGGCCCACCAGTGTATGTGTGATCTTTGACTCCTGCCAGTTCACAAGCAGGCGGCCAGGAAACGGTTTCAGCCTATCAACCACTGAGGGGATAAAGCCTTTGTATAAGGAATGAGGAAGCAATGAACACATTCAGCCTATCACAGGAGTAGCCCTCAGTGTTCCGAATTATAATTTCTTCATGTCACTGTATGTTATTGAGCCCAAGTAGCTCGCCGTGATCGTATAGTGGTTAGTACTCTGCGTTGTGGCCACAGCAACCTCGGTTCGAATCCGAGTCACGGCATTGTGGTTGGCAATGTCACGGCAGTTGGGTTTTTCCTTTACAGAATTCCCAAATGTACCAGTTGTTTTTGTAAAATGTATATTAAAAACAGATCCTTTTCAATATTTAAATGATCTAACGACAAATTATTTAAACACACATGAATATAAGATGTAGGTATACTGTACTTACTGACGTAAATTATCGTTCTTGAACTTATTTGCGGTAAGGGGAGTGGAGCTCTCCCCCAGGCCAATCAGAATGCAGATGAATGCAGTTGCAGTTGAGTGACGTGTGTTGTGGCTGTCTACAGGGAATGCACATATGTAGCTGTCTCGCAGCCCAATCCAGATGTCAATTGAAGACAGGTTTACATGCAAATAGAGCAGTAAGTGCAGAGAAATGCTCACTCTCTAAAAATGGCATTTATACAATAGTAAGATTAAATCCAACTTCACCAGTAGATAGGATTTACCAATAAATAAATAAAGCTTCTCCTCTCTGATATGGAATTACTCCCCAAAAAGTATAAGGGCATACCCAATGCTAACCTTTGAGAGGGGCAGACCTCACAGTAGTGAAAAATGTAATAGACTGTTTGATACTACTAGGATATACAAACTACCACAGTACATGTCTTACCTTTTACTTACATAGCATGATGCCCCTAGGACTACCTAGGGCCTACCTTAGGGGTTACTGATATGTAATAAAATTGGAGTTTAAGGCTTGGCAAGTAGTTTTAAATGCCAAGTCGAAGTGGCAGTACACTGCAGCACAGGCACTGCAGTAGCAGGCTTGAGACAGGTTTGAAATGCTATTTCTTTGGGCGGCACAATCAGTCCCTGGGTATATGGTATACCGCTTTACAAGGGGCTTTCAAGTAAATTAAATCTGTCAGTCAGGTGTACTCCAATTATACACATGATTAGGGAAGAAGCACGTGCACTTCAGCACTGATTAGTAGCGATAAAGTGATCAGAGTCCTAAGGCCAACAAAAAGATACAGCAAAATGCGGAGGTGAAAAGCAATAAGGTGGGGTTGGGACCACCTTAAGAATGCAAGGTCTAACAAAAACGAACTAAGGATAACATGAGTAAAACATCAGGTTTCTCTACAGCATTTGGTGAGACAAGTGGGCCTTCTTTTATCTTCCATAAATGCAATCTTTCCCGGACCTCTTTATTATATAGCTCTTCAAGGAAAAAATATAAAGCACTTACAAAGGAGCCTCAAATACTCAAAGATGGTAGACTTCTGTAATTGTTATTGTTATTATGGGTTTATATAGCGCCGGGTCACCTACAGGTCTCAGGGCACTTTGACCACAGAACATAACATCCAGGAGAGAGAGAAGGTGGAATGCCTAGGCTGGGCTGAACGATGTTCGGAACAAGCTGGTCTTCAGGGCTTTCCTGAAGCGGAGTAGATTCTCCTCCTTTCGGAGAGTTTCAGACAGGGCATTCCAAAGCTTTGGTACTAAAACCGAAAAAGATCTGCCTCCCATTGTGGCCAGCTTAAAGCGAGGACATACAAGGAATTTGGCATCAGAGGACCTAAGATTTCTTTCCGGCCTATATATCTCGATCCGTTCCTTGATGTAGGTCGGGGCCTTCCCGTAAATGGCTTTGTGGGCTATGCAGAGGCTTTTGAAAACAGACCTCTGTCCAATTGGTAACCAGTGTAGGTCTTTTAACAATGGAGAGGCATGGGTTCTCCGCGGGAGATTGAAGATAAGTCTGGCGGCGTCATTTAAGACTACCTGAAGTCTGTTTGTCAGTGTTTTTGGCAGGCCTAGGTATAGCGCATTGCCGTAATCGAGTCTTGACACTATAGTGGCCGAGACCACTGTGCGTAACATCGATTGGGAAAGAAGAGGGGCCAGTTTACGCAGCTGTCTTAAAAGACCTGTACAAATGCCAACCACTGTGGAAACCTGGTTGGTCATTGAGAGGCCACTGTCCAGTTTAATACCCAGACTTTTGACCGTGGCTGCCGGCTGTGGGGTTGGGCCCAGCTCCTGGGGCCAGTACAAGTCACTCCAGGAGGTGCACTTGGATGGTATTATCAGCACCTCTGTCTTCTCCGGGTTGATTTTGAGCTGGTTGATGGACATCCAGTGGACCGTGTATCGGAGTATATCTTGCGCATGCAACTGGGCATGTGTTGTATCATCTATGCCCAGCAGCAGCTGCGTGTCGTCAGCATAGTTGAATACTCGGCAGCCCATTCCCGCTAGTGTGTTAATCAGGGGCTGTAGATATATATTAAACAGGAGTGGGGATAGTGCTGAACCCTGGGGGACACCACAGGTCAGACTTCCCACTCCTGATACACTGTCTCCCATCTGGATTCTCTGCGTTCTCCCAGATAAAAATGATTCCAGCCACCGAAGGGCTAGGCCCTGAATCCCAAACCCAGCCAGCCTGTTCAGCAGGATGGGATGGCTGACAGTATCGAACGCCGCCGATAGGTCTAACAAAATCAGGGCGCTCGGTCTTTTGCTGTCAGCCATCCTTCTGAGCTCATCCAGCACCGAGAGCATGACCAACTCGGTGCTGTGGTGTGCACGAAAGCCTGCTTGCCTCTCATGGAGTAGATGGTTAGACTCCAGATAGCTTGACAAAGATTTGAGTACATGCTGTTCGAGTACTTTAGACAGGAAGGGCAGCTGAGATATAGGTCGATAGTTTTTTAAAACATTGGGATCTCCCCCCACTTTTTTTAGCAGCGGTCTTACACGGGCTTCCTTGAAGCCAGTTGGGAGCCTGCCAGTACTCAGGGATTTATTAAGTATGGCTAGAATATGGTTCTCTAGGATTGGTCCTGCCAAGCGGAAAATGCTTGGGGGGCATGGATCTGCTGGGGAGCCGGATTTCGTCTTTCTCATCAATAACTCAAGGGTTAGTGGATCCATGGGGGGAAATGATAATAAGCCGCTAACCGTTGGCATTAAATCGGTGTGCTGCTCAATTAAGCTGCACCCCGTGCTTTTTATTTCACGCCTGATAATGTCAACTTTATCCAGAAAGTATTTCTGGAAGGTGTCACAGTCTATGCTGCTTTCTGCATCTTGGGCTCTTTTTGTTAGTTCTTTCAGAATGTTGAATGTTTCCTTTTGAACATTATTCGCCTTATTTATACGAGCCTCGTAGAAAGCAGCTTTAGTTGTCTGGATAGATTTTTTGTAATATGGGCCATATACTAAAAGCAGCACGAAAACAGAGTGCAATAGGGGCCAAAAAACTTGAGTGACCCATGAGAGTATGCATGCAAGCCTATGGTATTCCAAACTAGAGATATACGCATGCAATTTTTGTTTTTAGGAGAGAATGTGCCTGCTGAAAAAAACATTATTTTTAAAAAGTGCATTGCAGAATATCAGGAATTTGCTGTGGGACACCTTAAAAACTTGCATACAGATTATGTGCACACGCCTTGCAGTCAGTTGTTGTGGCCGAGTGGTTAAGGCGATGGACTAGATATCCATTGGGGTCTCCCCGCGCAGGTTCGAATCCTGCCGACAACGACAATCTTTTCAACATCGGCTACAATTTCAGAAGTTAACCTATAGTATTTCTTCCATGTCAGTTTTATAAATAGGTGGCTTATTTTGGTGTCACTATTGCCATATCACATATTTATTATCGCTCTCCCTTTTTATATCTTTGCTATAACTCTCGTCCTTCATTAGCGCTGGTGCAAACGCTTCAAATTATTATACCCTGGCTCTCTCGGTCATACCTGTGCATGCACTTGAAACTTACTTTACCAATAAAAGAAGCAAATAGAGAAATAAAATAAAAGTGCTAGCTGGATTAGGCAAACACACTTCATGAAACTGCATTTTCTTTTCTATTCTCCCCCGTGTTACAAGCTTAACTGCTCCCTGTGTAATTTCTCTTAACCTGCTGTTCCTGGAAGAGAATTTCATCTACAAGCTCTTTCTGTGTTTTTTCCTAGTCTTTTCTTTCCCTTTTCTTAGATTTGTAACTGTTCCTTTACGTGCTCTATTTAGGCGCCATTAATCTCATTTGAGCTCCTTGTACCTGCTGCTGTTTTCTCCACACCTCATACTGTCTTTTCCCTCTTTCTCTCTTTCTCTGCGGTTGGTGGCTACTTTCCAAAGCGTCTGATGCCCCAATGTTCCTTCGTCTTGTTGTCAGACGTGAATTTGAAAAGCAACAAAATTAACAAGCTTTTACCACTCACACATGGCAGAAGTTTATACTTTAATTCAATGAGCTAAGAAAAGTGTGTTGTGGGGCCCCTACGAGTTATGGTGCTTGCTTCATCATAATTAGGCATGCAGTCATTAGCCACAGCTCTGATTATGGGTCACTGAGGTCAGTTTCAATAATTCCTCAAAAACCTAACCATGCAGTCCCCCCTAACTGTGTAGTTATCTTGCTTTACTGCTGTTTGTGTGATTAGCTGGGAGGAGCTCACGGCAGCATCCTCCCAATAAAAGTGTAGATGGACCGTTCCTTAACTCTTTCTTGCTTCACATACAGATGGCTTGAGGAGGTACAGGGGAGATGCAGGTCTAATAAACAGAATAGAATATCTGCGCCAGGTGTGTTTCTCTGCATTGGTGTCCCATCACAGGCCCACCAGTGTATGTGTGATCTTTGACTCCTGCCAGTTCACAAGCAGGCGGCCAGGAAACGGTTTCAGCCTATCAACCACTGAGGGGATAAAGCCTTTGTATAAGGAATGAGGAAGCAATGAACACATTCAGCCTATCACAGGAGTAGCCCTGAGTGTTCCGAATTATAATTTCTTCATGTCACTGTATGTTATTGAGCCCAAGTAGCTCGCCGTGATCGTATAGTGGTTAGTACTCTGCGTTGTGGCCACAGCAACCTCGGTTCGAATCCGAGTCACGGCATTGTGGTTGGCAATGTCACGGCAGTTGGGTTTTTCCTTTACAGAATTCCCAAATGTACCAGTTGTTTTTGTAAAATGTATATTAAAAACAGATCCTTTTCAATATTTAAATGATCTAACGACAAATTATTTAAACACACATGAATATAAGATGTAGGTATACTGTACTTACTGACGTAAATTATCGTTCTTGAACTTATTTGCGGTAAGGGGAGTGGAGCTCTCCCCCAGGCCAATCAGAATGCAGATGAATGCAGTTGCAGTTGAGTGACGTGTGTTGTGGCTGTCTACAGGGAATGCACATATGTAGCTGTCTCGCAGCCCAATCCAGATGTCAATTGAAGACAGGTTTACATGCAAATAGAGCAGTAAGTGCAGAGAAATGCTCACTCTCTAAAAATGGCATTTATACAATAGTAAGATTAAATCCAACTTCACCAGTAGATAGGATTTACCAATAAATAAATAAAGCTTCTCCTCTCTGATATGGAATTACCCCCCAAAAAGTATAAGGGCATACCCAATGCTAACCTTTGAGAGGGGCAGACCTCACAGTAGTGAAAAATGTAATAGACTGTTTGATACTACTAGGACATACAAACTACCACAGTACATGTCTTACCTTTTACTTACGTAGCATGATGCCCCTAGGACTACCTAGGGCCTACCTTAGGGGTTACTGATATGTAATAAAATTGGAGTTTAAGGCTTGGCAAGTAGTTTTAAATGCCAAGTCGAAGTGGCAGTACACTGCAGCACAGGCACTGCAGTAGCAGGCTTGAGACAGGTTTGAAATGCTATTTCTTTGGGCGGCACAATCAGTCCCTGGGTATATGGTATACCGCTTTACAAGGGGCTTTCAAGTAAATTAAATCTGTCAGTCAGGTGTACTCCAATTATACACATGATTAGGGAAGAAGCACGTGCACTTCAGCACTGATTAGTAGCGATAAAGTGATCAGAGTCCTAAGGCCAACAAAAAGATACAGCAAAATGCGGAGGTGAAAAGCAATAAGGTGGGGTTGGGACCACCTTAAGAATGCAAGGTCTAACAAAAACGAACTAAGGATAACATGAGTAAAACATCAGGTTTCTCTACAGCATTTGGTGAGACAAGTGGGCCTTCTTTTATCTTCCATAAATGCAATCTTTCCCGGACCTCTTTATTATATAGCTCTTCAAGGAAAAAATATAAAGCACTTACAAAGGAGCCTCAAATACTCAAAGATGGTAGACTTCTGTAATATGGGCCATATACTAAAAGCAGCACGAAAACAGAGTGCAATAGGGGCCAAAAAACTTGAGTGACCCATGAGAGTATGCATGCAAGCCTATGGTATTCCAAACTAGAGATATACGCATGCAATTTTTGTTTTTAGGAGAGAATGTGCCTGCTGAAAAAAACATTATTTTTAAAAAGTGCATTGCAGAATATCAGGAATTTGCTGTGGGACACCTTAAAAACTTGCATACAGATTATGTGCACACGCCTTGCAGTCAGTTGTTGTGGCCGAGTGGTTAAGGCGATGGACTAGATATCCATTGGGGTCTCCCCGCGCAGGTTCGAATCCTGCCGACAACGACAATCTTTTTAACATCGGCTACAATTTCAGAAGTTAACCTTTAGTATTTCTTCCATGTCAGTTTTATAAATAGGTGGCTTATTTTGGTGTCACTATAGCCATATCACATATTTATTATCGCTCCCCCTTTCATATCTTTGCTATAACTCTCGTCCTTCATTAGCGCTGGTGCAAACGCTTCAAATTATTATACCCTGGCTCTCTCGGTCATACCTGTGCATGCACTTGAAACTTACTTTACCAATAAAAGAAGCAAATAGAGAAATAAAATAAAAGTGCTAGCTGGATTAGGCAAACACACTTCATAAAACTGCATTTTCTTTTCTATTCTCCCCCGTGTTACAAGCTTAACTGCTCCCTGTGTAATTTCTCTTAACCTGCTGTCCCTGGAGGAGAATTTCATCTACAAGCTCTTTCTGTGTTTTTTCCTAGTCTTTTCTTTCCCTTTTCTTAGATTTGTAACTGTTCCTTTACGTGCTCTATTTAGGCGCCATTAATCTCATTTGAGCTCCTTGTACCTGCTGCTGTTTTCTCCACACCTCATACTGCCTTTTCCCTCTTTCTCTCTTTCTCTGCGGTTGGTGGCTACTTTCCAAAGCGTCTGATGCCCCAATGTTCCTTCGTCTTGTTGTCAGACGTGAATTTGAAAAGCAACAAAATTAACAAGCCTTTACCACTCACACATGGCAGAAGTTTATACTTTAATTCAATGAGCTAAGAAAAGTGTGTTGTGGGGCCCCTACGAGCCATGGTACTTGCTTCATCATAATTAGGCATGCAGTCATTAGCCACAGCTCTGATTATGGGTCACTGAGGTCAGTTTCAATAATTCCTCAAAAACCTAACCATGCAGTCCCCCCTAACTGTGTATTTATCTTGCTTTACTGCTGTTTGTGTGATTAGCTGGGAGGAGCTCACGGCAGCATCCTCCCAATAAAAGTGTAGATGGACCGCTCCTTAACTCTTTCTTGCTTCACATACAGATGGCTTGAGGAGGTACAGGGGAGATGCAGGTCTAATAAACAGAATAGAATATCTGCGCCAGGTGTGTTTCTCTGCATTGGTGTCCCATCACAGGCCCACCAGTGTACGTGTGATCTTTGACTCCTGCCAGTTCACAAGCAGGCAGCCAGGAAACGGTTTCAGCCTATCAACCACTGAGGAGATAAAGCCTTTGTATAAGGAATGAGGAAGCAATGAACACATTCAGCCTATCGCAGGAGTAGCCCTGAGTGTTCCGAATTATAATTTCTTCAAGTCACTGTACATTATTGAGCCCAAGTAGCTCGCCGTGATCGTATAGTGGTTAGTACTCTGCGTTGTGGCCGCAGCAACCTCGGTTCGAATCCGCGTCACGGCATTGTGGTTGGCAATGTCACTGCAGTTGGGTTTTTCCTTTACAGAATTCCCAAATGTACCAATTGTTTTTGTAAAATGTCTATTAAAAACAGATCCTTTTCATGATTTAAATGATCTAACGACAAATTATTTAAACACACATGATTATATGTTGTGGGTATACTGTACTTACTGACATAAATTATCGTTCTTGAACATATTTGTGGTAAGGGGAGCGGAGCTCTCCCCCAGGCCAATCAGAATGCAGATGAATGCAGTTGCAGTTGAGTGACCTGTGTTGTGGCTGTCTACAGGGAATGCACATATGTAGCTGTCTCGCAGCCCAATCCAGACGTCAATTGAAGACAGGTTTTGATGCAAATAGAGCAGTAAGTGCAGAGAAATGCTCACTCTCTAAAAATGGCATTTATACAATAGTAAGATTAAATCCAACCTCACCAGTAGATAGGATTTATCAATAAATAAATAAAGCTTCTCCTCTCTGATATGGAATTACCCCCCAAAAAGTATAAGGGAATACCCAATGCTAACCTATGAGATGGGCAGACCTCACAGTAGTGAAAAATGTAATAGACTGTTTGATACTACTAGGACATACAAACTACCACAGTACATGCCTTACCTTTACTTACATAGCATAATGCCCCTAGGACTACCTAGGGCCTACCTTAGGGGTTACTGATATGTAATAAAATTGGACTTTAAGGTTTGGCAAGTAGTTTTAAATGCCAAGTCAAAGCGGCAGTACACTGCAGCACAGGCACTGCAGTAGCAGGCTTGAAACATGTTTGAAATGCTATTTCTTTGGGCGGCACAATCACTCCCTGGGTATATGGTTTACCACTTTACAAGGGGCTTTCAAGTAAATTAAATCTGTCAGTCAGGTATACTCCAATTATACACATGATTAGGGAAGAAGCACGTGCACTTCAGCACTGATTAGTAGCGATAAAGTGATCAGAGTCCTAAGGCCAAGAAAAAGATACAGCAAAATGCGGAGGTGAAAAGCAATAAGGTGGGGTTGGGACCACCTTAAGAATGCAAGGTCTAACAAAAAAGAACTAAGGATAAAATGAGTAAAACATCAGGTTTCTCTACAGCATTTGGTGAGACAAGTGGGCCTTCTTTTATCTTCCATAAATGCAATCTTTCCTGGACCCCTTTATTATATAGCTCTTCAAGGAAAAAATATAAAGCACTTACAAAGGAGCCTCAAATACTCAAAGATGGTAGACTTCTGTAATATGGGCCATGTACTAAAAGCGGCACGAAAACAGAGTGCAATAGGGTCCCAAAAACTTGAGTGACCCATGAGAGTATGCATGCAAGCCTATGGTATTCCAAACTAGAGATATACGCATGCAATTTTTGTTTTTAGGAGAGAATGTGCCTGCTGAAAAAAACATTATTTTTAAAAAGTGCATTGCAGAATATCAGGAATTTGCTGTGGGACACCTTGAAAACTTGTATACAGATTATGTGCACACGCCTTACAGTTAGTTGTTGTGGCCGAGTGGTTAAGGCGATGGACTTGAAATCCATTGGGGTCTCCCCGCACAGGTTCGAATCCTGCCAACAACGAGAACCTTTTTAACATCGGCTACAATTTCAGAAGTTAACCTTTAGTATTTCTTCCATGTCAGTTTTATAAATAAGTGGCTTATTTTGGTGTCACTATTGCCATATCACATATTTATTATCGCTCCCCCTTTCATATCTTTGCTATAACTCCCGTCCCTTATTAGCGCTGGTGAAAACACTTCAAATTATTGTACCCTGGCTCTCTCGGTCATACCTGTGCATGCACTTGAAACCTACTTTACCAATAAAAGAAGCAAATAGAGAAATAAAATAAAAGTGCTAGCTGGATTAGGCAAACACACTTCATGAAACTGCATTTTCTTTTCTATTCAACCCGTGTTACAAGCTTAACTGCTCCCTGTGTAATTTCTCTTAACCTGCTGTTCCTGGAAGAGAATTTCATCTACAAGCTCTTTCTGTGTTTTTTCCTAGTATTTCTTTCCCTTTGCTTAGATTTGTAACTGTTCCTTTACGTGCTCTATTTAGGCGCCATTAATCTCATTTGAGCTCCTTGTACCTGCTGCTTTTTTCTCCACACCTCATACTGTCTTTTCCCTTTTTCTCTCTTTCTCTGCGGTTGGTGGCTACTTTCCAAAGCGTCTGATGCCCCAATGTTCCTTCGTCAGACGTGAATTTGAAAAGCAACAAAATTAACAAGCCTTTACCACTCACACATGGCAGAAGTTTATACTTTAATTCAATGAGCTAAGAAAAGTGTGTTGTGGGGCCCCTACGCGCCATGGTGCTTGCTTCATATTTACTCACATATTTATTATCGCTCCCCTTTCATATCTTTGCTATAACTCTCGTCCTTCATTAGCGCTGGTGCAAACGGGATCAATTTAGAAGCAGAGAGAGATCCAAGAAAGGCAGTCACATCCATAGAAGAAAAGAATGGATACTGTATCTGTCTGTATGTTGTTGTAGTTGTCCTCCTGTTGAATTTGGTAAGTAAGTTGCATGCAGCAAACAATTCCTCTTATTAGTGGCACTCCTCCATTCCAGCTGACGCTTTGTCCATCAATGTTGGTGACCAGAAGACACCCTGTCCACTGCCTGCCTGGCGGATGCTGAATTGCGACTCGCTAATGTGAAGCCTGACTCCATCCTTTTTTCCCCATTGCACAGACTGAAACCTGGCCTGTAATTATTGAACGAAAAACAGCACTGATAAATAAATATAAGGTATGTACGCTGTGTAGTGCAAAAAGTCATACTTTGATTTTCCTAATAGACAGTACAACATTTTTGAAAGTGCGTACTCTGTCTGAGTCACCTTTTGAAGGATAAATAAGTATGGGCAAATTAATTTAGCGGATCTTTCCCCTCAAGCTAGGTGTACTGTAAACTGTGTTTTAGAACAAAATTAGACCTTCCCAGCAGTGCTCCCACCCAGACCCTTACTAAAGCCAGTCTCAAAAATGTAAAAGACCCCCAATCAGATCTCAAAAAACGAGGACTAGCAGAAAACTGGTGACAAAACGTACTTCGAAAGTAAAAGTAGGCCCAAATACCCCCTTACCCACCGTGGATTGTATTCAAACCACTTGCAAGCAAGCAAAAGTATCCATAGCCAGCATCGCTCCAAGACTCGAAAACCCCCCCACCCAAACACATGCAATAGAAATACTGCTAACCCTAACGAGCCCTAAGTTAAGAATAGTGGCAGAGGCTTTCTTTAACTATGCCAAATCCCCCCTTTCCCACCATGGATTTTCTTCAAATGACTTGAACCAAAATTACACATTCTCACGAGTGCTCTAAGACCCCAGAACTCAGTTGCAAAAATCTACAATACCCAAAAATACATGCAATCCTGCTGCTAGGGCTAACCCTAACAAACCCATAGTTACAAAAAGTGCCAAAAGGCTTTTCCTTATGGATTTTGTCCCAACCACTTCTATCCGGTATTAGACCTTCCCATGAATGCCCCAAGACCCGCCAACCCACCCACCAAAAAGCACAACACCCCCAAACGGCCCAAAAGGAAAATCTCATACTTACAATATTTCTGGGCCTTCGGTCCAAACGCGCTGTGCAGCTAGGCCATAACTCCCGTTTTCCAGCACGGATTTCCTGAAAAGCAAATGCAATCAAGATTAGAGTGTCCCAGCAGTGCTCCCAGACCCCAAACCTCACCCACAAACACCCGCAACCCCCCCAAAGAGCACCTCAAAGGCAAGCAAGTCAGCAAAAACACAAACAAATTTCCGCCTTCGATTTGGTCCAAACCACTTTTATCCGGTATTAGAGCTTCCCAGCAATGGCCCCAGAGCCGTCAACCCAGGAGAAAACGAGTAGAAGACCCCCAAACAGCCAAAAAGCAAAAGTACAAAAATGGGGACTTAGTCATTTTTTTGCCAATTTCCCAAATCACTCCGCGCGCGCTCTGCAGCTAGGCCCTAACTCCCCTCTGCCACCATGTATTTGCTTCAAACCTCTTGCAAACTAAAGTATCCATAGCCAGCAGTGCTCCCAGACCCCGAAACCCACCCACAAACACCAGGAAGCCCCCCAAACAGGCCCCTGAAAACGCTACATTGAGCAAAATGTCAGAAATAGCAACAAAAAAATCAGCGTGGATTTTGTCCCAACCACTTCTATCCGGTATTAGACCTTCCCAGGAATGCCCCAAGACCCGCCAACCCACCCGCCAAAAAGCACAACACCTCCAAAAGGCCCAAAAGGAAAATCTCATACTTACAATATTTCTCGGCCTTCGGTCCAAACGCGCTGTGCAGCTAGGCCATAACTCCCGTTCTCCAGCACGGATTTCCTGAAAAGCAAATGCAATCAAGATTAGGGTGTCCCAGCAGTGCCCCCAGACCCCAAAACTCACCCACAAACACCTGGAACCCCCCCAAAGAGCACCTCTAAGGCAAGCAAGTCAGAAAAAAACACAAAAAAAATTCTGCCTCCGATTTGGTCCAAACCACTTTTATCCGGTATTGGAGCTTCCCAGCAATGGCCCCAGAGCCGTCAACTCACCCGCAAAGAAGTAGAACACCCCCACAAGTGCTGAGTCTTTCTTCATTGGGCGTAATCCAGCCCTCTGCTTTGATGGAAATAGGAGTCTGGAGGAGGATAGAGGAGCATGTTCTTCTGAACTTGTGAACCTGAGGAATGCAGACTGCGGAACCTTCAAATCAATAAGCAAACAAGGGAAGACAGTTCTGCTGATGGGCTTTTTTTGTGATTAGGTGATTAAAGTTTGAATTATATTAACTGTGCCCAACAAAGAAAGACAGACACACAGGAATAAAAGTGAATAAGGACGAAAAAGAAAGTTATTGATTCATTGTTTCATTTTCAGGGCTCGGTGTCAGGGTCCAGGAATAAGAATAAGGCTTCGTCATTATACTCTGCGAATTCAGGCAGGGTGAGGTCAGTGTCACCTGACAGAGAAGAAATTACCTCATCTACGTTGCTGTCCACCTCGTCTTCATCCGGCGTGCTTTCTCGTACTCTGTAATCTGGTGGTATGAGGTGCTGATTCCTCTTGATCATTGTTAACCTCTCCACATTTTTGGGCGAGAGGCGGCTCCGTTTGGGAGTTACAATGCCACCAGCAGCACTGAAAACACGTTGAGAAGACACACTTGCGAGTGGGCATGACAAGTAGTTTAAAGCCAGGTTGGAGAGCTGTGGCCACAATTCTTTTTTCCCATGCCAATACGCCAATGGTTCAGCATTAACATAGACCTCTGTTGAGTCATTCAGATAGTCCTGCACCATCGACTCAAGGTCCTCCAAGGTTCCTCCACTTTGCTTAGCTTTTGCTGTGACCTTTTGAGAACCAAACCCAAGCCGATTTAGCCAATCCTCTTCAGCATCCAATGTTATTGTTGTGTCTGGTGCAGATGATCCGGTTGCCGGTGCCTTTAACGGCTGAGAGGTCACTTGTGCCACAGCCACAGGTGCAGAAGTGGATTGTTTTGACTGGGGATGGCCTGCTGATGCTGATGCTGATGCTGATGAACTGCCTTTTCCATCAATTTTCTGCCGTTCTCTTTCAAACCTCTTGGCTGACAAGGATAGCCAACGTTTGTACTTTGTAACATCTTCATCAGCAAAAGGGAAGAATGCTCGGCCTGCCAGCGCCTTTTTGTAGCGTGGATCCAAAATAGTAGCACAAATGTAATGCTGGTCTCAGTGGATCATTTTAAGACATTCATCACCTTGTAGGCGCTCTTATAATTTCTCCGCCAAAACAAAAGGGTCTTTGTTTTTTTCATCTTTTTGAAACACAGAAGACACCTCCTTCAGTTGGTGCTTCAGCATGTACAACAATGGGATAGCTTTTCCCAAATTACAGTCCTCCTTGCTGACTGCACGCGTGAAGACCTCAAAAGGACGAAGCATGCGTGTCAGGCTTTTAACTATGTCCCATTGCGCCGCACCCATCCTCAGGTCCTTCTGAGCTGTACCCTGTTTTAAGAAATAGTGATTGAGTACCGTATACTGTTCATACAGACGCTCAAGCATGTAGAAGGTTGAGTTCCAACGTGTTGCCACCTCCTGGATGAGTGCTTTCACTGGCATTCGACGTTCATGTAGCAGGCTCCTCAGATGCTTCTGGGCCTTAAAAGATTGGCTGAAATGGTTGCTCATTTTTAGGCAGGTGTCCACTACCTCGTACGCTGGACTGTCTTTATCACTCAAGAATTTTTTGACAACCAGGTTTATACAGTGCGCCAAACACGGCACTCTGAAATACTGACCCAGCTCCATGGCCTTAACTACATCGGCGCCATTATCCGTGGAAACATAACCAATATGGCGTTTTTTTGGGGACAGCCAGTCAAGGACCTTTGTGTTAAACTCATCCAAAATGTTTTGTGCTGTATGACATTTCTCCAAACCAAACATGGCTAGTGTTGCATGTTTCCGAGCAGCTTTAAAAACTTGGTCCTGGTCAACACCTGCGTTTAGCTTTGCTTTAACCCCTGAAAAAGAGACCCAGTGTGCAGTGATGCACATGTAATCAGCGCCTGCGCCACTGGTCCACATGTCTGTTGTATAGTGTGAACAGCACTCTTCTGCAAAGCTGCCCCAATCACCTCCAGCACAACTTCATGTAGTGCTGGAACCGCAACTCTGGCAAAATAGAACCGGCTAGGAACCTTCCATTTAGGGCAGAGCGCTGCCACTAATTCTAGAAAACCAAAACCTTCTACAAAAGAAAAAGGGAGAAGGTCCAGAGCTAGCATTTTAGCCAGCTTAGTGTTATACAGACGCGTCAGTGGGTGGTTGCGTTCATATTGCGCTTCTGTAAACAAAATCTTTTTAATGTTGCCCTGGACCAAGCATTTACGGGATGATGATGATGATGATATCTTCGACCCAGTTACGCTCGCTGATTAACTTTTTTGCATTGGTGTCTCACTCTCTCCCACACTCTTAGTGTGGCTCACATGGGGTGTGCTGCTGACAGGGGTACTGGGTGTAAGTGAAGTGTTTGGCACGTCTTCTTCCTCCTCGTCATCATCAGATAAAACAGCATTACGTGCAATTCGGGCTTCCTTGATCGCCTGTAGGTGCGCAAACCATTTGACAGTGTGCTTTCTTTCAAGATGACCTCTCTGGCCTCCGGTACCATAGTTGGAACCAAACTTACCACGACTAACTGCCAACTTACAAATGCTACAAATGGCAACGTTTTCCTTTTTTGGGCAAACACTAAAGAAGTCCCAAACTGCGGACTTGAAATGTCTTTGGGGGCCGGAGGAGGCGGCGATACTGGTGGTGGTGGTCCTGCTGCTAATGCCAGATGAAGTGGAGGATGTGGATTGCCGAACTTCAGTACGTTTTGCACTTTCACCACCACTAATTGAGGTCGAGGTGGATGGAGGTCCCTTCTGGCGAGTAAGAAATATGGAAGCGGTAGGTGTTGGTGAACTAGTTAACTCCAATGATTGTGGTGTTTCTTCCATTGACTCCTCGTCGACAACATCATCACGCTCAGCAGCTTCTCTTGTTAGGGTCAAAATGTCTTTTTGCTGCATGCCCGCTGGGGCTGCAGTGACCTTTATGATGACTGCGTCGTCGTCGTGAGAGTCTTCATCAGCAGGAGTATCCGCCACTTCTTGTTGAGCCTCATCACACTCCATAACTATGAGTCTTTCGACGACCTTCCTTTTACGCTTAAGTACCTTTGTCAGATCATGGTGTGCCTCACTCTCAGACGGCCGTGGTGGTTCCCAATTTTCATCCAGTTCATCAGAAGGAGGTGGGCATGAAGAAGATGTAGACACCCCCCTTGATCTTTTCCTTGCTAGGGATATGGAAGACAATGAATGATCATCAGGAGGAGTGGCTTCCTCAAATGATACCTCGGCTTGAATGTCGATTTCCTGATGTGCCCCTACTTCGGGAGGAACAACTATTGTGGGCACTTGTGACCCTCCATGCACCTCTGCTTGCGCATCTCCTTGCGCTGCCTCTCCTTCCACATGTACTTGGGCTTGTACTTGCACATGTGGTTGTTGTTGCAGCTGTGGTTGTTCAACACTTGTCAGATGAGTTACAACAACCTGTGTTGATTCAGGGACATTGCTGCTACTTTCTTGCGATGAGCCAACATCACTGGTCGATGGTGTTTGAAGAAGTACGCTGGCTGCCTCTGCAGCACTCAAGGGCTTGGACTTAAGTTGGCGTGGTGGTGGTGGTGGCGGCACTGAGCCCAATGGAGCGGGGGTGCTGCTCCCAGCTTGGTCCCCAGCAGATCCCGCTGCTGCTGCAGGCATACTTTTTTTTTTACTCCCAAAAAACGCGGCGGCTGGCACACCAGCCTCCTTGGTAACTTGCTTCTTCTGCTCCTTATTGGCAACTTTCTTGCTAGAGGAGCTACGGAGAACTTTTTTGGGGCCATCTTCTTCAGAGCAGGTCAGAACAGCAGGCCGCAGTTGCATGAGTTGCAGAGTTGTCTGTGGCCAGACGTGACGTCGCGTGACGTTATGCTGCACACACACACCGCTGCAGGATTTCTTCCTGGCACTGGTGGTTCTCTTGAGTCTTGTGCACCTAAAAGCAATGGAAGACAGAGGAACATCAGTTCAGTTATACACCCCCAAAAAATCGAAAAAACACAGAAAAATCAGCACAATCCCATGCCCTCCATGATGTTTAAATTCAAGACACCCCACAGAAAGACTAGGCCCATGCAACACTCACTACCCCTGGTGAAAAGGCCACAACAACAGGCCAAACAAACGAAAATCACAGAAAAATTAGCACAATCCCAAACCATCCAGGCCCTCCATGATGTTTAAATTCAAGACACCCCACAGAAAGACTAGGCCCATGCAATACTCACTACCCCTGGTGAAAAGGCCACAACAACAGGCCAAAAAAACGAAAATCAGCACAATCACAAACCATCCAGGCCCTCCATGATGTTTAAATTCAAGACACCCCACAGAAAGACTAGGCCCATGCAACACTCACTACCCCTGGTGAAAAGGCCACAACAACAGGCCAAAAAAACGAAAATCACAGAAAAATCAGCACAATCCCAAGCCATGCAGCCCCTCCATGATGTTTAAATTCAAGACACCCCACAGAAAGACTAGGCCCATGCAATACTCACTACCCCCGGTGAAAAGGCCACAACAACAGGCCAAGAAAACGAAAATCACAGAACAATCAGCACAATCCCAAGCCATCCAGCCCCTCCATGATGTTTAAATTCAAGACATCCCACAGAAAGACTAGGCCCATGCAACACTCACTACCCCTGGTGAAAAGGCCACAACAACAGGCCAAAAAAACGAAAATCACAGAAAAATCAGCACAATCCCAAGCCATCCAGCCCCTCCATGATGTTTACATTCAAGACAACCAACAGAAAGACTAGGGCCATGAAACACTCACTACCCCTAGTGAAAAGGCCACAACAACAGGGCAAAAAAAGAAAATCACAGAAAAATCAGCACAATCCCAAACCATCCAGGCCCTCCATGATGTTTAAATTCAAGACACCCCACAGAAAGATTAGGCCCATGCAACACTCACTACACCTGGGCATAAAGGTTGAAAACTAGGCAAAATGGTTGCAGGCCTAACAACACTGCCTGCATTCAAATTGGCCACTTGCCTCCCAGCACATGACCTGCCTGTACCAGCACTCAAAATGCCCCCCACCCACATGGCCTGTCCCCATGAACACCCCAAAAAGTCGAAAAACACAGAAAAATCAGCACAATCCCAAACCATCCAGGCCCTCTATGATGTTTAAATTCAAGACACCCCACAGAAAGACTAGGCCCATGCAACACTCACTACCCCTGGTGAAAAGGCCACAACAACAGGCCAAAAAAACGAAAATCACAAAAAAATCAGCACAACCACAAACCATCCAGGCCCTCCATGATGTTTAAATTCAAGACAACCCACGGAAAGACTAGGCCCATGCAACACTCACTACCCCTGGTGAAAAGGCCACAACAACAGGCCAAAAAAATGAAAATCACAGAAAAATCAGCACAATCCCAAACCATCCAGGCCCTCCATGATGTTTAAATTCAAGACACCCCACGGAAAGACTAGGCCCATGCAACACTCACTATCCCTGGGCATAAAGGTTGAAAACTAGGCAAAATGGTTGCAGGCCTAACAACACTGCCTGCATTTAAAATGGCCACTTGCCTCCCAGCACATGGCCTGCCTGTACCAGCACTCAAAATGGCCCCCACCCACATTGCCTGTCCCCATGAACACCCCCAAAAATCGAAAAACACAGAAAAATCAGCACAATCCCAAACCATCCAGGCCCTCCATGATGTTTAAATTCAAGACACCCCACAGAAAAACTAGGCCCATGCAACACTCACAACCCCTGGTGAAAAGGCCACAACAACAGGCCAAAAAAATGAAAATCACAGAAAAATCAGCACAATCACAAACCATCCAGACCCTCCATGATGTTTAAATTCAAGACACCCCACAGAAATACTAGGCCCATGCAACACTCACTACCCCTGGTGAAAAGGCCACAACAACAGGCCAAAAAAACGAAAATAACAGAAAAATCAGCACAATCCCAAGCCATCCAGCCCCTCCATGATGTTTAAATTCAAAACATCCCACAGAAAGACTCAGTGCACCCACCACTGAGTACCCCTGGGCAAAAGGCCCCAAAACAGCCCAAAAATCGAAAATTCCAAAATTGTAGTTGCAGCAACTGTAATGCCCCAAACAAACTTACTTGTGAAATTTCTAATCCAAAAGTGATCCAAAGAAAGTCAAAAAGGCCTCAAATCCAAATATCCAGCAGCATCCACAAAAAGTAATCCTTCCAGCTCCAGATCCAAATGAAAAGTGACCAGGAGATGGACAAAACACTGGGAGGAGCCTGCTGGACAGGAACAGGAAGTTGAAGACTGTGGGGCACTTCCTTCCTCCCACCCCCACCCCCTCCCCAAAATGGACTCCTCGCAAAAAAAGTGCAGGCAAATGTCAACCAGAGGAGTTATTCAGATAAAAATCATCATTTCCAGAAGGTTTATGCTGCTTGCTGGTGGATTTCTTGTGCAGAATTGCAAATTTTGTATTTTCGCGAGTGTGAGATTGTTGCTGCTCGCCGCATCTACAAGCTCGCAATTGCGAAGTCCCGCGATACGTGAACACGGCGTACTCGCATTGACAAACTCTCGCTGTGCAAGTTGGCAAGCCGCGATGACGTAATCGCGCTCGCCAAATTCCCGCGGGATCCCGCGGCAAGATCCAAAATGGCGCAGCACTCGCAAAATATCGAGAAAAACAACTCGGCAAATGCTGAATGACGGTAAGTAAACGCCGCGCGTCGCAAAATTGTATCACCAAGAAAAAAAAATCCGCTGCGTGCGAATTTGCGGATTTTCGGTAAATTCGCGAGCGTTCGCGGATTGCGAATTTACCGAAAATCCGCAAAATCCGCGAGCGTAACGGATTTTCCGCCCATGCTTAGAACACACACAACAGGAGTACACAACAACATCACTCAGGAACAAAACACACGCACCATAACACAAATCACAGAAGTGCATGTGGACCAACACACACAGCCACATCAAACCCATTACAGACGCACATGAAACCTCAATTAACAAACACCACAAGACATCAGGGGACATCAGGGGATGCACATCAGGCAATGGCAAGGCCACATACACACAGCACCGCATGCACAAGCATTGTCTGCAGAACAGGCATGATTGACACAACTGCATCACACACCACAAATCAGCACTGCACAAATACAACAGCACACCCAGGAACTGAAGCAATGCCACACCCTACATCCACACATCCAACACATCAACTACACACGCACCACTCTGGGATACAAGAGCACAGCCACCTCCACCAGAGCACTGGCCAGCACACACAGCTGAAGTGCACATGACCTCTACAGAATGACCAAAAGCACAAGGTCAGCACACATAAACCATTTGGGCAATGTCCAGAGTAGAACAACACTTATGGCCCAAGAACTGCACCACAAAGCACAAGCCCACTTATGAAGTGATGGGGAGGCACACACACATGGAAACCAAGGGTAAAGCTGACATCTAAGTCAAACAGCCTGCATGTCAGTAGCAGACATGTAAGGGCTGTAGCACACACAAATTGAGGGACGGAACACCCACAATGGGCAGGCACAAGTGGCACACATAGGGGATGGCCTAAAACCACACACACCATGCCATACAGGAGTGCCAAAACCACCATGTGCCTGCAATGCATGACAAACACAAACACAATGCCAGTGTGGAGCAGCAGGGCCACACAGTTCACACAAAAACACCTAAGGCACATTGAGGATCAATCAAACACAACACTGATGTGCAACTCACACACTTCGTATACTCCAAACTGACAAACACAACAAGGAGTCACACACAACACCATGGACACACCAAAACACAGCACAGTGCACTATAAACAGCTCACACAAGTGCATACAATCATCTACCCAGGACAAGACAAAACAAACAACAGGCATACAACTCCTGGGTGACAAATGTGTGTCTCACACAATACAGGGGCACACAAACATCCACTACAAACTGACACCCTTCACACTGCACACCTCTGCTACACCCAACACCACGCATCTCATGTAGGCCATGGCACCAGGACCAAGGTCCAACAAAGGATGACCATAAACATACAAGGTTGGGCACACAGAAAGCAATCCACACACATACTCCATTACATATCCAAGCCAGCTTCGATACATTTGCACAGCATCACACCCTGTGCTGGCAGTGTCCCCCAACCAGACATGTGAACAGTGTAGGCAACAACTGCAAATCACTAACAAGATGGCTGCATGCCAGGTAAAATGCCAATAACAGATCACACAATTTGTAGGCTCAGAATGGACTTAAGACCCTGTCACCCCTGCCCAAAATCATGATGGCTGCAAAGAGCCTTGCAATGTTGAAGTGATACATGGAGCATGGTTCACAGGCAATCAAATGCGAACAGAAACAGAACTGAAATCAGCAAGTACACCGACAAAACACACACCAGAAGTAACTGTATTTATTCCCATATTGCACAGATGCAGTGGTACAACAATAGTAGAAAACAGCAAGGCCCAAAATGAAGCTAAAATGCTATATACCATGCACAGGTGAAACACAAGCTAGAAGGCCAGTGCCCATAGCACATGGGAGAGGCCAACACAGCAGAGCAACAGGGCCAGTGTCTATGGCAGGGGAGAGGCGAACACAGCAGAGCAACAGGGCCAGTGTCCATGGCAGGTGAGCCAGCAAATACATGAGAGGCTGCACAGGGGAGAGTACAGCACAGCAGAGCAACAGGGCCAGTGTCCAAGGCACAGGTGAGAGCACGACACAGAAGAGCAACAGGCCCAGTGTCCATGGCAGGGGAGAGGCCAACACAGCAGAGCAACAGGGCCAGTGTCCATGGCAGGTGAGCCAGCAAGTCCATGAGAGGCTGCACAGCGAGTACAGCACAGCAGATCAACAAGGCCAGTGTCCAAGGCACAGGTGAGAGCACGACTGAGCAGAGCAACAGGGCCAGTGTCCATGGCAGGTGAGCCAGGAAGTACATGTGAGGCTGCACAGGGGAGAGTCGAACACTGCAGAGCAACAGGGACAGTGTCCAAGGCACAGGTGAGAGCATGATACAGCAGAGCAACAGGCCCAGTGTCCATGGCAGGGGAGAGGCCAACACAGCATAGCAACAGGGCCAGTGTTCATGGCAGGGGAGAGGCCAGCAAAGCAGAGTAACAGGGCCAGCAGGGGAGCCAGCAAGTACATGTGAGGCTGCACAGTGGAGAGTACAGCACAGCAGAGCAACAGGGCCAGTGTCCAAGGCACAGGTGAGAGCACGACACAGCAGAGCAACAGGCCCAGTGTCCATGGCAGGGGAGAGGCCAACACAGCAGAGCAACAGGGCCAGTGTCCATGGCAGGTGAGCCAGCAAGTCCATGAGAGGCTGCACAGCGAGTACAGCACAGCAGATCAACAAGGCCAGTGTCCAAGGCACAGGTGAGAGCACGACTGAGCAGAGCAACAGGGCCAGTGTCCATGGCAGGTGAGCCAGGAAGTACATGTGAGGCTGCACAGGGGAGAGTCGAACACTGCAGAGCAACAGGGACAGTGTCCAAGGCACAGGTGAGAGCATGATACAGCAGAGCAACAGGCCCAGTGTCCATGGCAGGGGAGAGGCCAACACAGCATAGCAACAGGGCCAGTGTTCATGGCAGGGGAGAGGCCAGCAAAGCAGAGTAACAGGGCCAGCAGGGGAGCCAGCAAGTACATGTGAGGCTGCACAGTGGAGAGTACAGCACAGCAGAGCAACAGGCCCCGTGTCCATGCTAGTAAATAATGGTCATAAGTCATGCAGACTTGGACCTGGCTATGTGTCGGTGACAGCAGGCCCACTTAACTGGGGTGACAGAGCCCCAGGTGATGTGGGGCTAACAGTGGATTAGCAAGCTGGAGGGCTGTGTGGACCAGGTGGCATAGTGGCACGTGGAGGTGGAGTCATGCATACTTCTGACACAGTGTGGGTGAGAGAGGTTGGAGGGGTGCCTTTCCACTTTTTGGGAATATGAATTGGCTTCCCTGTCTTGGGGTTGATGGGAAGTGTTGATGACCTAACAGGCACACACACCAATTGTCCCACATCAGGTGCAGACACTGGCACTACCTCTGGTGATGTGCTGGATCCTGCGGAACGCTTGGTCTGGCTATGCCTCAGGACCTCCTTCCCCTCTTTGCCTGGTGTACCCCTTACAGTGCCCTGCTTTGCCTTTGTGCCAGGGGTGGTGTCCACAGTGCCCTGCTTTGACTTTTTGCCAGGGGTCGCGTCTACAGTGCCCTGCTTTGACTTTGTGTCAGGGGTGGTCTCTACAGTGCCCTCCTCCAACTGCTTCAATGGACTCGGAATTGAAGTAGATGTGGTGGGTGGATGTGTCCCTGTGCTCTTCCTAGGTGTACCCCTGATATGCAACACCTCCTCAATGGACACAGACACTGCATGTGTAGGTCTGTGTGAAGGTTCAGTGACAGGAGAGTCTTTTGCCGGTGATGCCTTTGCGGCATGTGAGCCTGATGTCTGCCTCATTGATCGCCTGGCCTTGACCTTCCCTGACTGGCTCTTGTCTGTGCATTGTGGGGAGGCCCTGCTCTTCAGTGGGGATGGTGTCTGTGGGCGGGAGTGCCTGGGTTGTGTCTGTTGTGTGCTCCTTGGGCTGTATCTTTTTGGTGATGCAGGCGAACCGTGGTCTCTGTCACCTGATGTGGCCACTGACTGGGGGGTGGATAAAGGCACCTGAGCTGCAAAGGGTGCATGTGCCTGTTGAAGGGCTAACATCACTGTGGATGACAACGCCTGGACTTTACGGTGTAGCCCACCCACGTCAGAGTGTATGCCCTCCATGTATGCAACCACTTGGCCTAATTTCCTGTCATGGTCACTGAAGGCATTGAGCAGGGCGGTCTGGCCCACACAGAGCTGGCACAGGAGCTCTACACACTCTGCAGTGAGGGCAGCAGGGGGTACAGGTGCAGGGGCAGCGGTGCCAGATGTGAATGTGACCCGTCCCCTCTTAGTGACACGGATACGGGCAGCACCAGAAGAAGTGGATGGGAGGCTGGGCACTGGCCGCTGGGTGGTAGATGATGATGCAGACTCCCCATCCCCTGTGCTTACCTGCATGGGTGAACCCCGCTGGCATCAGATGAAGTCCTACTCTGTGTCCCAGCCACAGATTCCTCCTGCATACTTCTGTCTCCCTCAGATGCGCTGGTGGGCTCTGTATCACTGGCCTCCGCTGCAGCAGTAGTGCTGCTCTCGGCACCACTGGGTTTGTGCCCATGTTCCTCCGTGGTCTCTTGCCAATCTGCATGAGAAAGAGATACAGGGCTGTGTAAGTGTCATCATCTGGTCACACAAATTCAAGACAATGCACTACAGTAGAGGCCCAAATCTACATGGTAACCACCATCCCCTGCATTCACTGTGCAGCAACACACAACATAGACCACAACAGTGCCTGCAACACTGAATATCTGCCATGAGTGAGCCATGTTGATGCCACACAGCACTACACCCTACCCGTAGATGAAGTGTACCACACACACAATTTGGCCTGCCCACACCTTGGGACATGATGAGGGTACAACACTTGTTACCACTAACAGACCTTCAGGGAACAGGAGGGGACAACACACACACCTATTAGGACATCACAGTCCCCAATGCCACATAGGCCATAGCAAGCACCATGTGGTAATCTGGGGCACATGATTTGCAGATGTTGGGGCACCAACGATCATGATGCAGGCAAAGTCGGCATACAAAAATTCACACTCAGCAAGTGGACACTGCTGTTCACCGCATAATAGATCACCCACACCATCCCAACACTGAATGACCATGTGGAGGCCAAAACATCTAGCAATGAGAAAGTACAGCATGGAGGATCTGCTCAGTAAGGCCAGGATGGCACAGTACCTGATACAAGCACACATCACAGCAGCCACTCACATGACACAGCACAGCACAGCAACACACGCACATCGCATGTCTCACCGCTGCCACAGTTCCTGTACACATGCATCCACTCCAAGCCAAAGTCACGCTCCCCAGATACTTGCCAGCCTGCCTTGCTTGCCATGCCCCTTCAGACGTGCATCCAGGTATGGATGAGTCACTGCCAAGATGCGTGCCATCACTGGAGTCATGCTGCGCCGTGCCAAACGCCCTGTTAGTAGTAGCATCCCCAATGTCACCTCAGCCACGGTTTTTGCAAGCCGACTGATGTCGTCCCACCTCTTGTGGCAGCGTGTGCGTCGGTGGTTGGATACTCCGAGGGCTCGCACCTTTGCCGCAATGGCCCTCCACACGGCCTTACGCTGGTTTACCTTGAGCTGCATGTATGAGAGAAAAGAAGGATTAATGACCAGTTCCACAATGTCAGGTACCAACATCAATCAGTACAGTAGCAAGATCCAGACTCAGGACCTATTGTAACCTCCCTCCCTCCCAAACTGGGGGACCCCTCACAAGGGCACTTAGCATGGCCCACACAGATGTGATTGCATGCACACATTGGGGCGTAGAGGGTCCAGGATAATCTCACAAATGCATGATGCATTAACATAATATGCATCGACAGAAGTGTGTAAGTCTGCAATTACACAGGGCACAGATGTGGCATATGTAATATTCAGTGGGAAGGAACTGGTGCAAGGAACATGTAAGTCTGGTGGTGTTTTTCGTTTGTGTGGGCCGCCACTGGTCCGACTTTCTGGGTCACACTGAGTCAGACAATAGGGGCACACAGAAATACTCACACAAGCAATTACTGTCCTGGCACCTACATGGCAAATATTCGGTGGCTCTGTATAGCTGACAATGTGACACTCCCCACTCACACATACAGGAGCAGGCATGGCAAAGAGTGACATTGTGACACACACACTCCCTCTCCCTGGAGACAGCTTTTCTGTCAGTTTTGACACAACCCCACACCCTCAGGCATATACTGCAGCAGCACAACTACGTGTCTGACACCCCCCTGCCCGACAGCTACCTTCTTGGTGACTTTCCGTGAAATTGGGATCACCAAACAGCCTTGGGTACTGTGTAAGCATGGGAGAATTTTGTGAATTCGCGATCCGCGAATTTGCGGATTTGCGAATTCGCGATCCGCAAAATTTGCGAATTTGTGCGAATTTGCGGATTTTTGTTTGTTGCGTGTTCGCTGGGTTTTTTGCGTGTTCGCAGGTTTTTTTGCGTGTTCGCGGGCATTTTTGCGTCTTCGCGAGCCGCTTGCATACCGAGGTTACCCATGCAGTCGTTTATGGGAGAGGGAGAGAGAGATAGATAGATAGATAGATAGATAGATAGATAGATAGATAGATAGATAGATAGATAGATAGATAGATAGATAGATAGATAGATAGATAGAGAGAAAGAGAGGGAAAGAGAGAGGGAGAGAGAGAACGAGAGAAAGAAAGTGAGGCCGGATCTCTGAAGGGCCAGATTCCTGAGTTGCCCCTACAGAACATACAGCTTTTTATTTTTAGCAAAATGCATATGAAAATTGTGCTGTAAAGGTCTCTTTTAGTTTAACCCCTCCTGACAACTCAAAATGGGTGTATTTGCCATCCTCTCCCTTCTTACTGTTTTTTATATCTGTAAGTGCTTCCTGATGAGGTTTAATTCCTTGGACAGGTGCCTCGTTGCCTACTTGTAACTATTCTCTGACCCTGCTTCAAGGGTCAGAGCAGGGTCAGAGAATAGTTGCAAGTAGGCAACGAGGCGCCAGGAAGCAATTAGCAGCAGGTGTCCGAGTTGAAGTTAATTTGTTTGTAACCCTTTTGTAAAAGGTTACAAAGAAATTAGGTTCAACTTTTGCACCTGCTGCTGTAACCCTTGCTGGGCTGAAAATTCGTACCCGCTGATTCGCGGATTTTACCGCGATTTCGCGAGATTTGCGGATCGCGAAATTGCGGAAAATCCGCAAATTCGCCCGCGAAATGGATTTTCCTCCCACCCTTAGTACTGTGCCAGCACCTCGTCCACAAGGACCTCTAGCTCCTCACTGGTGAATAGACTGGCACTGATCTTCTCTGTCCTTGCCATCCCTGTGGACATGGAACACCTGTGGCGGAAGTGAGTGGTGAGGGGTCCCAGGCAGCAGGCTCAGGAGGCAGCAGCAGGAGAGGGTCCCAGGCAGCAGGCTCAGGAGGCAGCAGCAGGAGAGGGTCCCAGGCAGCAGGCTCAGGAGGCAGCAGCACGAGAGGATCCCAGGCAGCAGGCTCACTCCCACACACTTATAGCCCTCGGGGTCGTCTGTAAGCTGCAAAGCAGCACCAATTGGTTGTCTGGGTCAGCCTCTTTCAAAATCATCAAATGACCGCCTACGCGTTGGCGGACCACACCTTCCGCGTTTTTCACATGTGCATCATGCCACCGCGATCATCGCTCCCATTGGCTGTGGGCAATGCTCCATCGTGGTGATGTACCGCGGGTACCCGGGGTGCGCTACCACGATGGTGCATCATTCAAAATCATCCAAGGACCGCCTACGCGCTGGCAGAGCATGCCCACCGCCATGTACACCTGTCCATATGCCAATGGCTTCCGTACTTGTGAAGGGGTGGTGCTGGTGTCACACCGCCGGGGACAGGCGGTAGGTACCGCGATTCATGGGGCGGAGCATGCCCACCGCCATGTACATATGTCCATATGCCAATGGCTTCCGCACTTGTGAAGGGGTGGTGCTGGTGTCACACCGCCGGGGACAGGCGATAGGTACCGCGATTTTCATGATCAATAATGGCTATGTCAATCCTGAACACTGTATCAGTACACAGCAGCAACCTGGTGAAGGGCACATCATTGTACCCCCAATGCCATACTTTCATGTCATCCACAGGTGGACGCACGTTCAGTGTGACACACTTTGGTCTGTGGTCCCTGCAATGTTACTTATGCATTTCATGACTGATGATGCTTTACACTCTTGAGGTGGTGTTCATGATGTGGTACAAATCCATTTGTTGTGGGTCAGTGATGACCTTGACAAGGCTTGTATCACTGCATTGTATCATATCAGACTGGTGCATTCACAACACCTCATGCACACAACTGAACGTTTTCCTGATACTGTGATCATTGTGTTAATAGATGTGTGGAGAGTTTAGATGATGCATTGAGGTGTGACAGGTACAGCAGATGGGTGTGATACAGACATGGTGATTTCCAAAACATTGGCCGATGTTGCTGCACCTTGCCTGCACATGTGAATTGTGGTCTCCAGTATGTTTGCTTTCACATTCTCCGATGTGTTTGTGGCACTTGTGTGTTGACAGTGGAGAGGTGTGCCCTCTGTGTGTATCAAAAGGCCAGCCATGTAACCTGGTGTGCCATGCATCTCTCAGGCAGTCAATGTTTTTCCATTACATAATTGATGGTATGTGCTGTGGCCATCTCATGATGGTTGTCACTGACATTTTAAATTTTAGTTCTCAACTAGGAGGAGGCCAAATCTCCTACGTCACCTGACAGTGCTGGAGGACATGGAGAATATTGCATTAATTAGGAAATTCCGCCTGGACAGACCAACACTGAAGATTCTGTGTGATCTATTGGAGCCCCACCTGCAGCCTCGCCATCACTATCCAACGGCATTCACACCCACATACAAGGTGATGGCAGCACTCCACTTTTTTGCGACAGGTTCCTTCCAGGAGGCAGTGGCTAGCGCTGGAGGGATGTCACAGCCCATGTTCAGCATGGTGCTGAGGGATGTTCTTGCTGCCATGATGCTGTATCGGAATTGCTACATCCATTTCCCTAGGGGAGGAGAATTGGCTGCCGTGAAGGGTGACTTCTATCCCCTTGGGCGCATCCCACATGTTGTTGGTGCCATTGATTGCACCCATGTAGGTCTGGTGGCACCACAGGCGACAGAGCATATATATATGAATCGCAAACATTATCATTCCATCAATGTGCAGGTGGTGTGCCTTGCGGACATGACAATTTCTCATGTGTGTGTGAAGTATCCTGGCTCGGCACATGACTAGTACATCATGAGGAACAGCATGGTGCCCCGGATGATGGAGAATCTGCATCCCGAGCGTGCTTGGATTGTGGGTGAGTATGCCTACTGATATGGTGTGCTGTGTGTTCCATGCTGCACTCTGGCTGTGCAACATTGCAATGGGTGTTTGTCATTCACAGGTGACTCTGCATATCCCAGTCAGCCATGGCTGTTGAGCCCCCTCAGGAATCCCAGGACCCCGGCTGACATCCGCTACAATGACGCCCATGGCAGGACCAGACGGGTAATCAAACGGACTTTTGGCCTGCTGAAGTCTAGATTCCGCTGCCTTGACAGGACAGGAGGTGCACTGGCATACTCGCCTGGGAAGGTATGCAAGATAGTTTTGGCATGCTGTATGCTGCACAACCTGGCCATCCACAAGGGGATCCCCCTGCTCCTGGACGATGGTGAGGAACCAAGGCCACCACCTGCTCAAGGGCCTAAGTCTAGTGATGAGGACAGTGGAGAGGATGAAGGAGGTGTAAATATTGCACTAAAAATGATACAGCACAAAATCCGGTGCATCAGGTATTTTATTTTGACAGTGGACATGTGATTTGTGCGGGAATATTTACATGACAGTGGGGAATGAGCAGTGAGTTGACAGTCCTGTTCGCTGAGATGCAAGAGTAGAGTCCACATGGATGTGGTGACACAGTCCAACAGACAGGTGACATTGCCAAGGAAATGTGGGTAAAGACAGTCCAAACAGTCAATGCAGTAGGGAATAGGGTTGTCATCACGGCTGGCTCCGTGACTGGCGTGTGGCTGGTGCTTTGCCTCTGGAGACTCCCAGGCTCTTCTTTGGACGCCCCCTAGGTCTTTTTGGCGGTGGGGGCCCTGCTGAATGGCCAGCAGCATTAGGGGACTCATCCCTCTCTGTTGGCGCAGGGGAGGATGGTGCATTGTCATCGTGCGGCACAACAGGAGGGGACGGAGGTGGTGGTTGGGACACAGGCCTGTCCCTCTGCAACGCCATTTGCTGGCCCATGAGGTCCACCATCTGTCCAAGGCGGTTGTCGATGGACCTCATCGGCAGGATGAGCTCACTTAAAAGTTCATCTGACCGGCCACTTTGTCCCTGGACCTCTTGGTATGCCTCCACTACTCTGGTGAATTGGTCCAGGGATGGTGTCCACTCCTCCCGAGGTCTGGTGGTGACCCTGGCCCTCCCACCTGCTCTTCTGCCACGGACCTCTTGCCTCACCACTGTCGGTCCACGCACTCTCTCCCTGCCCTCCACAGTAGTTGCTGTGGGCTGGTCATTCCCTGGGACAGGGAGGGTGCTGCAGGTGGTCCTGTTGGTACTAGTGGTAGTGGCAGTGGCGGTGGTGATGGTGGTGGCTGCGGTGGAGGCAGAGGCCGTGACAGCAGTGGTCTGCTGCGCTGTTGTTGCAGCAGTCGTGTTGGTGGGGAGGGTGGGGGCCTGGGACCTCTGGGTCTGTGGCACACCAGATGGGCCGGGCTGGAGCTCATCGTCCAAACTGTCCTGGGAGTCCACAACTGAGAGTCCATGTGCCGGAGGTGGAGACTGGCTCTGCTGGTCGTTGGTGAGGTCCTTAGCAGTGAGTTCTTCATCACCTCTGGAGTAGATGGGGAATGGTCAGTGTTGGGCACTGTGCAAGTATTGTGTCAGCTGTGTATAAACAAATGTCTGTACACTACACAAATATGAAGTAACCAGTAGTACAATTCATGGCAACACTGATCGCTTTTTGCCGACAGAAGCAGTTGAGGAAGGTCGAGGCGCCGCTATCTCGTAGCGAAGGGACTACATCCGATTCAGGCATCAGAGGCGCCGACAGCAGTCCGCGAGAAATACGAGCAATTTTGAAAAATAAAACAAAGGCTCCCATCGCCGCGCCTTGCAAACGCCTAGCAACCACGTTGCAAGAACACGGTTACTTTGGCTATATAACGAATTGACAAATACTGCCGTTTACCGACTGCTACATGATGACGAAATAGAACGTGAAAGCCTCGGATTTCCTTTCCCTGCTCCAAAAGGGATGAATGAAAGTTTTTGATAGGTGATAGTAAGATGGAGGCAGTGAACACTGCTTAGACAGTTATCACATACCAAGTCCGTTTTTTTTAAATAAAAGAAGGAAAGGTGCCTTACTCCCTACATCTACTTCAGATCCTTCAGGTTATCAATAATTTTAGAAAAATTTGGCTGACCATCCAATACTGTCCTGATGAAGACAAATGTTTTTGTCGAAACGCGTCGACACATGACACGCAGCCTCATTCTCTACAATTAGAGAATACTTTTGAAGATAAAAAATCATTTTTATATGTTATGAAGTTTTTTTATATATTCTAAAAATAATTACATGAACTTCATGATTTAATATGTTTATTGTGTAATTTATTAACTTTATGTGTACATTTATCTTTTATATTCATATTAAAGAGTATCTCTTTTTGATATCATTTCAGTCCATTGCTTTAATAATTTTTTATCAATTTGTGGTGTTTTTGAATGTTGTTTTTTATAATCAGCCAGCTCTTGCACTTATAGCCTGCCTGGGTTTTTACCTTCACAAAAAATTGTTGTCCCTGACCCAGGAGTCTTATCCTTATCAGGGGGTCCTTGATACCCACAAAACACTGTGTGTAATTTCATAGTGCAGACGAACATCATTTACTCATACATGTTGGATGTCAATGCATTGCATGCAATTGTTGCTGCGTTTCGGGATGTAGGTCTCCCACACAAACATCAGGAAGAGTTAAGATAGCTACCTACCGGTTAATGAGGGAGAACAGTACAAGACACTTCCTCCTGGGTGGGGGAGCCTTCCATGCTGCTGGAGTATGGGAAAGGGGGCATGCTGGGAGTGGTGATTCAGGGCCTCACACCCCCAAACTGTGCTCCAATACAAGATGGATACTGACCTGTAAGCCTGTTTGTTGAACTGTGCAATGGCTGACACTTTCTCCTGGGTGGGGAGGCTTCCATGCTGCTGGAGTGTGGGACAGGGGGCCTTCTGGGAGTGGTGATTCAGGGCCTCCCACCCCCAAACTGTGCTCCAATACAAGATGGATACCGACCTGTAAGTCTGTGTGTTGAACTGTGCAATGGCTGACACTTTCTCCTGGGTGGGGGAGCCTCCCATGCTGCTGGAGTGTGGGACAGGGAGCATGCTGGGAGTGGTGATTCAGGGCCTCCCACACACAAACTGTGCTCCAATACAAGATGGATACCGATCTATAAGTCTGTTTGTTGAACTGTGCAATGGCTGACACTTGCTCCTTTGTGGGGGAGGCCTGTATCCTGCTCAGCAGTGGTAAAGGGGGCATGTTGGGAGTGGTAGTGCAGGCCTCCCTCCCCCATACAGGCCTCCTAAGCAAGCTGGCTAGCTACCTGTTGTGTGAGGGTGGACACTGTAATGGTGTGTTGGTATTGCAAGGAAGTAGTTCTCAGTGTGTTGTTTGGCATTTGTTTGTACTCACCAGCCTCCGCTCCCCCGGATACTCCTGTGAGACTCTCAGGAAGCAATATGGCAAGCACCTTCTCCTCACATGGTGTGAATGTTTTCTGTGGGAGGGGTGGGCCACTGCCAGTCACATTCGCCAGCATCCAGTTCTTACTCCTCCTCTCCTTGACAACCCTCTTGAGATCATGCCACCGCTTCACGATCTCCTTCTTGGATCTTGGGGTGGTCCCTACTGCATTCACCCTTTGGACTATCCTTTCCCACATTTGTGTCCTCATGGCTAATGGTGTCTGTTGGACCAGGCTACCAAACAGTTGTGGCTCTACTCTTACAATCTCATTGACCATGACTGTCAACTCACTATCGGTGAATTTGGGCATTTTTTGTGTTGTCATGGTGTGTGGTGGTTGAGGTGTTTGTGGGTGCAGGGTTGTGGGTGCAGGGGTATGGTGTTGAGGTGTGAGGTGTGTTGTGTGCTGTGGGAATATTTGTGCTGGTGTAAAGGTGGTGGTGGATGTGTGTGTGTGCTGAGCTCTTTTGCCTCTCCTGTTAGATGAGGGGTATGGCCTTCTATTCTGGAGTGTTGCAAAGGATTGTGGTTTGTGAAGGGGGTGGCTTTATACTCAGCTGTGTGGGTGTGTCCAAGTGGATTTTGGGTGTCAGGTGTGTTGTGGGAGTTGTCCAGGGTTTTTATTTTAATTGTTGCTTTATTTGTTTTATTTGTATGTTTGTTATGTATTTGGGGGTCATGCCTGATTTTATTTGTGCACTGTTTGGCATCACTGCGGTGTTTTGGAATCATCCGCCATGTTTTTCATGTCCCGTCCGCTGCCGTGTCTATGCTGCAGCCCTCCCGCTATTTTTCCCATTCACCCCTGTGTGCAACGCGGCGGTCGGTATCAGCGGTTCCAACCGCGACACCCTCGGGGTTATCATAATTTCCCGTGCGGTGTGGCCACTGTCCTTGCGGCGGGTTGTAGCTTTTCTGCAACTTTTCCGACCGTGGCGGTCGATTTTTGGCCGTCACAGCCCGCGTCGGACAGTTTTGCTTGGCCCGCTACTGCCGCTGTCGGTCTTTAGTGGCGGTTGATCCTAATGTTGCCTCCGGTGTATCCGCGGTGCAGGCGGCGGTTGGTTTCCGCCTCCATGGCGGTCGGGTGGTTTTCCGCCCACTATCCTAATGATCCCCTTAACCTTCATCTCAGTACTACACATTGTGACAGATATGGAAACCGACCCAAATAAATTAAGCAATTTGACCAGGATCAAAGTGATCATGAGGAACAGCCAAGATTACACCCTATGTTACCCGGATTATCTCAGTAAAATCTTGCTTGTGCAAGGGATTCCTCTGGTAGTATCTGAAGGGCACTTCCATACTCCATCTTAGCTCGATAGTGATGGAACTAGTGAAGAGTGAAGCAGCCAGGCTCCGATGGACTCTCACTGCCAATGGTGGCTCTTAACTTTACCTACCAACATTTGTTCTTCTCCATACTGTCCACCTGACTCAGCTCCTCATGCTGCCCACAGGTGCCAATTTTCCATCAACATTACCATCTCATCCTGTCCACCAGCTCTAACTAATGAGATTAACTGGGTTCCCCTCCTTTAATTCTGCCCACCAGTGCTATCTCCTTACACTGTCCACCTATGTCAACTGCACACGATGCACATTAGTACCACATTCTCACACTTCCAGTGTCAGCTTCCTTAATGCCCACAGATGCCAGCTCTCACACTGCTCTCCAGTGTCAGATCCTCCTACTACCCACGAGTGTTGAGGCCACACTGCCCAACAGTATAAGCTCTTTCTTTTTCCAGCTGGAGAAGGGGCTCCTTACATCCCCCCTCCCATGCAGCCTCCTCATACCTTCCACTGGTGCAAAGTTTTTGACACTGCCCATCAATGATGGCTTCTAATAGTGCCCACTTTTCAGACTCGTCTGACTTCCCACCTTTGGAGACATATCACCCTGCCTACAAATAAAGCCCCTCGTATGCCCATCACTGCAGGCTCCTTGTATTGTCGACCACCACGGGTGAGCTCAACCTTTTGCCCACCAGTGCCAGCTTCTCACACCACTTCCGCTGCCAGCTTTTCACACAGCACACAAGGAAGTGACGCCTTCTCACACTGCCAACCAGTTAATGTTCTCTACACCACCAATCCTTGCCCACCAGGACTAGCCCACCAGTACTAGCTCTCTACAGAGGCACTGCCTCCTATCTCTGCTCTGTGTGCCAGGCAGTGCAGAGACGTCATTATGAGGGGACTAGAAGGTGTTTGTGTGCCCTTCATTTTAAAATACCTTTTCTGCGCCAAAGTTCACTTACCACAATTGTTCTTAGAACCTCAGACTAACCAGCCAGTGGCGTAGCAAGAATGTCGATGGCCCAAAAACAGTCACGGAAAACCGGTCTCCCCAAAATCTGTTGAGTAGTATACACAGCCATATTTTATAGGGTGGTGGCCTCATACACTCCTGTGCCCTGGTGCCACTGCACCAGATGCACTAATGAGAGCCCTGCCCTTGTAAACCTTTAGTTGGAGCAGCATTTCCTTCTGCTTGGTTCGCAGGACTTTTAGGCTTTGAGAGTTAATGCCCCCACAAACCTCGGGCTGTAGGTAAAGTGTCTCTGGACTCACAGCAAGGCATCATTAGCATAGTCAGCACCAACACCTTGACGTACAAAAACGACAAAACAATTTGCTTTGGCAATGCTTATTACAGGTGTTAGCAAAATAGGATCTTATGTGAGCAAGAAACCGCGAAACTCTTTAATTTGGCACATAAATGAAACACTACTGCATTACAATTGTATATAAAAGCAGAACAACATGTGGCAATCATTGACAGAATAAAAATAGGCCGACGTTTCCTGTAAGAGAAGGGGCTGCAGATGCACCGAAAATCACACCCCTTGAAGCGTCATGGGTTAGGGTTCCAGAAAAACGAGCTCCTCTTCTTTAGAGTCCGAAGAGACGCAGGAGTCAGACTACGAAGTGACGCAGAAGGACACGAGGAGCCGCCGCACACGACTAGCCTGGGACTGCCCTGGGCAGAGAAGGAGCTTCTGAGGAGATGAAAACAAGAACTGGAGGAACCCGAGGCGATGAGACAGAAGACTGTCTTGAGCAGAGACCTCCAGCACTCATTCACTGAAGAGAGTGTCAGAGACGAGACGCCCTCAAGTAAGAAGAGAGGAACGGTGTTTTTACCAGTGAACCGAGGCACCACCATGAGGACTGTCACCGCTCTGGCTTTGATGTTATGTGCAGGTGTCTACGGAGCTGCAGGAAGCGATGCTGAAGAGGTGACGGGTGTCTCGGGAGGGTCCCTCACTGTGCGCTGTCGATACCCAGAGGCCCTTGTAAAACTCAGGCATTACTGGTGTCAAGGAGCTGATTGGCGCTCCTGCTCCATCCTTGTACAAACCAAAGGATCAGAGGAGACGGTGAAGAAGGGGAGATTTACCATCAAAGACAATCACACAACTCGCATATTCAGTGTGACCATCACAGGCCTCAACGAGGAGGACTCGGGGCTGTACTGGTGCGGGACAGAGAGGGTTGGAGATGCAGATAACATGCACCAAATTAAAGTGACTGTTTCCAAATCTGATCCTGGATTTCATCAAACTGAAAAGCGATCAACCACAACGAAGGGTCCGCCACTCACTACCTATGTCTCACCCCGCACACCATCAGGTCTCCAAAGCTCTGTGCTTGAAAATGTAAACCCGGCGTCTGTCACTCCAGGGGCTGCCCACACTCCAGCAGCCTCTCCCTCATCTTACCTGGTTCTCCAGTGGCAGGTGAAGGCCGTCCTGATTGGTTTAATTCCACTTACAGGTGTAATCATCCGGATAGTATCGAGGAAGAGAAAGAAGTCTCCGGGTGGAGAGGGTGTCTAGGGCGATGAGGGATTTCAATTTGTTAAGTCGTTTCCAAATCATGTTGAAAGTCCCGCTCTGTGGGACGGGGTGTGCCCCTGCAGCTATGGAACAGATCCCGCATCCTCCATACATGACCGGACATGTTCAAGCTTCTACAGTCTATGAGCCCAGGTGCAAGTTCAGAAGCTTGTGCCCAGAAACAAAGACTCACAGCACCCCCATCAGGACACAGAAACGCTAAACAGCTTGACGTAAATAATTAATTTACTCTCTTAATTTCTATGCAGGTAAGTACTTAATCAATAATAACTCAATCGGAATGAAAAAAGACAGAGTCCGTGGTGTTAGAGTTTCTAAGGGTTTTATTCCTCATAAAGGAATCAGGATATCATGTTCTGACCACCACAGGGGTGCCAGAAGGGATAGATGAGCGCGCTCAATTTTATTGACAATACATAGCTTATATACTCGGTTTATACCATAGGAATCAATGTAAGAGGCGTAACAGCTGAGAGAAGACAAGATAACATTATACACGTGATACTAGTACATCATCAAGAGGCGTAAACTTAGGCGTGAACCAGAGGTGTGTGCTAGAAACGTCACTGATAGGTGACGCAAGTGGGTGGCACCAAGGGGTGGTGCTAACAGAATGTTGCAATGTCAGCAGAAATCGGAAGCTTGGATGCGCGCGCAGCTGCATGACGTGTGATTGACGGGGTGCAGGGGACTTGACATTTACACTGACGGAAAGAGACAGAAGTCTGGCATGTCAGATCAACTTGTACTTCTATCATATCTGATATCTGGTGTTTAGGAACTTTACTATCTGGGCGGAAAGGTCTCTAGGGCAGAAGCTGTTCTATGCTAACTGTGGATGCGTGTATAAGCGCCTGAGTGTCTACATGTGAAGCGTGGGGCACGGGGCCTTCCATGGAAGCATGGCAACAGAGACTATGAATTACTTGCATTAAGACAGGTCGGCCTTTTGGCTCTGCAGCTGGAGAGGATGTTTACAGGATCTAGTAGGCAGGAATGCATTCTCGAAGAGCGGAACAGATAACTCGAAGGTTATAGTCAGTCTTGGCAGAAAGCAGGCTGGAGCTGAGCGCGAGGGGCCGCGCTGAAAGTAGGACAGAGTTCACGGGTACAGAGGTAGCCTGGGCAGAGTCAGGAGCCACAAAAGAGGTTCAGATGGCAGGAATTCAGGGCCTACTCTTGCTAGAGCAGTTATACATGAAAAGTGTACTACAAAGAGACGGTGGCATAGCATACTTAGGAACGGACTACATAATCCATTCAAGGTGGATCTGAAAGAGGACAAGTTAACGGTGGACGCAAATGCATTTGCGTCTTCATAGCTGGCACAGGAGGGAAGTTACATGCACTTTAAGCTGGTACATGGAGTCGGTGGGGTACGCGCTAGGGAACACAACATGGCCAAAATTTAATTTTCCTCATTCCCTCCTTGTTCCCTACGGACCCTTCATGAAATATCGATCCTCATGAATCGATCAGTCTGTTCTTGTAACATCATTTGTTCTTCTTTCTTTCGGTTACGTTTTGAGTGAAAACTGGAATGTTCAATACAAGAAGTGGCACACAGTCCACAAATCGCTGGCCCGCACTGTAGGCACAGGCAGCAACTGAATACTAGGACTAGGCCAATGCCTAGGAAGGATAGGATCTTCCATCCCCAAGCTGTTAACGTTGTCCAGAACCAACCGGACCAAGTCCAGGTGCCTGGATTCTGATGTATCTGATTTGCAATATTATGAAGACGGGTAATAGCTTGATATACTGATGGTGCATTTTGTGGAATGAAAACACAGCAACTTGACCCGATGACCTTACAGGCTCCACCTCTATCTGCCAAGATGACGTCAATTACAAGACGATTCTGAAGGACAACAACCCGCATAGCGGACTGCTCTTCTGTTAAGTTACCTAAGGCGGAGGCAGTTTCATTTACTACTGCTTCAAGTGTTCTAGTTAATCTGCGTATTAATTTACTATTCTGGACAGGTCCTAAAAAGAAAAAGAATCCTTTATTAAAATCGGTGTACTGTTCCCATGCCGTTTCTGTGTAGTCGACAAGTGGGACATCTCTTCTGGGTCTATTCTTTACTATATTGCTATTTCTATGGTAATCAGGAGGAGCTAGAAAAACAGGGGGCAGAAGGAATGCAATGTAACAGGTACCATCCCAATCTGGGGGTAGACGTATGTATGCGGTATGACCACAAACAAAGTAAGAATGACTGACAGCTTTGAAAGATGACTTTCCATGATCACTGAATTCGACCACAGTAGTGCATTTACTATGACCTAAGTGTACTGAACCTTTCTTCTTGATACATAATTCACCAGTGACTGGCAGTACTGACATAATAGGTAGAACTGGTGTGGCTTCGGATTCGACAGTAAGAATCATAAGGCTAATTGTATAATTACCTAATCCATATACTTCATTTTCTAGATCAGTTCCTATTCTAGTGGGAAGTCCCTCCTTATCTGGGTAACAGACGTCTAGTAGGACCAAGTTCAGGTTTCCCCAAACCCAACCCCCATCGAAAACAGCAATGTCGGGATCTAAAGAATTAATTATTTTGAACCATGCTCCACAGGAGCCATTGTGAGAGAACGGATACGGAAAGAGAGGCAGAGCTCCCTTGTAATTCTGGTAGGGAGGGAGTCGGCCACATATCCAGCAATTTGTAGCATTGTTAGTTTGATGAGAATGATGTAACATACTAATGAATGTATTGTTGCGCAGCGCAAGTCTGTAGGAAAGCTCATGAGGAGGTAACTCACTAAAAGTGTGTTCAGCAGAGACATTGTAAGCAGATTGTTCACGCTTGAAAATAGGATAGTAGATAGGTAATAAGATGCTAGCAATAATAATTAAAATACTGAGAATAAACATTATTATTAGTGTCACTATGCAGTGACTACGAAGTGATTTGCAATATGTACGTTTCTTTGCTTCTCTCTCTCTATCTCGATCTAGGGGATACATGTCAGAAACTATTTAACCGATTCACCTAGGGGAGGACTTAAACAATTAAACTGTCTGACTTGCTAGATCGTAATTTCATGCGGTATTGTTCTTGAGGAGTCTTTTCTCGTTGCGATTCGGTAAAGTCTTTGGTAACACAGTCTTTGGTGGGGGTGGACGAGTCTGGGTCAGGTTTCAGTCCAGCAAATTTCTTGATATGACTCGTGTGTACCCACCCCTTTCTTCCCTCGATTTTCACCGCCGTCCTTGTTGTTAGAAGAACGGTCTTCGGAGACTTCCAGCGGGGCTCCAACGGACTTTTCCTGTCGAAGTTGCGGACGAGGACAGTATCACCGGGACGGACGTCATGCGGCTTCACATCAGTGTTGTCAGGGAAGGCTGCGGCAACCTGTGAACGACATGATTGGAGTGCAGACATCAAGGAGGCAAGGTAATCTGTCAACATATTAGAATCAACATCAGTAATCTTTTTAGGAATGGGCGTCCCCCACATATTCGGCGGTCTTCCAAAGACCACCTCGTACGGAGATAGCCCTGATCTCGAATGGGCGACCATTCTCATATAGAATAGTGCCACTGGCAGGGCGACTATCCAGTCGACCCCTTTTTCCTGACATATTTTGGCAAGGCGGATCTTTAGTGTCTGGTTATGCCTTTCAACAAGGCCTGCGGCTTCTGGGTGTCGGACACAATGGAACTTCCACTGGTATCCCAGTAATAAGGAAACTTCTTTCATTAAAGCAGACGAGAATGGCTGACCGTTATCTGAGTACACGACACGAGGCAGGCCGTATCGTGGGAAAAATTCACGAACCAGCTGCTTGGCAGTGGTCGGAGCAGTGTAATCTGAGACTGGGTATGCTTCGGTCCAGCGGGACAGAGCACAGACAACTACGAGAACATATTTAAATCCTCGACAACGGTCCATCTGGATATAATCCATCTGGAGGACTTCAAAAGGGTGATCGGGAGGATGAAATCCACCTTGCTCTACAGGGACGCTTTTACCTGGATTGAACTGACAACAGATCATGCAAGTACGCACTTTCTGTTTTGCGGCTGCTCGTAAGTGTTTATTGTTCCAGAGATTTTGTAAACTGTCTAACATTGCTTTCTCTCCTAGATGTGCAGGACTATGTGCTGTATTTATCATGACTTGAACCATAGAGTCAGGGAGAAACCATGTAGATTTTCCCTTCGTCATCCAACCTTGATCTGTCTGGATCCCTCCTAGTTCGATCCATTTCTTTATTTCTTCTGGAGTGGCATGTGTCTGAATGTCGATAACATCTAGTGTGGGATCCCTGACTGTCATACAGTTTATCGGATCTGTTGTTTTTGTCGTATCATTTATCTGAGTGTCGGTCAGTGCTGTATGTTTTGCTGTCTGATCTGCCAGGTCGTTACCCTGGGAAACAGAATCTGTGGCTTTAGTATGTGCTTTACACTTCATGACGGATATGGCTGAAGGCAGATGTATTGCTTCTAACAGTGCTTGAATGAGAGGACCATGTTGTATCTTTGTACCATGAGAGGTCAGAAAACCTCTTTCTTGCCACAGCATGCCGAAGTCGTGTACGACTCCGAACGCATAACGGGAATCAGTGTATATGTTAACATTTCTGTTCTTGGCTAGAATACAGGCTCGGGTCAGAGCAATGAGCTCTGCTGCTTGAGCAGACAATGTATCAATACGATGTGTTTCTTTAACTTCGGTTTCAGTGGTCACGGCATACGCGGCCACTAACTCTCCTGTACTTGTTCTCATGCACGAACCATCCACATAAAGTGTCAGGTCTGGATTTGTCAATGGAACATCTGTTAAATCTCGTCGGGGCTTTGTTACTGCATTAATGATCTCTATACAATCATGTGGAGCTGGATCTGTCATAACTGTAGGTAACAGTGTTGCTGGGTTCAGGATACTGCAGCGTCTGATTTCTATGTGTGGCTGGAATAATGTCAATTCGTAACCTGTGAGTCGTGCTATAGTCAAGTGCTGAGTCTGGGTTCTGTTTAACAGAACCTCTACAGAGTGTGGAACTTGTACTGTTAACTGATGGCCTAAAACAATTGAGTCGCTTTGTCTTATTGCTAACGCTGTTGCTGCTACTGACTTTAAACATGCAGGGAGTGCCTGTGCTACTGAATCCAATGTACTTGAAAAATAAGCGCAAGGCTTATGTGAACCTGCTTGATCTTGAGTGAGGACAGACAATGCCGTACCGTCACGTTCTGTAACAAAAAGTGTAAACGGTTTGTTGTAACATGGTGTCGCTAAAACTGGTGCTTGGCATAAAGCTTTCTTTAACTCCTCAAAGGCTTGTGTGTGTTCCTGAGTCCAAGGGAGGGCAATGGAAGTTGCTACCTCCTGCGTCGTTAACTGAATGAGTGGTTTAGCTAGAAATGCATATTGAGGAATCCATTGTCTGCAGTACGAGGTGAGGCCTATGAAGGCCCGCACTTCCTTTTGTGTCTGGGGTCGCGGCATATTTATAATTAACTGAATGCGATCGGGAGTGAGCTGTCTCCCCACTTTGGACAGCAAGTGACCCAAGTACACAACTTGCTGAACACAGAATTGTAGCTTCGAAGGGGACACCTTGTGTCCCTTGTCGGCCAGGAAATGCAAAACTGTCAGAGATGCTTGTTCACATTCGGGCTCACTTCGTGCGGTGATCAGTAGATCATCGACGTATTGCAGTAAAGCGGTGTTAACTGGCATTTGGATACAATCTAATTGTCTTTTCAGTGCTTGACTATAGATGCTGGGGCTTTCTGTAAATCCTTGAGGTGCGCGGGAAAATTTGAAACTTCGTCCATTTAAACTGAATCCGAAGAGATATTGGCTCTCCGGGTCAATAGGTACACTGAAGAAAGCGTTCTTGAGATCGATTACAGTAAAGAACGTTGCTTCTGAATCAATAGCAGTCAATAGGGAGGAGATATCGGGGACCACAGGATACTGTGGTACAATACATTTATTCAGCTCTCGAAGATCAATCACCAGCCGATATACTGGCGGTGCATTGCGGTCTGTACGTTTAAGAATTGGAATGATGGGTGAATTACAGATATTGGAGTCGGTCTCTACAACCACTCCCTGGGCAATAAGCTCTTCAATTATTTTCAGTAAAGCCACTACAGCATCGGGTGGTAACTTGTATTGTCTGATTCTGGGTAAAACAACTCCTGTCTTGAGTGTGACACAATATGGAGTGATATGCATACAACCTACATCTGCTGGGCCTTTTGCCCATAAGTGATCTGGTACATTTTTCAATCTGACATCGAAATCACGTAAAACATAATGACCCTTGAAATCCCGTAGAAAGAGTCTGACTCCCTCCGGGGAACAGCATATTATAGCTCCTAGAGCCTTCAGTGTTTTAATTCCTAACAGATTTTCTGGACATGATTTCGTAAGTAACAAATCTGTAACTCGGGATAATGGACCTACAGCTAATGGTACTGGTTCTGATACTTCATTTACAATAGGCTGTCCTGAAAAACCAAGGGAAACATTCTGTGAGCCTGAGAGGGGTGCCCCTGGGACTTCATTGTGACTTATGGTAGTGCGACTTGCCCCTGTGTCAATTAGAAACTTTCTGTCTTTTCCTAATACGTGACTGTGTACATAAGGACCTTCTTGATCTACAGGAATTTCAATAAGAGGCAAATCACTTTCCCTCCCTAGGCTGTTTCATGTATAACGGGGATAATCTGGATATGCCGACTGGGCATACTGATACATCTGTTGTGATACTTGCCGAGTTGCGGCAATGGGCTGTGTCTGGGCATGTTGTGGCTGCGGTACTGCTACTGTCTGTGCTGTGTGGGACTGATCATGCATGTGCTGTGTATTCTGCATTGGCTGTTCATTCTGTGAGGTCTGTTGATGACCCTGTTCGTGTCTAGGCGGACGCGGTCTTTCTTTAGTTTTACCTGTCTCGATGTTGTGTTTCAGGACTGGACATTCATGTACGTAGTGACCTGGCTGCTTGCAATAATTACATGTCCCTTTAACGGGAGCGGCAGAATGATTGGTCTGGGCCCCACCTTTTCTATGACCGTCGGCTGGAATCGTCTGAGCTACTAACATTTTCATTTTCGTGTCTTTCATACGTTTCTGTTCCTGATCTTGTTCTTCCCTAATTCTATTCTGGTGATATTGTAACATTTGTAACATCTGGGATGGCGTGTTTGCTTGCCAAGTACTTTCAACTTTGTATACTCTATTTTTGACTAATGGTAGGGCATTCTCTACTAATTTTGTTACAAAAAGGTGTGGATATGACTCACTGCTAACTTTTAGGCCACTATTTATGATGAAACATTTCTCGAATCTTGAATAAAAGTCACTAGTATCTTCATCTTGTTTCTGTTTACAGGACGAGATTGCGTCCCAATCTTCCTTTCTAGTTGTCAATAATCTTGGCAAAACCTGTACTATTAAACCTGGTAATGCTTTAGTCTTGTCCCCAAGGCCTACCCCTGGGACTCGTTTGCTTTCTTCGTCTTCTATTTCTGCCCATGCTATCTTTGACTCTCCCACCTCCCAATCCTTTTCCTTTAATTTCTCGTAAATGCCTGTGGGCAACAGTACTTTTAACATTTTCATAATATCATCATACGTGTAATCTCCCATCAGCAACATGTCTTTAAGCTCTCTATGAAAACCTGCAGGATCTTTATCATGGCACGGAACTAATTTCTTCATTTCTAACAGTTCTAACTTAGTCAGTGGTGTGTGAACATACACACGCTTCAAGCGTTGGTCCGTACCCATAACTGGGTGTACTTCTCGTAAGGGGTTCTGACTTTCAATGCCGCCACCGCATTGCATGTGGTACGTTTTCCTTTCTGGAGGCGGGGCGGGAACATATTCGGGACTTATGAAGGTGTTATATTTATGTCGTTGTTCTAGAATTATTTGTATTAATTTTGTACTAAAACCTCTCCATCTATCCATGAGTAGTGCTTCTAATGTCTCGTGTAAGGGGCCTGGATCAGAATGATTGTTTCTGAACTTGATGAGGAGGTGCTGAATCATGTATACACCTGCTATTTTCTGCTCTTCCGGGGAAAGGTTCAAGAATGTCTGTACTAATGTGTCATCATTATACATGTCTGGGTTTTCGGCCCATAACACGGCCGACCGGGCTAGTTCCTGTTCATCCATAGAATTGAGTACATGGTACCCCACTCGGTCTCGAAGCCTTTTATCAGTTTCCTGGAACTGATGTTCAGAAGAATTCGGATTGGTTAAAGCAGAGAAAAGAACTCTCTTGCTCTCCGGACGGATGCCTTTCCTAAGGTAACTTCCCTTACCTACGTACGCTATAGTATCTGTAGACCTTCCTGGTGCTTCATGGTCTTCTTCCTCCTCGGAGGAAGCTTTATCATTCCCTTCCTGGTGTGCAGTCAATACTGCCTTTCTAATTTTCTGGGACATACTGGCTATGCAATTCCCTCTATCATGCTTTCCTTCGGCTATATTTTGACCCCACTTGTTTAATGCGTCTAGTTCACTTTGGTCTGTCTCGGGCCTGTCTCGTTCTCTTATTACACAATTTATGAAAAATCGTAATATCTGTGCTTGAATGTCAACCTTCTGTTTATGCATGGCATCTTTGACACTGTCAGGGTCTTTCCCTGTCTGTATAAACTAATATAGTCTGTCGAGGCGTTCCTGCATTCCTACATAGCATAGCAAGCTATTGGTGGCAGATCTTAATCGGAGTGATGCTAATATCATTAAATCGTCTTTTCCGGGTACTGGATCATATCTGCAAACTGACATCTTCTCTTTAAATGCGTCAAGCCGGGATAAGTGGGGAGACTGGAAAGGATTCTGCGTGTCCCTTAAATGCAATCTGTGTGTCGGTGGCGGAGTCTGTAGACCCGCTGTCGCACCTCCTGAGGCGGATGCTTGAGCATTATCTCTCCGCGGAGTCTGGATCTGAGTCTGAATTTGTCGTTTAGTAAGATCAGGTAGGACTGGTTTCGGTAGGTCTGTTTTGAGTGCGGGAAGTGGCGGAGCTGGCGGAACAGAGGATGTCTGTCGCGGTACCGGCGGAACATTATCTGGGGGCGCAGTGCCACCCCCATCCCTGTCAGTAGGCAGGGCACGAACAGGCAGATTGGTGTAAGCTGGTGCTACATCCTCTAGATATGAATTTAGGAATATGTCTTTAGTAGTTTTATGCATTACTTTAGTTGGAACTAATGGTGTCGGTAAGTTTTTCGGTGTTTCTGATTGGGCTTCAGACGTGCCATCTGCTGCAAGATACATACCGTTTACAAGATTATTTCGGGCACGGTCTATTTGTTCTGTTTTTACTCGGATCCCTTCAGTAACTAATTCGTTTTCTTGCTCTTTATCTGATTCCTTAAGTCTGTCTTCTCTACGGAGTGCTTTGTCAGCACGCTTACGTGATTCCTTACGCCAAAATTCTATGGCGTCCTTCTGAGATTGTCTAGCTTTCTTTTTCCATAATGCTTCTTCTACCCTCATGATGCACTCGGCATCCCACGTTCCGGTAACAGGCCATCTGTGTCTTTCGTCTAGGTGTTTGGTGTAATCGGCCCATAAATCTAGATATAATATGGCATCTATGCCATGTTTCTGATACATAAAATTGCCTGGAGTGTCCCTAGGGGGGATAGGAATTTCTTCCTCCAGTAACCCTTTCCTAGTTCCTATCTGTTTTAACTTGTTGAAAAACGGCATCTTGCTTACTTATTACTGAATGCTAAATCTTTATTCCTTAATACTCTTGACAGCTCGATTATACGAGAAACACAATAATACACGTTTAAACAGTCACATTCATACCACAACATTAATCACATAAAAACATTGAAGACATAGATGACTACCCCCTTATACTAGATGTACTGCTCAACAGTACGGATACACTGCTGTAACAGTGCAGAAATTCGGAATACTTGATATACTGCTAAACAGTACAGATACACTGCCTAAAAACAGTGCAGACCGGACTTGCGTACCCAAACCCGTCTAGATACGACCCAGCAACGGTACTCACCGGGAAGCACGGAAACAGAAGGCCTCGGAAAACTCGACTGGACTCGACTCGGAACTTCGGAAAACTTCGGAAAACTTCGGAAAACTTCGGAAAACTTCGGAAAACTGGTGGGCCTCTTCACACCTCGGACCTTGCTTCTTTCGGCTAGGCTCTGGTCGGGATCCTCCGCACTCCTCACCGCCTCGTCTGGGCACTGATCGCAGTCTTCGTCACCTCCGTGGGTCAGAGGGAGATGCAGGAAATCCTGCCAGTACACGTGTGTTCCGTCTAACTGATGGCAGGGGACAGAGTTTGCAACGCACCAACCGGCGCGTGAGGTGGGGGAGGGGTCCCTGTTCGGGCGCCAAAATGACGTAAATAATTAATTTACTCTCTTAATTTCTATGCAGGTAAGTACTTAATCAATAATAACTCAATCGGAATGAAAAAAGACAGAGTCCGTGGTGTTAGAGTTTCTAAGGGTTTTATTCCTCATAAAGGAATCAGGATATCATGTTCTGACCACCACAGGGGTGCCAGAAGGGATAGATGAGCGCGCTCAATTTTATTGACAATACATAGCTTATATACTCGGTTTATACCATAGGAATCAATGTAAGAGGCGTAACAGCTGAGAGAAGACAAGATAACATTATACACGTGATACTAGTACATCATCAAGAGGCGTAAACTTAGGCGTGAACCAGAGGTGTGTGCTAGAAACGTCACTGATAGGTGACGCAAGTGGGTGGCACCAAGGGGTGGTGCTAACAGAATGTTGCAATGTCAGCAGAAATCGGAAGCTTGGATGCGCGCGCAGCTGCATGACGTGTGATTGACGGGGTGCAGGGGACTTGACATTTACACTGACGGAAAGAGACAGAAGTCTGGCATGTCAGATCAACTTGTACTTCTATCATATCTGATATCTGGTGTTTAGGAACTTTACTATCTGGGCGGAAAGGTCTCTAGGGCAGAAGCTGTTCTATGCTAACTGTGGATGCGTGTATAAGCGCCTGAGTGTCTACATGTGAAGCGTGGGGCACGGGGCCTTCCATGGAAGCATGGCAACAGAGACTATGAATTACTTGCATTAAGACAGGTCGGCCTTTTGGCTCTGCAGCTGGAGAGGATGTTTACAGGATCTAGTAGGCAGGAATGCATTCTCGAAGAGCGGAACAGATAACTCGAAGGTTATAGTCAGTCTTGGCAGAAAGCAGGCTGGAGCTGAGCGCGAGGGGCCGCGCTGAAAGTAGGACAGAGTTCACGGGTACAGAGGTAGCCTGGGCAGAGTCAGGAGCCACAAAAGAGGTTCAGATGGCAGGAATTCAGGGCCTACTCTTGCTAGAGCAGTTATACATGAAAAGTGTACTACAAAGAGACGGTGGCATAGCATACTTAGGAACGGACTACATAATCCATTCAAGGTGGATCTGAAAGAGGACAAGTTAACGGTGGACGCAAATGCATTTGCGTCTTCATAGCTGGCACAGGAGGGAAGTTACATGCACTTTAAGCTGGTACATGGAGTCGGTGGGGTACGCGCTAGGGAACACAACATGGCCAAAATTTAATTTTCCTCAAGCTGAACATGCTGCATACACGGAAGCGTTGCATGGAAGTGAGGAAAACAATGGAGCAGATTTACAAGCCCCTTGCGCCACTTTTGCGTCACTTTTAACATGGGAAAAGTGACGCAAAAGTGGTGCAAGGGGCTTGTAAATATGCCCCTATGTTTATATACTTTATTAGCCCGCTTTTAGACACCACATCAACGGCTTCACTCCTAATGGTTAATGTTACACTGATAACCTCACATGTCCTCTTTTTGCAAATGCAGAGGGACGAGACTTGTGAGTTGCGTTGATAAAGGGTTAAACAACATGATATTCTGATTCTTGCAGACAAGAACAGTTCCCCAGCATGGCCTGACCCGGAAAGAAGATTCTAGGGAACCATGTCATGTTAACCCCACTTAAAGTCAGTCATACAAGGGAATCGCCGCCGGACTGTCCGATGAGAGGCCAACGTTCTTGGGTTTGTAGTAGACAGGTCAGCGTGTGGGGTTGGTTCTCAGAGCGACGTAGCACCTAAAGTTCATTTTTTCTCAGAATATTTTATACCTAGAAAGACGTTACTGTTTTCTGTGTTGAAGTGTTGAGTTGTTTTATTCGATTTTTTGCGAAGCTTCCGATTTCTTGCAAAGCTTTTGTTTACATTTATGAAATCATTATTTAATTTTGTTTTCTACTTTATATTTTCTATGTACTCTACCTTCATTGTAAGCATGTTTTATTAACATTGATCTGCAAAATTGTATAAATCTGTATTGAGCTGTAGATTTATTTAGACATAGGTAAATAAGCTTTTCTTGAAATTCGACATCTGTTTTCCCTTGTGTCCCCTTTTTGTTCACTTAAACAGTGAAAGGAAACACAAGAGAACACTATGGACATTATATAACGAATTATGTAAAGGATTATTGGTTATTGATCTCGATCATACTATTAACAATTGAGTAATATTTAAGATACGTTTTTTCCAACTTGTGCCAACTTTCCTTTTCAATATGACAAACTGCATTGCCATAAAGGAAGATTTTCATCGCTGATTGCCTAATTTCAATACGATGTGTTTTTTTTTTAAGGAAATATATGTATTCCCACAATGCTCCAAACATATTTTGCATCTTAATGCGTCATTTTTCACAAACATTTGACATGTGTAGGAAACTTACTATGTAGATCCACGCATGGAAAGTAACCAACTTAAGATGCACATTTCTTAGAGTGGAATGCAAGTGACACACTTCTTGACACTGAAAAGGTGGCGAAAATCTTTCAAAGACAGTGATCGTGGTGTGGTACATTCTACCTGATCAGGCAGTTGAAATGACAGGGTCATTAACTAGATATATTTTGCATGTAAAGAGAGTTCACTTGAGCTGTTTTAGTAGACACCTCCAAGCAGAATAAAAGTTTTGAAAGGGGCAAGGATCAAATATTAATCTTTCTTATCACTCTTTGATTACGGTTACCAGAGCCCCCAACCTCCTCAATTGATCTACTCTAAAAAGTTCCTGGAGTGGATTCATTGTTCAAGCAAAGTCAATAAAGTACACTGAGCTGTTACTTTTATGTTTGTGAGCCACTTGTCATGCATAGTCACATCTAGCACTGATTATCATTCTATAATAACTCCCCTTTCCAGTTCTGGGCATTTATTTAACATTTCAGTACATTCTGATAGTTGTTTTTCTGGTTCACATCAATCAACCAAATAAAATACAGTTAACTGTGACATGGGTTTGTAGAAGGAAAATCTTGTTGAGAGTACGGTGTCCCTGAAAACAATTACTAACATTATATTCAATTATAGCATCCTACGCGCCACACTTGCGAGGAAGAGCATGGGATTATTTGGCCCCATATCATTAGAAACATAAATACTGGTTAATGACTATTCCACATTGGCATTCCTGCACCTGGAAGTACAAAAAATATGATATGAATATCGCTGCTTCTAGGATATGGGAATGGCAGCCCATTCTGATTTTGTTTCTTAGAAATGGTGAATAACAGCAGAAATAACTAAACTGCAGCAAATAGTATGCCACATTGAGGGATGGGATCAGCAGCAGTCAAGGCAATTGGGAATCACAAAGGTCAGTTGGAATATCTCCAGACTAAGGTCAAAGATATGGAGAACCATCAGTGAAGAAATATTTTGAGGATATTCCGAATTGGAGAGGGCAAGGAGGGGTCTGACCCCAACAATATATGGCACGACTACTCAAAAAAGCCTTCCCCAATCTGATGAATTGGGACTGGGACTCACAAATCATTATCTCCCCCTCAATTAGAATGCCTCCAATACTAGATCACGCAGTCTTACCTAATCCTAATATATATTGGGAACTTTCTTCTTAGGCAGACACTCTACCTTAAAGCAAGTCCAACTGCACCAGTTGTGATCAATAAAATGTCAATTGTGCCCTGATCAATCAATTAATCAATCAATCAATCAATCAGGGAATTTGTAAAGTGCACTACATACCCATGAGGGTCTCAAGGTGCTGGGGGCTGCTACTGATTGAAGGCCAGTAGGTCTTGGGTCTGTCGTGGTTTGGTGGGGATGGTGTTCCAGGTCTTGGCGGCGAGGTGGGAGAAGGATCTGCCCCCGGCAGTCGTTTTAAGGATAAGGGAGACCATAGCGAGGGCAAGGCTGGCTGAGCGGAGGCTGCGGTTGGGGGTGTAGAAGCTTAGTCGTCTGTTGAGGTATGCTGGTCCGGCATTGTGTAATGCTTTGTGTGAGTGAGGAGTTTGAAGGTTATCCTCCTGTTGACGGGGAGCCAGTGTAGGTCTCTCAGGTGGGGGGTGATGTGGCTGTGTCGGGGGATGTCGAGGATCAGTCGTGTCAAGGGCGTTTTGGATGCGTTACAGCCATCTCAGGAGCTTGGTTGTTGTTCCTGCATAGAGGGCATTTCCGCATCCAGCCTGCTGGTGACGAGGGCTTGGGTGACGGTTTTTCTCGTTTCGGAGGGGATGCACTTTAAGATCCTGTGGAGCATTCGGAGGGTGTTGAAGCAGGATGCGGAGACGGTGTTGACCTGCTTGGTCATGGAGAGGGTGGAGTCGAGGATGACCCCTAGGTTGCGTGCGTGGTCGGTGGGTGCTGGAGCTCTTCCCAGGGAGACAGGCCACCAGGAGTCATCCCAGGCTGAGGGGGTGGAACCGAGGATGAGGACCTTCTTCTTGTCAGAGTTAAGCTTCAGCCTGCTGTCCTTCATCCATTCGGCGATGGCCTTCATTCCCCTGTGGAGGTTGGCTTTGGCGGTGAGAGGGTCTTTGGGGAGGGAAATGATCAGCTGGGTGTCATCGGTGTAAGAGATGATGTTGAGGATGTGCTGTCGGGCGACATGGGCGAGTGTTGCCATGTAGATATTAAACAACGGCGGGCTGAGTGAGGATCCTCGTGGTACGCCGCAGATGATCTCAGTGGTCTTGGAGCGGAAGGGTGGGAGGCGGATGCTCTGGGTTCTGTCGGAGAGGACGGATGTGGTCCAGGCCAGAGCCTTCTCTTGGATTCCGGCGTAGTAGAGGCGTGCTCTTAGGGTGCGGTGGCAGACCATATCGAAGGCGGCTGATAGGTCCAGAAGGATGAGGGCAGCTTTTCTCCTTTGTCCATAAGGGTTCTGATGTCGTCGGTGGCGGCGATGAGGGCGGTTTCGGTGCTGTGGTTGCTGCAGAAGCCAGACTGGGATGGGTCCAGGATGTTGTTGTCTTTAAGGTAACAGGTCAGTTGTCTGTTGATGATTTTCTCTGTGGCTTTCTCCGGGAACGGGAGCAGGGAGATAGGACGGAAGTTCTTGAGGTCCACCTTGGGTTTCTTGAGTAAGGCTTTGATCTCGGCGTGCTTCCAGCTCTCCGGGAAGGTTGCTATCTCGAAGGAGATGTTGATCGCTTTCCGGAGATGGGGGGCGATGACTGTGCTGGCTTTGTTGAAGACGTGGTGTGGGCATGGGTCGGACGGGGATCCGGAATGGATGGAGTTCATCATCTTGATGGTGTCTTTGTCACTGACGTCGGACCAGGAGATCAAGCGGCTGGCGCGGATGGTGGTCGCCGGGGTGGTGGGCTCGTCGGTGGACGTGGGTGTCGTAGTGTTGAAGCTGTCGTGGATGTCGGCAATCTTGCGGTGGAAGAAGGCCAGCGAGTTGCACAGGTCTTGAGATGGGGGCATGTTGTTGGTGTTGGAGCTGGGGATTGAGAATTCTTTCACAATGTTGAAGAGCTCTTTGCTGTTGTGTGCGTTGTTATCCAAGTGGTCCTTGAATGCGGTCTGGCAGTCCTGATGAGGCGGTGGTATCTGCGGGTGGCGTTCTTGTGGTCTGTGTAGCTGTCTGGTGATCGTTCGGGAAGCCAGTTCTTCTCCAGTTTCCGACAGGTGCGCTTGGAGGTCTGGAGGTCTTCGGTGAACTATGTGGCTTTCTTGCTGGAGTGGTTGTAGGCGGGGATCCTGAGTAGAGTGAGGGTGTCGGGCTGTCGGCGCAGTCATTGATCCACTGTTTGAGGTTGAGGGCGGCGGTGTCAGAGTTGGTGGGGTCTGCGGGTGGTCTTAGGGTGAAGGTGGTGGTCAGCTGGTCTTTGGTGACCTTGCCCCAGCAGCGGCGTGGCATCTGTTGGGTGCGGTGGTGCATGGTGGGTTTCCTGAAGGTGAATTGGACGCATCTGTGGTCGGTCCAGTGGGGTTCGGTGGTGTGGTTGAAGGAGACGTGGGGACTTGCAGAGAAGATGGGGTCAAGCATGTGTCCAGCGGCGTGGGTGGGTGTTGTCACAAGCTGTCTGAGTCCGAGGTTGGCGAGGTTGGCGAGGTTGGCGATCAGGGCGGTGGAGTTGGCATCATTGTTGTTCTCGAGGTGGAAGTTTAGGTACCCAATGAGGATGTAGTCCGTGGAGGCGAGGGCATGGGTGCTGATGAAGTCCGCGATGGAGTAGCTGAACTGTGGTCGGGTCCCGGCGGTCTGTAGATGAGGGTTCCTCTGAGGGTGGTGTTGGGGTCAGTGTGTATCTGAAATTGCAGGTGCTCGACGGTGTTGAGGGTGTCGTCAGTGTTGGTCGAGGTGGAGACTCTGATGGTGTTCTTGTGGACGATGGCGAATCCACCTCCCACTCCATTGGTGCGGTCTCTGCGGGAGATCTTGTATCCTTCTGGGATAGCTATGGCGATGTCTGGTGCTGAGGTCGTGTTCAGCCAGATCTCTGTCAGGAAGGCGACATCGGGGGAGGTTGAGTCGAGGAGGTCCCAGAGTTCGATGGCGTGTTTGTGAGCGGAGAAGGTGTTGAGGAGGATGCATCGGAGGTGGTTGGGTTCTTTGGTCGACGGTTTGGCGGGCTGGATGCTGGTGAAGCTGCAGTTCCGGCAGGTGAAGGGCCCTTGGGTGCGCTTTGGGGTGGCCTGGTAGCAGGTGAGTTCTCATCCTGGGTTGAGTGCGTGGAGGGTGCTGGCGTCGTAGTGCAGTCGTGTGTCGCGGCGTCCCTGGGGTCCAAGGGTTCTGGCGCTGACCGCGGTCCAGGCGCAGCGGCCACCATAAGAAGGGGAGGTGAGAGGGAGAAGCAGCTGGGTAGGGGGAGCAGTCCAATGGGGGTGGGGGTTGGGGCCGCAGGGGACGCAGTGGCGGGAAGAGGGATCGGCGAGGGAACGGGCACAAAGGAAGGAACAAGCACTGGCAAAGGCAAAAGGCAGCCAAAAACAAGCACTGAAACCGAAAAAACAGTCACAAGTAATACAAAAATCACAGATACAAGGGGAAATGCGAGCGGTCAACAAACAAACCTAAGGCCTACCACTGGCCACCATGGATGAGGCGCAGGTGGTAGCCTGCGGGTGGAGGCGGTCCTCGAACACCCTCAGAGCAGAGGCAGCAGCTGGGCAAGGAGCTCGGGTGCAGTCAGGTGGAACTGCACGGCTTGGCGAGCAACCTGCCTGGAAACAGGGTCAATGGTCGCTCTCACTGCCGCGCAGCGGCTGCCATAAGAAGGGGAGGTGGGAGGGAGGAGCAGCTGGATGGGGGAGCGGCCCAATGGGGTTGGGGGAGCGGGGCCGCAGGGGACGCAGAGGCGGGAAGAGGGATCGGCGACGGAATGGGCACACAGAAAGGAACAAGCACAGGCAAAGGCAAAAGGCAGCCAAAACAAGCACTGAAACAGAAAAAACAGTTACAAGTAATACGAAAATCACAGTTACAAGGGGAAATGCGAGCGGGCAACAAACAAACCTAAGGCCTACCACTGGCCACCAGGGATGAGGAGCAGGTAGAAGCCTGCTGGTTGAGGTGGGCCTCGAACACCCTCAGAGCAGAGGCAGCAGCAGAGCAAGGAGCACAGATGCAGTCAGGTGGAGCTGCGTGGCGTGGGGAGAGACCTGTCTGGAAACAGGGTTATAACAAACAGGGTTATACCCAATGCAGTCAATGGGGACCAGGGTAGCCAATGGAAAGAAGGGAAGGGGTCCCGAGACTTCAAAAGAAATTACAAATTTAAGGCATTTATATACATGAATTCAAAAAACAACATTTGTATTGCAAACAAGATTTTACTTTAATATTGCATACATCCTAATTCATAGGTACAGTGTTCATTATGCATTTGCTTTATATACTGTGTACGTGCCCACATTCACAACGGGAAGGGGGTGAAGTGAGGGAAAGTGTAGGGGGTTGGATATGGTTAAGCTGATTCATTCAGTGACAAGTCTTATTTTATCTATTAAGACAGTGTACAAGTGGTCCCTTGGCATCAGGGCCACATTTGTAGGCTCCACAAGAGTCCAAAATTATAAATCTCAAAAAAGGGCCTAACTCCGTTATAGCTATCAATGACTGAATGGGGACTGGAGCTGGTCTTTGGTTGCGTAGTGGTCTACGTTTCGACCCAAATTTGTAGGAGTCTTTTCCTTACGGAAGGGTCTTCGTCAGGACAAGCACTGTTGTGGGTGGGCAAGCTCCTGGGGAACAATTAGAAAACGAATTAGAAACACACCATTCCTGTATTTAAATTCATAGGCTGGTGGTACATGATTATCAGTGTAAAGAACGAAAAACCGTGTTCTCTTAGCTACGATAGAATCTCATACGTAGGAATAAATACAAAAGACTAACGCTCACCTTTCGCAGGACGCGATAGGAGTAGACTCAAAAGATGAATAATCTTAGTTCAAGTTGATGGTTGTTAACTCTAAAAATTAGAGAGAAGAAACTAGTATTGGAGGGGGATCAGTTAGTACATTGGAGTGTATACCGAAGGTCTGAACCATTAAGAAAACCTATGAAGGTAGTCAGCAAGCCATCTGCGATAAGAAGTGTATTATGTTATCACAGAAAGGTGATTGGGCACCTATGTAGTTATTACCTGCCAGCCTAAATAGGGTGATGTATCGGTCGGGGATTAGGTGTCCCTCAATTGTAGATCAAGGTTTCCAACCTATATAGCAGAGAAATGGAATATCTATTTCAGACTAAATAATATATAAAAAAAATATAAAAAAACTCAGATACGGGTCTCACAGGGAGATATTCACTTCAAAGTGGGCTTACCACTATCGATAAAATTCTTATGAATAGATTTAGATGGGTTCTGTGTGCATTGCGCAATGAATGCTATTCAGGCGTATTCATAAAAATTCAGGCACCTATTATTATCCAGGATAACCTATATGTAAACAAAGGGGGTTTCGTAAGTGGCCCTAGTATTGATATTGGATATCATTATATACACGTAAAGCACGCAAAACATTATTTTTACCAGTAACGGCAGCAGCTGATTATCTAAGTATCACTAAACTTGTAGGTCTCACCACTCCATAGCAGAACAAATGGGGAAATATACTTATTGAGGCAAGCGGCATGAAATCTGCCTGAAAAGACAAAAGTTGTCCCAAATCATAAAAGTCAATAGAACACTTTTCAAATGTTTTTCCATTTATACATGGTTACAGAATAAGTATTATTACCCGGATAGAGGAATCTTTACATAGTCCTCACCACTTCCCACGGGCGGGTGTCATCTCACCTGAAAGGGGAGGTTATAATTATATAGTAGTCTCAGTACTGTGTGAGACGCCGTGCAATTTACAACCACTACACATGCTCACTTTACATTCTGGTTATCCTACCTCAACCGCCGAGTGATCGGAGATAGGTGAGGGAAGAATTCTCCAAGCGCGTTCCTCTGTATCCTAAGGTCGGGTAGAGAAACACCGATTTAGAGGAGTGTGTACGATCACACCGTATCGGTCTACAAACGCCCAGTATGTCCATGGGGCATGTTTACCTTATTCTCGTGTTTAATCTAACGAATTCTGCATTCCTCGTCATTCGAACAGGGTGTCTCCTCAAGCTGCCACGCTCCGTGTGCCGTTTCAATAACCCTCGCGTTTTTGTATTTCCTGGTTGTTTGGAGACTAGGGGGCGGAGTTCCGTTTTTTTCATAGAAGCGGAAAACAGACTTAACTCTCTGCATTGTTGTTTAGTAGAAAAATATAAAAAATATATATAACCTTTCTCCATCCTTATATTTCGCTGCTCGGTATAACATTATGTATATTGAAAATAATTAACGCATTGCATTTGAGCTTATCACAATTTCATACAGTAGAGCTTGGAATGCACAAATCACACAGGGTAGTGTAGATCCCAGTGCTCCATATTGTGGTTTTTTAAGAGAAGACCTCCAGAGTCACAGGTTATTATTGACACACAGTCTAGGCAAAATTTGGAAGGTAGGTCACCTTTTACATCAAAGCGCACTTGTCTTCATAGGGCATTTAAAATTCATATTTACATCACTCCATAACAGATGTTGAATTGCAAACCTCTCCAAGATAGTAAATCTTTGCTTAATATGCTGTCCATATCATAATGGACATAGGATTGGCAATCATTATACATACCAGAGTGCACTAATCACACAGGATAGTGTAGACTCTGACTTTCCATGCAGCAAAAAGGTGCACATAGATTCAGAACGCACAATCATATATGTAGGAAAAGATTGCCCTATAGGATGGCCAACTGGGCAAAACTGTTTTCTGACTCGTTGAGGCCCTCTACTACGGAATTAAAGGTTTAGATCCATTTGAGCTCTCTGATGTTAAGGATATTAGACAGATCGCCTCCCCTGGGGCCCAAAGTGATGTGTTCCAAAACTACCCACTTGAGTGAGTCTGGAGAATGATTATGTGTGGTGCAATGCTCAACCAGTGGAGCCCCGGGTACCTTGCATCTAATCCTGCTACAATCTGAAAGGAACCTTGCCTTCACCCGTTGCTGGGTCTGGCCGATATAGATGGGGTCGCATGGACAGATAATCCCATAAATTACATTTTTGGTGTTGCAATTCGTGTGTTGACCAAGCATATGTCGATGATTTTTAAAGACAAATTCCTTCGATTGAATGGTAGACGGGCAAGCTTTACGCTTCCCGCATCGGTAATGTCCCACTACTCGAGGTTGGTTCCAACATGAAGTTATCGTGGGTTCAGGTGGACATTCTAGGAAAGATGAAACCACATGATCTTTAACATTTCGTGCCTTCCTGAAGGCATGCATCGGCACATTCATTATAGCTAGATCCTTTGCAATTAGGTTCCAGTGTTTGTTTATTGCCTTTTTGATGGAATGGCTCTTGGTTGAAAAAGTAGTGACACAAATCATACGTTCTTCCAATGAACAGTTACGTACTGTTGGTTCCAAAAGTATTTCACGATGACAGAACCATGCTCTTTTTCTTGAGCGTTTAACAAGTCGTTTGGGGTAGCCTCTCTCTATTAGGCGTGCCATCAGGATCTCGGATTGTAGCATGTAGTCTTCCTTCTTACTGCAGTTCCTACGTATACGGAGGAACTGCCCATAGGGTAAATTGTCTCTGAGACTCCTGGGGTGGTGGCTGGAGTACTCTAATAGTGAATTCCGTTCTGCGGGTTTTCTGAATAGTGTGGTATGTAGAGAGCCTTCTTCTGCCACTATTGTGATGTCCAAGAAGTCAATCTTTTTATTGCTAGATTGCTTCGTAAACTGGATATCTGTAGACCTTGAGTTCAACCATTGGTGGAAGAGTTCAAGTTCGTTGTGATCACCCTTCCAGATGAGCAGCACATCATCGATGTACCGTACCCAAAGCTGTATATGATGATGAAATGGATTTTGATCACAGATCACAAAGGTCTTTTCGTAAAAAGCCATAAACAGTATGGCCAAGTCTGGGGCAAAGGCAGCTCCCATAGCCACCCCCTTCGTTTGTAAATAGAACACATTTTGAAACATAAAATAGTTCCTCATCATGGCAATCTTGAGTAGCAGTAGTATGAATGTAGTTGGTACTTGTACTGGAGCCTCACGGCTGTCAAGAGCTTCGGTGACCACCATCAATGCCTCCTCCTGTGGTATGCTTGTGTATAATGACACAATATTGCATGTGACCAATAATCCCTCCTCTGGGTTAAACAGTTTTCCGTCAACCAAAGTAATCGTCTGGGTGGTGTCCCTCAGATAGGTGGGAGTGGACTCGGCTAATGGTTTCAGAAAAAAGTCTATATACCGGCATAGGGGCTCAAGGATAGAACCACATCCGGACACGATGGGTCGTCCCGGGGGGTTATGTAAGTCTTTGTGCACCTTAGGTAAGGTATATATTGTGGGTATTCGTGGGTGACTCTGATTGAGATAGCGATATTCCTGATCCGAGAGGAAACCCTGTTGGACCCCTTCTTGTGTCACCCGTTGGATTTCAGTGGCTAAGTCACGTGTAGGGTCGGATGGCAGTTTTTTGTAACTTATTCCATCATTCAATTGGCGCAAGATCTCTTCTTTATATTTAGTTACATCTTGGATGATGATAGCCCCGCCCTTGTCTGCTGGTTTCACAACCACTCCGGGATTGGCTTTAAGGGTCATCAGTGCTGTCCTTTCACTTTTGCGAATATTGTATCTCACATAGGATTTTTCTTTCAGAATCTTCTTTACCTCTTCAGTAATAATACTTTCATAGGCCAGTATCCGATGACTCATTGTGTTAGACTGGGGTACGAAAGTGGATGGTACTCTGAGACCGGTAACTGATGTATTCAATGCCGGTGGTCTGTTTTTAAAGAAGAAACGTAGTCTTATCTTTCTGAAAAATTTTGAGAGTTCCATTAAGGTATTGAAGCTGTTAGGGGGGGTTGTGGGGACAAAAGACAAACCTTTGCTCGGGCGCACTCTCGCTTCCAGTGTCCAATTTCGCCGCAATTAAAACATGGGAGCTTTTGTTTTAACTCATCAATATTTACATTAAATTTTGGCTTTGAATTATTAAAATTACCTCTAAACTTTCCTTGTTGCATAGAACCTAACTGTTGTTGTTGTTGCTGCTCAGCTACCTTTACCTGTGCCCACATTGCTTTTTCCTTGAGACTCTCCTGCTTTGCATCTATCTCGTCACTACAATATTTTGCTTTTCTCAAGATGTCATCAACTGATAATGATTGCCAACAAACAATTCCACTTCTAATCATGTCACCAATTTCAGGTCTCAGGCCATATACAAATTTGTATATGAAGTGGCTCATGTCTTGTTCACTTAATTTTTCATAGCCACTGTACTGTTTAAAGACTAACAGTAACCTCTCATAAAATGAATGAACTGATTCTTTTGGTTCCTGATTTGTTCTGTCTATTTTAACCCAGTCCACTTCCTTTGGGGGAATTTTCTCTTTTAGCCAATAAATTACTTTCTTATAAAGATCCATGACATCTTTTGATGGGGCACCTGTAATTTTATCTCGGGCAGGTTCTTCCTTTGGCCAATCTATAGAGATCTTGCATTCTGTCCAAAGATCTGATGGAACAACAATGTCAAAGAATCCATCCAGATCAATCCACAGAACCTTTGACACCCTTATGAATCTGTCTACCTGACGGTACCACTCCACTGGTTTCTCCCTCAAACGTGGAAAATCATTGGTAAACAGGAGTATATCCTGTCTAGACCAAGGAACATGCACATACCCACCTCCTGCTATTTCTCTCATTGGAAATTCAGAAATTTCATCATTTCTTAGTCTTTTATCTTGTTCTTTCTTTGACCATTTTATTCTCCATTTACCTAACTCACCTAATTTTCTGAGAAAGCTTATTAATTCTCTTATGTGAGTTATTCTTCCAGCAGCGTTTAAATTATCAATGTCCCTCTCAGAGAAATCCACCCTGTAATGTTTCTGTAAATGCTTTTGTTTGCTCAAATCAATTTCTAACTCAGCAGCCATTTCTTCCAGTTATTCATACCTGTTTTTAGTTTTCCACTGAATGCTCTTACAAATGAACAACAATTCATCATCTTGATACAACTTCAGATTATCAGTACCAATTGTGCCAATGATCAATTCCTCCAGATCAGCTTTTAATTTAGCTACATCAAGCTTTTTATAATCAGGGGCTTCAGGGGACATTCCATTTTGAGATAATTCTGTTCTGTTTAAACTTTTTTCTGACAAACCAGAGTCTGAACCTGCCACAGTTGGTGTTTGCGAACTTGATAAACTTCCATGTAGTGTTAAATTTGGCATCATAGATTTTTCTCTATGAATCTCTTAAAGTTCTGAATAAAATTTTTCAGCAACCTTTTGAATTTCAGCATTTAATGGAACTGTTAAGGCTGTTTGTCTATTTTCTCCTTGGTCAAAAACTGGTACCACAGGACCAATAGTTACTGCTACTGTAACTGCTTCCATACCTTTTATCAGCTGTTCAATTAAATCATGCTTTGCTTTATTATAACTAGAAATTTCTTGCTCAGCTGGTAATCTTTCCTGATTTCTTACAGAATTATTTTCTTGATAAGCTACTCTGCCTCTGTTAGGTGCACTACAATTATTTACTGAGCCTACCCTTCCAGGTAATTTTAAAAATCTGGGAGAACCTTCCTCAACTTCTCTAGGTGGTGCACTTGGAGAAGCTTCTGTAGAAACTCTCGGGGTAGATTGAAAACCTGCTTGATAAGGTGGCGGTTTAGGTTTAGTGGCATAAATATCTTCTAAAACTGCGTCATCTAATTCCTCATCAATTCCTCTTCCAGCTGTCTTTTGTTCTAAATCTCCATTAATCATTATTCTTATGGGATACAGACCATCATACATGTCTGCTTTTCTCCAGCGTCTCACTTTATCTTCATGTGTTTCTTTATTTACAACATATTTTGAATATTTAGGTGCTGTACACTTGCTTTCACGTTCAAGTTCCATCATCTCAACCTCCCACTCAACTAGGGCTTCAAATTGTGTAGGTCTTGGCTTTGGTACAAGATCCATCATCTTTCCTCTCAAATTTTGTAAAACTTTCATATTAAATGACCCATCTTCTGGCCAGGCTAGTACACCATCCTTTTTGGTATACTGCATCCAGTTATCAAACCAAATTACTGTATGATAACCATATTCACCTTCCATATAGGCTGCAGGTGTTTTGTACTTATGAAGTAATTTACCACCACGTGTCTCAATTTTCTTGTCAGGTTTAAAATAATTGTTCACTTTTTGAAACCATGTAGGCTTTTTTTTATGATCATCCCAATAACTCATGTTTGTATTTTAATTCAAAAGCTATAAATCTATAATTTTATTTGCAACTTTAAACAACTGTTTGTATCTAATTTGTATTAATTAAATAATTAATATCCTTATTTTAATCACCTTTGGTACTAATATCCTAATCAGGGTCTTTATTGCTGTATTATTTACTAATTATCAGTGATAAATATCAAAATAATTTTTAAATTTAAAAGAAATAAAGCTTTGAGCATTAATAGCGTGGGAAAATCAATTCTGGGAAATGTAAACAATGTGTTTGTATATTTTAACCAATCACTGTGTGGCCACACAACACTCAGCCAATGAAAATGCCTACTGTCTCTCGACCAATCCGGTCGCAGCCTCTCTATGACACTGTAGTGTCATCAACCAATCAGAATAGAGCTAACCTTCAGCCTCCAATCAGGACATAACATGTGACTACACACGTCACAACCAACTCCTTCCTATCCCTCGTGATGCACTTCGTCTCACGGAGCCTCACAAAGCCTCAACAGAAATAAATGCTTACTTATAAACAAGAGCGTGTCACCACAGCACAGCGCTCGCTCCTTAAAAACCAGCGCAACCATAAATAAGACCGTGTCACTTTCTAACACGCGCTCGCTCCTCAAACGAGAGCGTGTCACTTTTTAAACACACGCGCTCGCTCCTCTAACGAGAGTGTGTCACTTTCTATCACCGCGCTCGCTTCTTCAAAACACACAGCGCGGTCACAGATGCAAAACGGACCTCGCCGGAGCCTCGCCCAATAGCAGCGCGGTTCATGAAGGCTCATCCAATAGGAGCGCTGTTCTCCGATGACGCGGCGCGTTAGCGTCCAATAGGAGCGCGGCTTTGGCTATGACGCGACGCGTTGGCGTCCAATGAGAGCGCGGCGTCGCCACAACACAAGGAAGCCCTAAATCAATATCAGCGCAACAGCTGACACGCTGTTGACTTCATGAAGCAAAAAATAAAAAGAATATTAAACTACAGATTGAGCCTAAGAGCGCAGCTCACCCTGACCTCGCACAATACGGAGCTTCGCCCAATCAGAGCGCGGCTCCGTGTATGACGCGACGGCCCTTGGACAAATGAGAGCGCGGCGGCTGGCGTAAACAGCCGCTGCAGACAGCTCTCCAACTCGCTCCTTCCCACTCGCTCCTAGCAGCCCCCACCTCCTTCACAATGCGCAAACGGCTAATCCTCCAACAAGCGAGCAATATATTAGTTAGGCTCGAAAAGCACTTGTAGTTAGGCGGGGTTGCTAAAAGAAAGGACCACAATGCAAATAGCAGAAAGCTCACAGGAATGAGGTCAAATCCCCCCTAGTAATAGCGCAATGAATTCAAATACCATTTTAAACATTAGATCGCACTACAACCAATGAGAGCGCTTACTCTGTCAGTGCAGGGACATTAAACCAATCAGAGCGCGGCAGGCTCTGACGTAAGCAGCAGCTGCGGTTGCAGGCTCTCTCCCCACACGCTTTACTCCTAAAACATTTACAACAAGGGGTGGTGAGGGACAGAGTCTCTGAATTAAGCAGAAAGCTCTCACCCAGTCAAGAGATCAGGGCTAGATCCAACACCGTTTTTTAGCTCACTGCACCATCCCAGTTTCAGAACCTGGCTGTATGCAAATTAGTCTGTTCCTGTCCCAGTGCATGATGGGAACAGGGCAAACCAAACTACAAAAGCCAATTCTTACACTGGGAAGGAAACAAGCTCCCGGGGACCGGTTTCTGGCATTACAGCCGTCTTCGGCCCGGTTTGCTTGAATCCTGATGGTGCAATGAGCAAGGGTCTCACATCTGAGAATACCCTTCCACGCTTAGGGTGGACAAAAATATTTACAACAAGGGGTGGTGAGGGACAGAGTCTCTGAATTAAGCAGAAAGCTCTCACCCAGTCAAGAGATCAGGGCTAGATCCAACACCGTTTTTTAGCTCACTGCACCATCCCAGTTTCAGAACCTGGCTGTATGCAAATTAGTCTGTTCCTGTCCCAGTGCATGATGGGAACAGGGCAAACCAAACTACAAAAGCCAATTCTTACACTGGGAAGGAAACAAGCTCCCGGGGACCGGTTTCTGGCATTACAGCCGTCTTCGGCCCGGTTTGCTTGAATCCTGATGGTGCAATGAGCAAGGGTCTCACATCTGAGAATACCCTTCCACGCTTAGGGTGGACAAAAATATTTACAACAAGGGGTGGTGAGGGACAGAGTCTCTGAATTAAGCAGAAAGCTCTCACCCAGTCAAGAGATCAGGGCTAGATCCAACACCGTTTTTTAGCTCACTGCACCATCCCAGTTTCAGAACCTGGCTGTATGCAAATTAGTCTGTTCCTGTCCCAGTGCATGATGGGAACAGGGCAAACCAAACTACAAAAGCCAATTCTTACACTGGGAAGGAAACAAGCTCCCGGGGACCGGTTTCTGGCATTACAGCCGTCTTCGGCCCGGTTTGCTTGAATCCTGATGGTGCAATGAGCAAGGGTCTCACATCTGAGAATACCCTTCCACGCTTAGGGTGGACAAAAATATTTACAACAAGGGGTGGTGAGGGACAGAGTCTCTGAATTAAGCAGAAAGCTCTCACCCAGTCAAGAGATCAGGGCTAGATCCAACACCGTTTTTTAGCTCACTGCACCATCCCAGTTTCAGAACCTGGCTGTATGCAAATTAGTCTGTTCCTGTCCCAGTGCATGATGGGAACAGGGCAAACCAAACTACAAAAGCCAATTCTTACACTGGGAAGGAAACAAGCTCCCGGGGACCGGTTTCTGGCATTACAGCCGTCTTCGGCCCGGTTTGCTTGAATCCTGATGGTGCAATGAGCAAGGGTCTCACATCTGAGAATACCCTTCCACGCTTAGGGTGGACAAAAATATTTACAACAAGGGGTGGTGAGGGACAGAGTCTCTGAATTAAGCAGAAAGCTCTCACCCAGTCAAGAGATCAGGGCTAGATCCAACACCGTTTTTTTAGCTCACTGCACCAGCCCAGTTTCAGAACCTGGCTGTATGCAAATTAGTCTGTTCCTGTCCCAGTGCATGATGGGAACAGGGCAAACCAAACTACAAAAGCCAATTCTTACACTGGGAAGGAAACAAGCTCCCGGGGACCGGTTTCTGGCATTACAGCCGTCTTCGGCCCGGTTTGCTTGAATCCTGATGGTGCAATGAGCAAGGGTCTCACATCTGAGAATACCCTTCCACGCTTAGGGTGGACAAAAATATTTACAACAAGGGGTGGTGAGGGACAGAGTCTCTGAATTAAGCAGAAAGCTCTCACCCAGTCAAGAGATCAGGGCTAGATCCAACACCGTTTTTTAGCTCACTGCACCATCCCAGTTTCAGAACCTGGCTGTATGCAAATTAGTCTGTTCCTGTCCCAGTGCATGATGGGAACAGGGCAAACCAAACTACAAAAGCCAATTCTTACACTGGGAAGGAAACAAGCTCCCGGGGACCGGTTTCTGGCATTACAGCCGTCTTCGGCCCGGTTTGCTTGAATCCTAAATCGTTTTTGGCCACTATAGGTGTGGCAGGGTATACTCAGACATGAGTCCCTTTCTCACTGCTCCATCAGGATTCAAGCAAGCCGGGCCGAAGAAGGCTGAAATGCCAGAAACCGGTCCCCGGTAGCTTGTCTCCTTTCTGGTGAAGAATTGGCTTGGTAGTTTAGTCTGCCCTGTTCCCATGATGCACTGGGCCAGGGACAGACTGATTTGCATATAGCCAGGTTCTGAGCTGGGATGGGGCAGTGAGATAAATAACGGTGATGGATCAAGCCCTGATCTTTGGACTGGGTAAGAGTGGTCTGTTTAACTCAGACACTCTGTTCATCACCACCCCCTTTTCTAAATCGTTTTTGGCCACTATAGGTGTGGCAGGGTATACTCAGACATGAGTCCCTTTCTCACTGCTCCATCAGGATTCAAGCAAGCCGGGCCGAAGAAGGCTGAAATGCCAGAAACCGGTCCCCGGTAGCTTGTCTCCTTTCTGGTGAAGAATTGGCTTGGTAGTTTAGTCTGCCCTGTTCCCATGATGCACTGGGCCAGGGACAGACTGATTTGCATATAGCCAGGTTCTGAGCTGGGATGGGGCAGTGAGATAAATAACGGTGATGGATCAAGCCCTGATCTTTGGACTGGGTAAGAGTGGTCTGTTTAACTCAGACACTCTGTTCATCACCACCCCCTTTTCTAAATCGTTTTTGGCCACTATAGGTGTGGCAGGGTATACTCAGACATGAGTCCCTTTCTCACTGCTCCATCAGGATTCAAGCAAGCCGGGCCGAAGAAGGCTGAAATGCCAGAAACCGGTCCCCGGTAGCTTGTCTCCTTTCTGGTGAAGAATTGGCTTGGTAGTTTAGTCTGCCCTGTTCCCATGATGCACTGGGCCAGGGACAGACTGATTTGCATATAGCCAGGTTCTGAGCTGGGATGGGGCAGTGAGATAAATAACGGTGATGGATCAAGCCCTGATCTTTGGACTGGGTAAGAGTGGTCTGTTTAACTCAGACACTCTGTTCATCACCACCCCCTTTTCTAAATCGTTTTTGGCCACTATAGGTGTGGCAGGGTATACTCAGACATGAGTCCCTTTCTCACTGCTCCATCAGGATTCAAGCAAGCCGGGCCGAAGAAGGCTGAAATGCCAGAAACCGGTCCCCGGTAGCTTGTCTCCTTTCTGGTGAAGAATTGGCTTGGTAGTTTAGTCTGCCCTGTTCCCATGATGCACTGGGCCAGGGACAGACTGATTTGCATATAGCCAGGTTCTGAGCTGGGATGGGGCAGTGAGATAAATAACGGTGATGGATCAAGCCCTGATCTTTGGACTGGGTAAGAGTGGTCTGTTTAACTCAGACACTCTGTTCATCACCACCCCCTTTTCTAAATCGTTTTTGGCCACTATAGGTGTGGCAGGGTATATTCAGACATAAGTCCCTTTCTCACTGCTCCATCAGGATTCAAGCAAGCCGGGCCGAAGAAGGCTGAAATGCCAGAAACCGGTCCCCGGTAGCTTGTCTCCTTTCTGGTGAAGAATTGGCTTGGTAGTTTAGTCTGCCCTGTTCCCATGATGCACTGGGCCAGGGACAGACTGATTTGCATATAGCCAAGTTCTGAGCTGGGATGGGGCAGTGAGATAAATAACGGTGATGGATCAAGCCCTGATCTTTGGACTGGGTAAGAGTGGTCTGTTTAACTCAGACACTCTGTTCATCACCACCCCCTTTTCTAAATCGTTTTTGGCCACTATAGGTGTGCCAGGGTATACTCAGACATGAGTCCCTTTCTCACTGCTCCATCAGGATTCAAGCAAGCCGGGCCGAAGAAGGCTGAAATGCCAGAAACCGGTCCCCGGTAGCTTGTCTCCTTTCTGGTGAAGAATTGGCTTGGTAGTTTAGTCTGCCCTGTTCCCATGATGCACTGGGCCAGGGACAGACTGATTTGCATATAGCCAGGTTCTGAGCTGGGATGGGGCAGTGAGATAAATAACGGTGATGGATCAAGCCCTGATCTTTGGACTGGGTAAGAGTGGTCTGTTTAACTCAGACACTCTGTTCATCACCACCCCCTTTTCTAAATCGTTTTTGGCCACTATAGGTGTGGCAGGGTATACTCAGACATGAGTCCCTTTCTCACTGCTCCATCAGGATTCAAGCAAGCCGGGCCGAAGAAGGCTGAAATGCCAGAAACCGGTCCCCGGTAGCTTGTCTCCTTTCTGGTGAAGAATTGGCTTGGTAGTTTAGTCTGCCCTGTTCCCATGATGCACTGGGCCAGGGACAGACTGATTTGCATATAGCCAGGTTCTGAGCTGGGATGGGGCAGTGAGATAAATAACGGTGATGGATCAAGCCCTGATCTTTGGACTGGGTAAGAGTGGTCTGTTTAACTCAGACACTCTGTTCATCACCACCCCCTTTTCTAAATCGTTTTTGGCCACTATAGGTGTGGCAGGGTATACTCAGACATGAGTCCCTTTCTCACTGCTCCATCAGGATTCAAGCAAGCCGGGCCGAAGAAGGCTGAAATGCCAGAAACCGGTCCCCGGTAGCTTGTCTCCTTTCTGGTGAAGAATTGGCTTGGTAGTTTAGTCTGCCCTGTTCCCATGATGCACTGGGCCAGGGACAGACTGATTTGCATATAGCCAGGTTCTGAGCTGGGATGGGGCAGTGAGATAAATAACGGTGATGGATCAAGCCCTGATCTTTGCACTGGGTAAGAGTGGTCTGTTTAACTCAGACACTCTGTTCATCACCACCCCCTTTTCTAAATCGTTTTTGGCCACTATAGGTGTGGCAGGGTATACTCAGACATGAGTCCCTTTCTCACTGCTCCATCAGGATTCAAGCAAGCCGGGCCGAAGAAGGCTGAAATGCCAGAAACCGGTCCCCGGTAGCTTGTCTCCTTTCTGGTGAAGAATTGGCTTGGTAGTTTAGTCTGCCCTGTTCCCATGATGCACTGGGCCAGGGACAGACTGATTTGCATATAGCCAGGTTCTGAGCTGGGATGGGGCAGTGAGATAAATAACGGTGATGGATCAAGCCCTGATCTTTGGACTGGGTAAGAGTGGTCTGTTTAACTCAGACACTCTGTTCATCACTACCCCCTTTTCTTACTCCTAAAACAGCCCCTCCCTTCAGAATTTTCGATCGAGGCACTTTTAAATGGATTTAAACAGCGCACAATGTTTCTAAATGTATTTAAATGACGGAAATCACTTTATAACACCCTAAAACAGCGTTTTCTTTACTCTAAGGCTCAAAAAACGTTTTCAATCATTTAATAAATCCGCAATCAATAACAACATTGAAAACAAACCATTTGTCTGCTTCTCTAACAAAGAGATAGTTTTAAACATTCATTCAAGTATCCTTAGTGTGGAATAGACGACGCTATTCTCACAGAATAGTTTCAATTGCTAATAGAGTAATTCTTACCCTACCCCTCAGTTTTACAAAGCATTCACACACTTTCAAACAAAGAAAACCCTGTTCATACACACACAAATTCTTGGCAGGACTTGAACCAACCACAGAAAACGTCAGGCGTTGATAAGAATAGACGACGCTATCTCACCCTTCATTCAAGTTTGAATAAATCCTACTACTCTTTTCACAGAAAGCTTTAAACAGGCTCACCAGGTCCCTCTGCTTAATGCTACAATTTCATAGGCAATCCTCACTAAACATTTAACCATACAATCTAAGGTCCCTAAACTTGTGTTGTACGCCCACAACACGTGATATATTCTTATACCACAATTTTGAAACTGACAAATGCACTGTGTAACTCTTCTAGTCACACTACCTTGCCGGCAATTAACCAGGAATTTTTCACACTACTGGAAAAATTCCTTAAGACTACATATAACACTCTGACATAACAAAAAACTTAACATATGTTAAACATCAATCCTATGTCTATACCAACATATATGTAACATGCATGTCAAAAACAACATATAAACCGTCTGAAGCTACCAAATTGTTAGAGCCCAGAAACAAAAATTCTTTATAAATGATGTCACATTCCACTATCACACTTACCAAACAATACCAGGCCCATAAACATAGTGAATGAGGTGAATGGATACTATATGTTGTGTAACTTTTAGCAATAAACTATCTACAAAAACAAGACCAGCTTGTCATTTTGAAAAGTTTATTTTTTAAAATTCATAATTGGAAATCTTTAATAACTCACTTTATTAAAATCGAGTATTTAGTTTTATTAAATCAAATCACATAATCATTGGCACAATGTAAGCTGTCAAGTTAGCAATAGTCAAAATGATGAATTTAAGAAATCATTAGCTTTTCTCTAAGTTAATTTTCTAACCTGAAAGAGAAACAAATAATAAACAGTTGCATGCTTACTCTCCCAAGGCAATCCGACAGCGCTTCGCCCCTCTGGAAAAGACAGTCCCAAACCCCACAAGAGAGCCAATTTTATATCATTTGTCGCTCTCAAAACTAACTAAATGTTATTATTTTGGAAAGTTCAGCACTGTGATTGGTTTATGGCCATCAGGCCACCTCAGCTACCAGTCCAGAGAATATGCGCATCACCGTGCCATTGTCCATTAGAGTGACAACAACTTCCGAGGCATTGCAACAAAAAGTTGCCAATCTACTTCCACCAGAGCTCGGCAGATTCAAGCTTGTCACTTCCTCGGCCTTGAATAAGAACATTCAGAGCAGTCCATGGAAATAAACTCCATTAAAAGAGTCTCTTTTTTATAAAAAGTCTGAGCCACGAGAAGTAAGTTCAATAACCTCTTGCAAAGTTTTTTTTTTCTTTTCAACGTGCAGCTTGGCTCAGCTTCTGCTCAGTTCAGGCCGACCAACTTTTCTCCAAAGCAAGGACTAGGCCTCAGCTCACTCTTGAGCTATTATTTAAACAAACACAAAAAGAGTGATTAATTCAAGTAAAGCAAACCCTTGTGTACCACCCCAGTCCCTTATTAATTATTAATTAACCCACTAATAAAACCATTTAGCAAAAGAAAACATTTAAAGCAGCACATAAAATAACCACCATTCTTCATGTAGTCCAGCTTAATGTTTCTGAAAGAATAAAAAGATAATTAAATGATACACAGACAGACAAACACAACATAAGACATACATATAAGCACATAAAAAAGCACATGCCATGAATGATCAGCTGCATGTTAATGGTGACAAAGACAATAGGACAGACATAATAAACAGGACAATATTAATAATGTGTTACAAAAACAGACTTGCAAATGCAACAAAAGCACATATAATTAGTTTCCCGCGAGTTCATGTGTGGTGCAAACTTAATCTAGGTTGGATTAATAAAATAAATCATGCAACAGTGCATTAATTAATCAGTTAATGTTATGGGGAATTGAATCCACAAGCCAGAATAAAATATTTTCTGCAGCCCGCTTTATCAACTTCATGGAATCTCTAAAGAGAGGCCCTTCCTACTAGCTCATCACTTCAATCTTAGGGTCTCTATCCCCCTCCCACAGGAATGCAGGCTGAGCTCTTCCACTGGAGAAACTATCCTCACCTTCATTTTGTGTCATGCTAATCCAGAGACATACAAAGGAATTCACCTTTCCTCTTCTAATAAATACTGTAAATCACACTTCAGGGGTGAACATCGGCAGATTGGGTACACCCCAGATTGGATACTGGTGTGCCCTTATAACCCCAGCTTTGCAGAATCTCCTTTTCAGTGCTTGCATTATTTAAAATGCATATGCTCTCAAGTAGGTATGATCATGATCTTTTATTAGTTTATGCTTTCAACCTCAGAGCTGATTAGCAGACCTTGATGGAGCGGTGGTCGCATCACAAAGCAGTTTTGTCTGCTCTTGTGGGTGTTTATAATTTATAGTAAATAATCATTACTTTTTGTGTTGTGCCTATATACACGTGGACCCACGCAAAACTTTAGTTAATCTTCATTTTAATGTTTTATCTTAACATTTAGCCTTCATCTCAGTATCACACATGTTGGCAGCTATGGAAACCGAAGAAAATAATTTAAGCAATTTGCCCAGGATCAAAGTATGTGATCAGGTGAAACAGTCAAGATCGCAACCCATGTTATCAGGATTATCTTTAAAAAACCCTACCTGCAAAGGGGCTTCTTCTGGTAGTATCTGAAGGGCACTTTCATGCTCCATGTGATCTCGAGAGTGGTGAAACTAGTGCAGGGTGTAGCAGCCAGGCTCTGATGGATTCTCACTGCCAATGGAGGCAATTCACGTAACCTACCAAAATGTGTTCTTTTTCATACTGCCCACTTGACTCAGATACTCATGCTGCCCACCAACAGGTGTCGCAGTTTCCATCAGCATCTGACTCACCCTGCCCACTAGTACTAACTCAATCAGCACCTGTCTCACCCTGCCCACTAGTACTAACTCATGACTTTACGTATATGTGCCCACTGCCAGTGGAGAAGGAACGCATACCGGGCCAGGAGCAGCAGGAGCTGAGGCAGCGGAGAGTGATCCGGCCCGGGGAAGGTACGTTTTCTATTTTATTTTAAGTACCATCCTAGGCCTCTAACCCCCTCTCCCCCCCCTGCCCGTCATGCTGGCAGCAACTGGCCCACTCTTCATTCTGCCCATTAATGCTGTCTCCTTAAACTGTCCACAAGTGTCTGCTGCTCATAGTGCCCACTGGTGCCAGATTCTCACACTGCCCCAATGTCGATTCTTTTACTGACCACCAATGCCCACACTCACATCACTCACCAGTTTTAGATCCTCCTACTGCCCATGAGTGTTGAGTCTACATTGCCCACCAGTTTAGGCTCCTTCTTCTCCCTGCCGGGTAAGGGTCTCCTTACATCCCACACACACGCAGCCACCTCATATCTTCCACTAGTGTAATCTTTTTACACTGCCCACCAATGCTTGCTCCTCATAATGCCCACCTTTGCAGCCACATCACACTGCCCACAAATTCAGCGCCTCATTAGCTCATCTCTGTAGCCTCCTTGCATTGTAAGCCAGTACCAGCCAGCACATCATTTGCCCACCAGTGCCAGCTTCTCACACCACTCCCATTGTCAGCTTCTCAGAAAACATGCACTGCCAACCAATTCCAGTTTTGTACACTACTAATCCATGCCAGCTTCTGGCATTGTCCACCAGGGCCAGCTCCAGACATGAGCACACCCACCTATATCTCTACTCTGTGTGCCAGTGCGTGGGGGACTAGGAAGGACTCATGTGCCATTAATTTTAAAATCTTATTTCTGCTCTTCAATGAATATTATTTAATCACATTTCTACTGAGAAACATAATGAACTTCCTTAAAAAATGGTCAGCTAGCCAGGCAGTGGAGCGGCAAGTATGCTGTGGGCCCAAATACAGTCATGGAAACAGGTCTGAAAAAAAAACTGTTAAATAGTAGACACAGCCATTTTTTTGGTACAGGGGTCTCCATACACTCCTGTGATCTGGTGCCACTGCACCAATGCTCTTACAACCTGGCCAATGCATTGTAGTGAAAAGTTTGAGTGGGAGAAACATTTTCCTCTAAGGCGCTCTCAATACTTTGAGACTTGAGAGTTAATGTCTCCATAAACCCCGGGCTGTAAGTTAAGAGTCTCGGAACTCACACCAAGGCCTACCTAGCACAGCACCAAACACCTTGAAGTGCACAAACGACAAAACAATTGGCCTTGATGATGATGAGGAGCTGCGCAGATGACGCAACCTTGGATTGTGCTGGTCCATGAAGGTGCTTTAGAGGAGATGCAAATGTGGAGCTGAAGGAACCTTGACAGGTGAAGTCTAAGATTGTCCTGAGCTGCGACCTCCAGCCCTGATCCACTGAAGAGTACGGATTCATGAAAACAAAACTTGCTGGGAGCAATCTCTCATTAACAGTACTAATCGGTAAAAATAGTTTAGAAAACTAAATTAACATACGCACAGCAGTTACATATGGGGAAAGGAGCTTTACGCATGCTTAATTAATGAAGAATAAAATGCACCACAACTAAAACCTGCTTTAAACTGGGAAATGCTTTTGCGCATGTGCAAACCAGATTGACGTAGATAACAACGTGACAAACCCGTTTGAGAGGGAAACCTCTCACACATGCACAGGAATTACTAACATTAGATCTGAGGCTTGCCTGCCATATGCTTGCCTGAATTCAAAGAGACTGTTGCTGCTAATGCTTTTCCTTAAAGAAAGAGAAAATAACATGGGATAGAGTAGAAGTGGGTGGTGAACAGTGATAATCACATATTTGAGAAATTAACATCTGTTTATGATTCCTTTATTAATAGTGCACATTTGGGCCTTTTATGGCATGCAAAGGAAAACATGGCGGCGAAGATAGAAGCGAGCAAGACAAGCACAGTGTAATAGTGATGTGACCCGCTGACTGTGTCACTGACAGGCTGCCAAGAGCCAAGGACAACCACCATGTGAAACCTCTTCTGGACTGTGAAACTGTATTGAAATGTGTTTTGATTTGTAACATTAAATACATGAGAAAGGAAATAAGATAGAATATTAAATGAGCTAAAGGGGAAGGGTTTGCATGACAAAAGAGTTTATTAAAGAAGTGATTGTGTCAAAATTAGGTGATGACAATTCCCCTGTCCCTGCCCAATCACAGTCCGTAATCCATCGATATTAGAAACTGTTGAGGATGGTACATGCAGAAATGAAGACTATAACTAGAATTATTTAAGTTTAGTTGGTGTTCGTTCATTGAGCGAGAGACGGAGAGAGAAAGAGAGAGAGAAGAGAGAGAGAGAGAGAGAGAGAGAGAGAGAGAGAGAGAGAGAGAGAGAGAGAGAGAGACGAGACCAGCTGTTGATGAGAAGGAGAGAACAGACTGGGTAGATTCATACCCGAATGACAACCTGATCAGATTGAAGATTCCGGAAGAATATCGAGGAGGGAGTGAGTCTAAGAGAGGGATGCGCCATGGTGGGTCAGGTCTATAGAGAAGTTTAGTAAATATTGCCCCTTCCTGATCCTGTCCTATAGTCGTTGCCTCCTGATTCTTAATCAGGGGACCTCCACCAGTCCTTTGGCCAGAGTGCTGGTTTTCCCATTATCACCTTGGGTAACTATTATTCTGTCTTTAAGTTTGCATCTATTTTGCAAATGAATGCATTATTATGCCTTTTGTCTCTTCATCTATCCACTCTTAATGCAGTGATTTGTTGAATGATTCTGTGAATTGAATGTATTGATAAATGAAGTTTTCCTTCCCATGAAAGTTGATGGAGTGTGCACTGTGGATTTGCACTAAATGAGTGTTCTTTTATGACTGAGATTTAAATAAAATTCATTGAAACTTACCCAGAGTCTGAGGTTATTTCACTAAGATCTGTAAGTTAGTTAGTTAACTGTTAATATCACCATCAATTTATTTATTTATTTATTTATATTCTTATAAAGCGCCTGAATCAGCCCCGAAGGGGTATCTCCGCGCGGAGCTTCTCAACTAATCAACTACTCAACTAATGGTCCATCGACAAAAGGAAGAGTGTTGATCTGTGAAGATTAGTTAGACATTGAATACATTTTCTCAGTAATAAATTTGGGTCTACAGTGAGCTACTAGTACAACAACAGACCTAGACTATATAGGCACTTATAAAATTTACCTTTGTTTGGGATATACCATTTGTTGCATTATCTTTGTAAACCTTACTCCCCTATTCACTAATTCATGGGGTAGTCGGTATGTCCTAGGATTGTGCCTCCTTTAGACATTCGCCTTATTCCCAATTGCTAAAAAACAGTTGTGAGACCACTCATAACACACACACTTTCGTGTCCAAATGTGATGTGCTAAAACGAAAAAAGTGTGTGAGAGCAAGATGGCACCTCACGGGCACACCACCAAGGGGAACCTGGCTGGTACTCGCCAGGATAGCCCTGTTCTCATCATTGGCACCGTCAAGCTCAAGAAGAAAAGAATAGTGTCCAGAAACTCAACAAGTAGAGTTTGTGAAAAGATGCAGTGAAAGCAGACAAAAAAAGGTGACCAATAAAGTGTCAGACAACACATAAACACACACACACTCCAACACAGATATGCACTTTTATTCTGTCTCTTGTGTTGGGTATGGAAGTTAAAAAGGAAGAAGTAGTCGTGGTTATCACCTATCTAACCAATACTACTTTACTTGCCGACATGTTTCATTGCCAATCGAATTTTAGGCAATTTCTTGAGGGCGTCATGTTTATTAAAGCCACTGCATATGGACCAATAAGTCTTCACAACTGAAAAGACACATAAAACACACTTTTGTAATGAACCTGCTTACATAGCGCGTGCCCACTTCCAATCTCTCGCATATAGCTTCATGATAATTACCCTCATACGGCAATAGGTGCTCCTACCAGCCGGGGAGGTTGCAGATCTCATACAATGAAAAACCGCCAAGAGTCGATTATTCCATCTTCCCCTTCAATTTTCTGCAAACAATACAACATTACTTTTGCTGTCATGTTTGTGAAGTACTGAATAATTTACTTTCCAAAGGTTTGACTTAACCTCTCGTTTACAGAGTCATCACAAATCTGCTGTCCAGGGGTAGAGCATTTGGCATGGACATAAAATAGCTTCTCATCACACTTCGTCATTTAAAAAGTGCGAATTCAGCGCCCAGCCTGTTTCTTTCTATGTTAATCACGTGCTCACAGGTCTGAAACCCCTTTGTATCCCTATCATGTTGCATGGGTAGCGACTTCGCAATGCTCTTAGTGCTTCACCAATTGCTAGCCGTTTCCATCGGACTATACCATCTGAAAACCCCTTGTATCCCTATCGTATTGCATGGATAGCGACTTCACAACCCTCTTAGTGCTTCACCCATTGCTAAAAGACAGCCGTTTCCGTCGGACTATACCCATATTAAGTTTTCAAGGCACGGCAGAATAACAGACCCTACTCCTTACCGGAATGGTGGAAGGTAACGGGCCGTATCTCAGCCCCTGCGTGGTTCCAAGAGGAATGATGCATTTGTATATACTACATGGCGTATTCTCGCGATAGGACGCAGCCGCCATATTGAATTGGGCAATCATCCCTTACCCTCAATGTAACATGCCCCAACGAGAGTAATTCTCGTGAGATCTCGGCTGATAATCTCGTTTCACGTAACTTTATACCTCGTAACACTGATAAAAGAATTATACTCATTGTGATGTTCAAAAAAATATATATAAACTCGTGACCTAAAATTAGTCCGAGAGTATATAATTGCGGAAGCATAGATTTATTCCGGTTTCGTGTCCATAAAATTTCTAAATATACACTAACCAATTCCGAATGTTACAGAATCATTCATGTTATGCGGCAAATAGTTTATTAAAAAGGATGTTTTAAGGCCATAATTCAATTATGAACACAAGAGGGTCCATCCTGTTGCGGAGTCATTCATGTTATGCGGCAAATAGTTTATTAAAAAGGATGTTCTAAGGCCATAATTCGATTGTGAACACAAGGGGGTCCATCCTACTGTATTATTGGGTTCCCAATATATACATAAGGTAGTGATGTGCACAAAGTTTGTTAGTGAAGAGCGCAATCCATGCCTGAATGTAAAGAGTTACGTTCCTGTACTCATATTGCCAGATGTGTTCATGAACTACGTATGGAATATTATTAACCATGGATCTAGATTCATGTTCAGGGGAGTGTATAGATGCAGTATCCCATATTTCATGTAGATTTCTAGGGGGGCCTCACATAGATGTATCCGAACCTGTAGAAAGTTAGTATCTCACCTGCTTTGATGTCATTTAACATCTAGAGTTATGCCCTGGGTATAGGTGAAAACTCATACAAATGCCAAAGGCCCATCATAATGACTGGTTCAATGTATTTTGTTCCACTCCAGTAAATCGTTCAACCCGAGTCTATCAGACTTTTCTTGAAAAATCCATTTGGCTTCTTTCCTAGTTAGCAATCGCTCCACTGTCTGTGTGTCTCCTGTTACTTTCTCCAGCACCAACCACTTGAAGGAGTGTTTGTTACTGTGGCAGTGTTGCACCAGTTTTGTTGTCAATTTTCCAGATTTTATAGTACTGAGATGTTCCTGAATGCGAGTCTTTATTTTACGCGTAGTGAGCCCTATATAGTGTAATCCACATTTACAGTCCAGTCTGTACACTACGTTTGTAGTGTTACAGTTACTGAACTGCCTTAGCTCCCATTCTCTTCCTGACTCCAAGATGACGCTGGTCATTTTTGAAGTAAGGTGGCACACAGAGCAGGTCCCGCAAGGATGGTGGCCTGTGGGACGTAGTTTGCTATTGTCTTTTGGTGTTTGTATGCTGGTATGTACCAATTTGTCTTTCAGATTACTGGAACGTTTAAAAGTGAACCTAGGTGGTGGCATTTTGAAATCTTTATTAGACAGCATTGCCCAATGTTTCTGTATCGACTGTCTAATTTTGGAGGCCAGAGGGTCAAAGGTCAGAACTACAGGAAGGCAATCCTTTCTTTCTTTTTTATTGACTTATAAAAGAGCACTTCTGGGAGTGTTTAATGCTCTTTTTTTAGCAGATTTAATACTTTTTGCTGGATATTGTCTTTGTAAGAGTTTTTCCCCAATTACCTCTGATTGTTCATTGAAAATTTCTGTGGTAGATCAGTTTCTTCGGTACCGGAGAAACTGGCCCACAGGGAGATTGTCCCTGAGGGCCCGTGGATGGTATGACTGATAGGACAACAATGAGTTCCTGTCCGTTGGTTTTTGTGGTACACTGGTACTCAAAATGTTGTCCCTGGCTTTGATGTCTAAATCCAAATATACAGCAGCATACCTGCTGTAGGACCATGTAAACCTGAGGCTTTGATCCTGACAATTAAGCCAGTTAAGGAAGTTCAACAGCTTGGTCTCTTCACCAGTCCAGATACAGAGCACATCGTCTATATATCTCCTCCAGAGACGCACATGGTCTCTGAAGGGATTGCTGGCTGGATAGACGATGTGCTCTTCAAACTGGCCTACATATATGCAGGCCAGCCTGGGAGCCATTGTAGCCCCCATGGGAGTTCCCATGGTTTGTAGGAACATCTTGTCCTTATAGCAAAAGAAATTGCGTGTAAGGGCTATTTCGATGCATTGCAATATAAACGTTTGTGGAGCATCATAAAACCATTCTTGTTCTCCCAGAGCCCTAGCGGCTGCCACCAGCGTGGCGTCCTGAGGGATGCAAGAGTGAAGGGACTCGATGTCAATAGTGACCAATATTTCAAGAGTAGGATCAAAAGTCATCTCACTGATCACGTTCAGAATGTCCATGGTGTCCTTTACAAAAGATTTTTGCGTGATCACTGATTCCCGCAGGAAATAGTCTGGGAATTGAGAAAGGGGTTCAAGGATAGATTGTATCCCTGATACAATAGGCCTGCCCGGCAGGGGCCGGGCAGGCTTATGAATTTTCGGTAAAATGTAAAATGCAGGCATCCTGGGATTCGTGTTCACCAGGAATTCTGCCTCCTTACTCGAAATCCATTTTTTCTCCTTAGCTTCTGCCACCATCTTTTTAATGAGTTTATGCAAATCAGGAGTGGGGTCCTTTATTAAAGGTTGGTAGTTAGCTCTTACATTCAGTAGGCGTAACACCTCTGTCTCATAGTTCCGTGTATTCAGTACAACTACTGCACCCACTTTATCTGCACTTTTTATAGTTATGTTAGTGTTATTTTGCAAGGACTTAACAGCTTCCCAGTCGGATCTGGACATGTTCTTATATCCAGTATTTCTCTCTTGAGATTCAAGATCCTCAATATCCTGTAAGACTTTAGCCTCAAAAACCACAACCTCTGGGCCCACCGATGTACTCGAGGGAGTGAACTTAGATGGTTTTCTTAAGTTTGTATTAAAACCACCTTGCGTTTCCTGGGGCTGGTTGGCAAAAAACTTTTTAAGCTTGATTTTACGACCTGTTTAAAAAAATTCTACCCTACATCTAAAGGGGTCATGGGTAGGTGTCGGAACAAATCCCAACCCTTTATTAAGGACTCGTTCTTCACTGTCTGACAGATTGTAATCTGAAAGATTGACCACGATGTTATTTACTGGGGTTGCCTGCCTCTGCTCTGAGTTAGTCTTGGGGAGTAGGTCTGACATTGGGGTGGTCGATTGCCTCGTCCTCTCCCCCTTCCTGGTTGTCCTGTTCCCCTGTTGGCCCCTTGGGCCTGTTCTAAAAAAGAACGCAGTAGTGTTCCCAATTCAGCGTTACTCTGTGGTTGTTGGTTGAACCTAACTCGATTGCCTTGAGGTCTATCTTGCTCGTCCTCACTGGATGTATTGTCAAAGGACCAATTGGTCGGAGTGCGTTTCTGTTGTTGGGGTTGTTGTCTGCCTCCCCAGCCTCTTCGTTGTCCTGCTTGGTTATGTTGTTCAGGTTCTGTCTGGTAGTATGTTTCAGTTACATATGGGAATGCCCATTCGTGAGAATATCTTTGTAAATTTCTTTGAAGGCCTTTAATTTTCTGATTTATCATACAGGTTTTGTATTCAGTAAGGTCTTCTTGTATTTTGCTCAGATGGTCTTTGGCGTTTGTAAGAGTGTTATCACGTTTAATGCTCTCTTCGAGCTCTAAGAGTGAGCTAACTCATCATTATCAAAGTGAATTACAAAACTTGACCCCCAGCGAAACAGCTAGGAAACTTGAATGTGTATATGGGCCCATTTGAATTTTTGTTGACTGTGAAATGTTTATCCCTGGCCTTTGGCTGGATCACTATGTTCAGATGTCTTGGGAGCAGCAGGAAGTTATGCTGAAGAGGTGGGAGGGTCCATCACTGTGGGCTGTCGATACGCAGAGGACTGTGTACAGTATCTGCATTACTTGTGTAAAGGAGACTATTGGTTCCCTGGCTCCATAGTTATGCAAAGCACAGGATCTGAGAAGGCGGTGATGAAGGGGCGGTTTACCATCAAAGACAATCACATAACTCGTATATTCACAGTGACCATCACACACCTCAATGAGGAGGACTCGAGGGCTGTACTGGTGCGGTACAGGGAGGCGAGGTACTGATAACACCTACCAAGTTAAAGTGACTGTTCCCAAATCTGATCCTGAATTCGATCTAAAAGAAAAGGCATCAACCACAATAAATGCTCTGCCATTCACAGCTTCTGTCTCATCAGGGCTTTGAAGCTCTACGCGTGAAGAGTTAAACACCACCACTGTAACCTCAGTTGCTACCCACACTCCAATAACTTCACATTCATCTTACCTGGTTCTCTAGTGGCAGGTGAAAGCTGCCCTGGTTGGTTTAATTCCTCTTACAGGTGTAACCACGTGGATAATATCACGAAAGAGAAAGAAGTCTCTGGGTGGAGAAGGAGGCCAGGGTGCTAATGAGATTTAATTAGGGTAAACTATTTCTACAGGGCATGTTGGAAGACCCGCTCCCTGAAACAGGGTGTTCGCCTGTAGCTGTGGATCAGATCCCGCTTCCTTCATACAATGACCAGATATGCTCATGCATTCAGTCTATGAGCCCAGGTAAATGTTTGGAACTTGGGCGCAGAAGCAAAGACTCAGAGCAATCCCAGCAAGACACAGGAATCATACGAGCTGTAAACACTGCATACCCCCAACTGAGAATTATATATGTATGATAATAATAAACAACCAATCTATAATCTTTTGAATTTGAATTTTGGAACTTCTAAAAATAGTGGGTCCTCAAGCTCATACGGACATTCAAGAGTGGGCGACGTTCTACACATTCTGCTACCCACGCCTGGTAAACAAAAAAACTCGAATTCCTCTCTATAATACAAATCCTTGCTTCCTTCGGCCATAACAAAGGTAAAAGCACCCTAATCTGGTATGAAGACAATGTGTTTCCTTCATGTTTTAAGTGGGGGTAGTAGGAGTCTGAGACAAGTGTCCTGTCAGAGGTATGGTAACTGGGACCTCTCCAGCCATCACTCTGTGATCTGCTTGCATCAAGTGTTGAAAGTGTTTCCTTAGAGGCATCACTGGTTGTGCTACATCAAAGAAACATTGTTTTCATCAGCAGTACAGGAGCAATGCCTCGCTCTCAAACCTAAGCACATCGTTGGATTTAATATGAAAGATCTTTACAGAATCCTACACTTTGGAAGTGCTCATTGGGTGGGAAAATGTGATCGACTGGGATTGAACCTGGAAGGCCAACTAACAAATGAGGAGTCACCAGGAGAATCTGTAATTCTGGATCCAATTCCACTGGCAATTTTTCATTTTTGGTCAGACTTTTATCCAAAGATTTCAGCAGCTTGTATTAGCAGCCCACCAGAATTAAGTGACCAATGGTAATGATAACCAAAGCAGGGTGGTGTTTCTGGTGTACCCCTGTCCTGTTTCAGACATTGTTTCAACATCTTCAGTTCTAATTGACAATGTTGCGCAGTCCTTTCCTATTAGGTTCCAACTTTTTACTTTATAGCACCTTCCCTTTTTGGAAAAGCAGAAATGATGGGAAGTTTGAGCTCGATTGATGCAGGTTCAAATGGCATAAAATTACATTACATTTCCTCTGCAAGGCCTGACTCAGAAATAGGATTCTAAACATTTCATAAATATAAACATGTTAACCCAAGAGAGACACTTGCTCCAAAAGCATCTGAGGAGAGGTAACGTTTTGGGTCTCCGTTATACTGGTCCACATGTGGATTACTCTGTGCCTGACATTGCACATTGCAACCTGCATTTGAGAGCCGTATCTATAAAATCTTTTTTAATTTAACAATATTTTCATTACAGAGGAGTTTTTTCTGTGTTCATGTGCTGTGCTACTTTACCACATTTCTTGCCAAGCTGCTGTTGAATTTTGTAAAATCATTACATATTTGTACATTTTCGCTTGAAAATATTGACATAAACTTACTTGCTTTGCACTCTACCTCTTTGTAAACATCCTTCCCTAGCATTGGTTTGCATAATTGCATAAGCCGGTAGAGAACCTACGCTTTCATTTGGGAAGAGTTAAATACACCTTGGCCATCGGGGATTGTATATCAGAATATCAAGGTTAAAATATTCACCTATACCTATGCTATTCTTATCTCCACATTTACGACTCATCTATATAGAGTTCTGTGGGCCTTCGGTGGGAGACTCTGACGTGAAATGGTAAAATTGGTGTTTTATTCCCATAGATGTCGAATTGGAAGAAAGCTTTTTAGCAAGCAAGTTTTTTTATGCAAAAAAAAAAATCTTGCATGCTAAACACTAAGGGGCCCATTACGATGGTGGAAGGACACCATAACGGTAAACAGAGCCGCCCGCTAGAGGTGCGGCTGTCCCGCTGTGCCCATTAGGATGTGACCGCCACCCTGGAGGTCGCATCCTGCATATTTAACATTGTGGCTGGTGATGCTTTGTGCAGCACCCGCCACAATGCCAAATATGCATGCTGTGCATTGGCCTGCAAAACGTGACAGGCACCGCGCGGTGCCTGCCACCTTGTGCATACCATAGGTCTCCCCCAAGTGCAACCCCTCCACCCCCTGGGGCCCATAACAGGCCCCAACAGTGAGTTCCCGCATGCCTTTCCATGGCAGAGTCTCCGCCATGGAAAGGCATCTAACCGCAGCCATAGTAATATGGCAGGCACCACCACAATATTGTGTCCCTTTTCCGCCCGGTCGGCAATCCGACCGTCGGAAAAGCGTGGACGGTCTTTCCGTCCGCCGCAGTCCCCCCGCCATACTAATATGGTGGGGGTGGACCAGGGACATATGGCAGGCGGGCGATCCGCACGAACGTGCATTGATGTGAAAAGCACGTTCTTGCTGTGTTTTTCTTGTTTTTACACAAACTTTATCAAATGTACCATGAACAAATAAGTATCATTTAAGAAAGGCTTTTTTTTCAATTTGTGCCAGTTTTACTTTCAATATAACAAAGATCATTCCGATATAGAAAGATTTTCATTCGTCGTGGTGTAATTACAATAACATTTGTTTAGTTTGAAAGGAAATATATGTAAACCCTCAATGCCCTACATATATGGTGCATGTAAATATTTCAGTTTTCGGAAAACAAAATTTACAAAGCTAGAAAACAATGTATGTAGATCAGCGCAAGAAATCCTGCCAACTTAAAAAACAAATTTTTGTGATTTGAGTTCGAGGGCTATACTTCTTGATTGTGCAACATAAACAAACTATTTTTTTTAGCTCTTGCTCAAAATTGATGTTTGGTCAAAACAATACATGAATCTGGTCTTATGCATGTTAATATTTCAGTTTTCAGTAAACAATATATACAAAGTTAGGAAGCAATGTATGCCAATCAGCGCAAGAAAACCTGCCAAGTTAAAAAACATATTTTAGAGGTTTGAATTTGAGGTATGCATTTCTGAATTGTGCAACAAAAACCCCCCAATTTTTTAGCTCTTGCTCAAAATTGCTGTCTGTTCAGGACAATGAATGAATCTGGTCTTTAGCAGGACATCAGGATAACTTCACCTCCCTCGACTGAACTCAATACACTGGCACCCACTGTGTGCCACTGGCCCTTATCATAACATAGAGAAGGTGATGAAAACCTTTGAAGGAAAGAGGCGTAGCAACACATGGACCGTGGTGTGGTCCGTTCTTTCAGTGGAAGGCATATCAGTCACGGTTGTGACAGAGTAACCGGTTCACCAAGATCTAAGTCAGGCCCTCAGTGCTAGAGCCCAAGGTACTTGTCAGGAGACCTCCACTGCTTGCCCCACCCACCAACCACACCCACTAACGCTGCCAAATGCCATAGTACTCCTTCATGTGAGACAATTTGGACTCAATGTTATTATATATGTTTTCTTTATATTGAATTGCTAAACGATCTGCTTCTAAAAATAGTCAGACCAGGTCACATTGTGGTGGAATGTCATAAACTAGTGTTGATTTGAAGAATGAAATGCCAGTGCTTAGCAACGGCAAACATTGGCACAAATTAACCCCTTCGATGCTCATGACGGAATGGTTCCGTCATGAGCATCGGTTGAGCTGTGCTCATGACGGAACCATTCCGTCATGACCACACCCATTAACATTAGGGGTCAGCACTGGTGATAAATCTGGGCAGCAGTCAAGGTGTTAAGCACTGAAAAGAAGACCAGGATTGAAGGTGCAGCGAACCAACAGGAATTCCTCACAGAGAACCGCAACAAGTGAATATGCAGGACCTCATTTATGAGGTTTCGCTGAAGGGAAGCGCAACAGGCCTTCCTGCTGGGTGAGCAGTCAAAATATCGATTTTTGACCTACATTAATATTGAGTTTTCAATATCGTAGGGACTGAATATCGAAGTCAAGAATATCGTTGACCCGAATATCGACCTCAAGGTAAGTAATATCGTTTTATTTAATATTGAATTGGGTAATATTGAAGTCAGTAATATCGTAAGCAAAAATATCCTTGTCAATAATATTGCATTTTTTTTAGTGTTATGTATTTAGTATGTATTTTGTATGTATGTTAAATATTTTTTATGTTTTTTCATAATTCTTAGAATAATTGTTTAGAAATTAGTAATTTTGTTAACGAAATTTTGCGTTTTAGTATCAGAGCGGGTTGTGGGTTTATAGGGGAATAGGGCGGGAAGTAATTTAATTATAATTAATTATTTAATATATTTTAATTAATTGATATTGATTATTAATTATTGTTAATTACTTATTAATTGGTAGTTTATTTTTATTGATTAGTTAATTATATGAATTGTATTTAATGTATTATTCATTTTATTCATTGTTATTGTAAATTAATTTATTGGCAATTAATAATGAATTTGTGATTAATTTTTATTGAGTGATTAATTGATAATTCAATTAATTATGTTATTGTTTATGTGTAGTGGGTTGTGGGTTTATAGGGGAATAGGGTGGGAAGTAATTAAATTAAATTAACTAATGAGATTTTTTTATTTATTGGTATTTATTATTAATTACTTGTTAATTGATTATTAATTGCTAATTCATTTTTTATTAATCAGTTAATTATAATTATTTATTGTTAATGTTAAATAATTAATTTCCAATTAATATTTAATTGGTGATTAATTATTAATTGGTATTTAATATTTATTAATTTGTTAATTTATAATTATATTAATTATACTTCATGTATTATTAATTGTTAATAATTGATTAATTGATAGTTAAATTAATTGTGTTTTTTTGTATGTGCTGTGTGTTGTGTGTTAAAGGGGGAACAGTGTGGGATGTAATTTAATGTTATTAAGTAATTATTCATGTTATGTTATTGGTATTTATTAATACATTTTTGCAAATTAATCATTATGGTTTATTTTTAATTTAATTGATAAGTATGTTAATTTAACCCCTACGCTATCCAGCGCTTTCCCTACTGTTGCACTCTCCGAAGTTGGAATAGTAATTTTTACCCCTACACAATCCCACGCTTTTCCTACTGTTGCACTCACTGGAGTGGGAATAGTAATTTTTACCCCTACGCTATCCAACGGTTTCCCTACTGTTGCACTCCCTGGAGTTGGAATAGTAATTTTTACCCTGACACTATCCAACGCCTTCCCTAATGTTGCAGTATGTGGAGTAAGAATATATATTATTTATATGTTTTTTTTATTATTTAATTGATAAGTATGTTAATTTAACCCCTACACTACCAAGCGCTTTACCTACTGCTGCACTCTCTGGTGTGGGAATAGAAATGTTTACCCCTACGCTATCCAACGCTTTCCCTACAGTTTCACTCTCTGGAGTGGGAATAGTAATTTTTACCCCTAAGATATCCAACGATTTCCCTACTGTTGCACTCCCTGGAGCTGGAATAGTAATTTTTGCCCTGACACTATTCAACGCTTTCCCTAATGTTGCAGTATGTGGAGTAAGTATATATATTAATTTATAAGTAGATGTTTAATTAATTTTAAAATTATATGTAATAGATATTATTTTTTAAATATTTTTTATATTTATATCTAGAAATATTTTAATTATATGGAGTATTCACTTATTTTTACATTATTATTGAAACATTTTAAAAAACAATATTTTTAACAGCGATATTTATGACAATTATATTTTTTCTCTCAATATTTTTGTACTTACCTTTATGTAGATATGACTTATTTTTTTTCTCGATATGTTTGCCTTCGATATTTCTGTGTCATTATTTTTGTAGGTGGATTTTCTGTCTGTTGATATTTTGTCAGACATTCTTCCTGCTGCGCTTCCCTATGGCAAAAGAAAAGGGCAGGAATGTGCCCTATCTATAATATATGACGCATTCCTGTCCTTTTCCCCTGCGCCGGTGCACAATGGGCTGCCTGCGCCAACGCAGTCACCTTTGCACAATGGTGGCCTTCCTGTACAAAAATAATCACAAGAGGCTTTTCCTCTTCTGTGTGTGCTGCAGAATGCAGCACACATAGAAAAAGGAAAAGCGAGGAGAAATAAAGATATTTCTCCCCGTTGCGCCTCCCTTATGCCTGCCCTGGGGAGTGCTAAGCTTTTGGCACTGCCTCAGATTTACGATTTCTCGTAAATCTGGGGCCATGTCAAAAGACCATGGATCTTCCTGGGAATAACCCCAGCAACACCCATTGCACGCCCCTTTAACGCAGAACAATGTGTTAAAGGGACTGATATTTATCAGGCAGCATTAAGCCCAAAAAAGTGGCTTAGTGCTGCCTGATAAATATCACGCAGGCTTCTGCACCACGGAACGTCACTCACAAAAAGTGACGTTCCGAAGGCACAAGGGGCCTCGTAAATGAGGCCCGCAGGTTTTAGAAGCTAGTAACTAGGTTTCACAAGGGACAGTTCACCATCAGAATGAGACCACTTTTCAGGCCTGGAGCTACATCAAGTCAAATACAAAGGATAATCCAAGAAACCAAGGCATTAGAGCATGCTGGGAGTGAAAAATTCTGGCACTAGCTTCACCTGCAAAAAGTGAGAGCCACCTACTGACAGGACATCTCCCCTTGTCCTGGGTCTGACTGGGTGATAATTCAGGCTGGCTCTGGTAGTCACTGCAAGTACGGCTTTCTCCATACAATGCATCCTGGGACCTGTAATTTCTAGCTGCATAATTATGGTATCAGGAATGCTGAACAGGGCAGGTTCTGGTTTCATAGTTTCTAGTTCTACTTTTGATACATCCGGGGAGCCACAGTTTCTTTATGCAGACTTACAATATTTAAGTGCTTGGAAATCATGTATTTTTTTATTTTCCATATGCTCAGATCAGTGTATCCTTGGAACAAAGGTTACCAGCAGTGGATTGTGTGCGATAACGTTTCGGGTTACCTGGAATATAGCATCACAGCATCACTTACAGAAACCAATTTCAGGTCTCTCAGGAGACCAACAGATGAATGCCATGTGTTCACTTCCCTTGACAACACAGTCCAAATGACAATACCACAGCACCATCTGTTGGCCATGGACAGGGCTTAAGACAAAGAGGACGTTATGAAAACCTTGAAGGGCAATGTCGTCATAGACAGGAGGAACATGATGTGGTACAATCTCTGCGGTCAGGTGGCTGAAGCATAATGAAAATTAGGTGCAAATAAAGATCAAAAGCATCAAACATGCATAAGCAAAGCCAATAGAGCTGGCTTTCTGTTTAAGCAAAGTGTTAAATGATGTGTGCTGTTCTCTACTCTCTACATTCTGCACGCTTTTACATTGGGGACCCATAACCTGCACCACACCTGAGAAAACCTGTTCCTAGCAGTGCAAGCACCATGCCATGCTCTTAAGTGTTGGATGAGTGGTTTCAATTTGAGACGTAGTCACCAAATTTCATCAGCATGATCCGACTGATGCTGTGGTCTTCTTTAAAAATTACCCATCACCAAAGTCATCCTTCATCAAACAAATGTTCCTTGTGATTTTATATTCAATTGTACACCGATTTGATGGTCTCACAGTGGCAGCCAGAACACACAATCACATATGCCACACAGATGTTAGAAGGCCTGATGCTGGTGAAGCCACTAGGGGTTGCAAGGACTTTCGCCAAGATACACTGCGCTGCATGAGTTGAGCCAGTTGTTGGCATCAAGATGCATTGAGCTGGGTTGGGCTAGCAGACCTGCTGAGGCAGTGTGTGGTCCTGGGTTGTAGCTGCGAGGTGCAGTAGGCGCAGGGTAGGTTGATGGCGTCGAGATCCATTGTGCTGGATCAAGGTTGCAGAGCTGTTGAGGCGATACGTGGTTTTGTGTCAAGGATGCTTGGAACAGAAAAGCCTGTTGTGTCCCTGTGGCTTGAAAACAGGAGTTCAGCTGACGAACCCGTGAAGATCTTGGAGTCCTGGGACACACAGGCAGACTGGTTTCAGCAGGTCAGCTCACAGTAGAAGAGTCCTGGTGCAGCAACAGCAGCCCTTGGGCAGCAAAGCAGGTCAGCAGGGCAGACATCACAGCTGGGCAGTCCTTCTTCCGGGCAGAGTCCACAGGCCCAGAAGTGATCTGAAGAGTTGGGGGTCTGAGGTCCAATATTTATTTCTGGTGCCCACTTTGAAGTAGGAGAGACTTCTAGAGTTTTCCACCATCCAGAAGTGCTTGGAATTTCCGGCTTCCCTACCCTGGCTCCAGATTGTCTGGGGTCGCAATAGATGTTAAACCCCTTTGTGAGTGTGTTCAGGGCCATCTTCAGGACAGTTGGTTCAAGTGAAGATTCAAGACCCATAACGAGTGAGTCGCTATCTGTTCTTGTAAAGTATTGCATTTGTAATATATCTGGAACAGAAGCTGTATATGGTATTAGAGTTAAGCTCAATTTAAGGAGAACATTTCATGATCTCTCTTTAAATTGGATAACGCTGCAGCCCGTCTTCGGGGTTCTCTGTAGGCACTCAGCGCGAGTTGGAAGTCACATCGTTACAGAGACTGAAATGTTGACATCTAACCTAATTCCTTTTAGTGATTGTTAAATGTAATTTCATTTGTATTAATATAGCAGGATCAAAACTGAGTTTCATATGGCAGGTGTCTGTCTACAGTTGGTACAGTGTGCAAAAATGGAAGAACTGGAATGGAGCCTTGGGCAATCGCCATTGGCAGAGACTAATTCAAGCGTTCCTTCTAGCAACTGCTGTTTGTTACTAACTATAGACCACAGCAACAGAATGCCCTGTTGCAGGGACATATAAGCAGTGCCTTTTCAAGATCCAGAAAGTGCCTCCCCTACTACTGGTAAGACTATTTACAGGGGGTTATTTGTCTATGGCAGCATGAGAAGTAGAAGGACAGCTACTGACAGTGTATATCTCACCTTTCTATGTAATGCAAGCCAGACCGGTCATTGTTGTATGGCATTTGCAGCAGGACTATCAAAGACAAGTCCTTCGCATACAGCAGCTTTGACCCTGTGTTCTGGAGTGTTTGGGTCCATGCAAACTTTAGGGTAGAGAGCAGTGGGCCCTCATATCCTGTATGGTTTTGGGGTCACGGCAAAAACAATAGATCTAGTAGGGTGGAACAAGTGAGAATAAATCTCAGCCCATCTGCCACCCCACTCTAGTGCCTGTCCTTCCAGAAGGCAGTGAATTTTAACTATGCAGCAAGATAGCAGAGCTCAAGCTCTTAGCCTGGTAGGACCCCTGATCTGCAGCCACAGGTTATTCAGGGCAATCTGGTGACATTCTGCTTCCCAAATGAACTGAGTCAATAGGCCATTCTTCAAATAAAGACAATGTGAGAAGTTGGCCTGATAGGTAGTGTTTCCAATTCTGGAACCACTGGTTATCAGTCCAAGCAAACCCCAAAGATGTCAGGTTGTAAGTCAACCTTGTAGACAAGCTATCCTAGTGGTAGCATGGACTAAGCAGCCTTAAAGGCTTAACTTAAGAGGTCGTGTTAAGCGAGCTTGTTTTACCACATACAATCCTGTAATCAAATGAAAGGACACCACACAAGTATATATTATAAAAATATATGTATTTATTACTAAATTACTCCCCAGTACTCTTTATGAGGAAAGGGGCACAAGCGTTAAATCAAAAGCACTGTTACACATATAAAGTTGGCACAATTATGGCTGAGGGCGGGGGGCCACTCAGACCATATATCAAAAAAGTGGTATAAGTAACACTTTACGAACAATGGTTAGGCCTAGGGCCTAGAGATTCGCTGGGAGCAGTCAGGACAAGCAATGAAGAAGTCGGGAGTAGCCCACAGGAGACGGATGCAGCACGGAAAGTGCAGCGCGCACCAATGCACTGTCAATGGTGCGTAAAAGTCAATTAAAGTGAATAAAAAGATACTTCCGCTGAACCTAGGAACACAAAACTTTAGACACAGACCCTAGAGGTGTGTACCAGTGTAAAGACACCGGCGTTGCAAAGTTACCTCACCCACAGGCCGTGGGTGCACAGGGTCGAAGTGGCGTCGGGTTCTGTCACGCAGGTTCTGGGTGCTTGGAGCTGTTGCAGCTGCAGGCGCTGTGAAGCAGAAGTGTCCGGTGCGATCCAAGGGTGGATCGATGTAGAAAAGTACCTGAAAGCAGAGGGGACAGAGTCTGGGTCACTCAGCAGTGACCAGGGTGGAACCAGGACGGAACCAGGCAATGTCGGGCGCAATCAGGCGGTTGTCGATAGGCTTCTCTCCGCTGTCACGTGGGCTCTGGGGCATCTGCGACGTCCAGGAGCAGGTCACGATCTGTCCCACGTAGGCTCTCGCCGTCAGCACCGTCGGCTTGAAGATTGTAGCAAACAGCACTTGGCAAAAGCAATCCACGCGGAACCGGGAGATTGCTTATCACTCGAACCAGGAGGGTCAGAGTGGGTGCTCCTTTTCACAGGAGCTGGTGCAGATCTGGAGCAACCAGAAAAGCAAGTCGTATTTCGAAGTTCGTCGGCACAGGGGCCACAAGCCAGCTGGCAAGTGACCGGGCCAACGCGTCGAGCGCACACAAGCAGAAGGGCCCCACGCAGCACTCGTCGAGTGTGGAGGGGTGAGCTTTGGTGCAAGTGGAGCTCGGGGCTGGGGCTTCTCAAACCCCGGTGTACAGCTTCGAGGGTCACTCGTGGGCCGCACGGTCAGCGTCTCGTGGCCTTTTCAAGATGGCGTGCCCCACGCTTCCGGTCGCCTCCACGGGTCTCAGCTCTGCAGGGACTGTGGATCGGGCAGGTAGAAGGCAGGCAAGCTTGATCTCGTCGATCTCTGTCGCTCGAGTTCCGGCGGGAACTGCAACAAAGCAAGGGTCGAGGGCTGGATGGTGCCTGTTTGCACAGGGTGGTCACTCCTTGACCACAAGGGAGATTCTTCAGTCTTCTCACGTCGTGTAGAAAGTCGAAGGGTCCAGATTTCGTTTCTTATGTTTCTTCAGGATGATCTGAGGTCCGTTGGGACTGCTCCCCCTCTTATTCGAATCTAGGGGGTTGGACATCCTGCTAGGTCCCCTCCTATGGGTGGGACCCAGGAAGGGGGTGGTTACACCCCTCTCCTTTGATCCTGGCCGCGCTGGGACAGGGGCTGGGAGGCCCCAGAACCGGTTTGGCCGGATCCTGCCAGGGGCAGCCTTGTGCTCCCCAGGCAGTGTCTGGTTTCATTGAAACCTCCCTACTCCAATCCACTATCTCCTGTCTGGGGTGGTTTGACACCGCCCTGTGACAGGAAACTCTTTGTCCAGGCCTCCTCTGCCGGGTTTCGGTCAGCAGCAGGAGGTCAGACCCGTGTCTGTGGCAGGGGCATCCATTTTGTGGATCTGAGGCTCATTTTAAATCAACCGCGTTTCAGTAAAGTAACATGTCTTCTCCCTCTAGAAGGGTGGAATGCTATCCCCGTCGCCAGAACTGGCGAGGGGATAGTATTCCAATTCGTATGACACCTTACACGACATGTTTTGATAAAGCCAAACCAAAGTTGCTATATAACCGCGAGGATTATAATGCGCTTAAGAGTATATGGTATGGCATTATCCCGGATCAGCTTAGGGAGTTGTTCCCGACAGCTGCAGACAGGCTCAGCTCATGCCAGAGCACCATCTCACATAAAACCACGCACTCTGCCTCCAGGATTGATGAGGCCTTCCATAGGAGTGGCTTACAGGCTATATATGTGTCCAGATATAGGTTTAGATATAGGTATACTATATCTAAGCAAGGGGTGATTACACCCACTTGCCCCAGCTGAGTGATCAGCCAGTTGTGTCAATTTAAGAACCAGCCAGGGGTGGCAAAAGCTATGCTTCAGCCCCTGGTAGGCCTTGGTGGCACCTATGCCCTGGGCACCTATAGTGCATGGTACAGGGGCTGACAAGGAGTCCATTTCCAATTGTGGTATGTACCTATAGCACATGTATTATAAATTTAGAGAGAGAACAGCAGGCTGGGGGTCTGATTAGCAGGCCCACAGCCTCAGTAAGTCGAAAACCAGTGAAGCAAAAAGCAAAAATTGGGGTGACCATAGGATAGCAGACCCTACTCTCCTACATAACCCCCCCCCAAACGCAGGGACATTAAACTTAACCTTGACCAGATAAGTCTTCATGTTCTAAGTGGAAGTACCTGGAGAGACCATCTGCATTACCATGGTCAGTCCCTGGGCGGTGCTCCACTGTAAAGTCCATCCCCTGTAGGGAAATGGACCACCTGAGCAGTTTGGGATTTTCACCCTTCATCTGATTTAGCCACAAGAGGGGCTTATGGTCTGTCTGAATTAGGAAGTGAGTACCAAACAAGTATGGCCTCAACTTCTTCAGGGCCCAAACCACAGCAAAGGCCTCCCTCTCAATAGCTGACCAACGTTTCTCCCTGGGGGTCAGCCTTCTGCTAATAAAAGCAATGGGCTGGTCTTGACCATCTTGATTAAGTTGTGAAAGCACAGCTCCCACCCCCAACTCAGAAGCATCTGTCTGTACAATGAACTGTTTGGAGTAGTCAGGACTCTTCAGGATAGGTGCAGAGCACATGGCCTTCTTCAGGTCATCAAATGCCTTTTGACAGCTAACTGTCCACTGAACCTTTTTGGGCATCTTCTTGGATGTCAAGTCATTCAATGGTGTCACAATGGACCCATAGTTCTTTACAAATTTTCTGTAATACCCAGTCAGGCCCAAGAAGGCTCTGACTTGTGTCTGGGTAGTTGGAGGAGTCCAGTCCTGTATGGTCTGGATCTTGCTCTCCAGTGGTTGAACTTGACCCCCACCTACTAGGTGGCCCAAGTACACAACCTTGCTCTGCCCTATCTGGCACTTAGTAGCCTTGATAGTCAGGCCTGCCTTTTGCAGGGCCTCCAGAACCTTCTTCAGGTGGATCAGGTGATCCTCCCAGGTGGAGCTAAAGACAGCAATATCATCTAGATATGCTGCACAAAAGTCATCCAGCCCAGCAAGGACTTGGTTCACCAACCTTTGGAAAGTGGCAGGTGCATTCTTCAAACCAAAGGGCATTACCACAAACTGATAATGCCCACTAGGGGTAGAGAATGCTGTTTTGGCTTTTGACTCCTCAGCTAGTCTGATTTGCCAGTAGCCAGCTGTCAAATCAAATGTGCTCAGAAACTTGGCAGAAGCCAATTTATCAATGAGCTCATCTGCTCTTGGAATGGGATGAGCATCTGTCCTAGTGACAGCATTGAGACCTCTGTAGTCCACACAAAACCTCATTTCTCTCTTTCCATCTTTGGTATGAGGTTTTGGCACAAGGACCACTGGGCTAGCCCATGGGCTCTCTGATGGCTCAATCACTCCAAGCTCCAACATCTTTTGCACCTCAGCCTTTATACAATCCCTGACATGGTCAGGTTGCCTGTAGATTTTATTCTTCACAGGCAGATTGTCACCAGTATCCACCTCATGGGTGCACCAGCTAGTCTGACTGGGTGTGAGTGAAAACAAGTGTCTGTGGGCCTGCAACACCTGTCTGCAGTCCACCTGTTGCTGCTCAGTGAGGCTGCCTGCCAAGGCTACTCCATCAACTGAACCATCATCAGGGTTCTGGGAAAGCAGGTCTGGGAGAGGGTCACTCTCTTCCTCCTGTTCCCCATCTGTGGCCATGAGGAGACTCATGTCCTCCCTGTCAACAAATGCTTTCAAACGATTGACATGGAGCACCCTGTGGGGGCTCCTAGGGGTGCCAAAGTCAACCAGGTAGGTGACTTCTCCCTTCTTTTCAATGATAGGGTAGGGTCCAGTCCATTGGTCCTGGAGAGCTGCTGGCCCCACTGGGTCCAACACCCACACCTTCTGCCCTGGCTGGTACTCAACCAGAACAGCCTTTTGGTCATGCCAGGCTTTCTGTAATTCCTGACTGGCCTCAAGGTTTTTGGATGCTCTCTCCATGTATTCAGCCATCCTGGAGCGGAGACCAAGTACATAATCCACAATGTCTAGTTTAGGCTTTTTGAGAGGTAACTCCCATCCTTCCTTCACCAAACTCAATGGACCTCTTACAGGGTGGCCAAACAAAAGTTCAAAAGGGCTGTAGCCAACCCCCTTCTGTGGGACCTCTCTGTAAGCAAAGAGCAAGCAGGGTAAAAGGATGTCCCATTTCCGCCTAAGCTTCTCTGGTAAACCTTTTATCATTCCCTTTAGGGTCTTGTTGAACCTTTCCACAAGCCCATTGCACTGTGGATGGTAGGGTGTGGTAAACTTATAGTTTACTCCACACTCTTTCCACATTGCTTTTAAGTATCCAGACATGAAGTTGGTACCTCTGTCTGAAAGAACCTCCTTTGGAAAGCCCACTCTTGAGAAAACTGCAATGAGGGCTTTTGCCACCACAGGAGCTGTGGTGGTCCTCAGGGGAATTGCTTCTGGGTACCTGGTGGCATGATCCACTACCACCAGTATAAATCTGTGCCCAGATGCTGTTTGAGGATCCATGGGACCCACAATGTCTATTCCAACTCTTTCAAAGGGTACCCCCACCACAGGTAGTGGTATCAGGGGGGCCTTTGTTGTGCCACCTGACTTACCACTGGCTTGGCAAGTGACACAGGAGCGACAAAACTCCTTGACATTTTCTGACATGTGAGGCCAGTGAAAGTGTGGAACAAGCCTGTCCCAAGTCTTATTCTGGCCTAAGTGTCCTGCAAGGGGAATATCATGGGCCAAGGTAAGAAGGAAGCCCCTAAACTTCAAAGGTATAACCAACCTCCTGGTTGTGCCAGGCTTGGGGTCTCTAGCCTCTGAATAAAGGAGTCCTTCATCCCAATACACTTTATGGGTACCTTGAGCATTCCCTGCAGCCTCAGCAGCAGCTTGCTGTCTGAGGGGTTCAAGTGAAGGGCAATCTAATTGGGCCTGCCCCAGGTCTGCCCTTGAGGGTCCCCCTGTCCCCAGAAACTCAACCTGATCAGGTTCAAGCTCCTCAGAGACAGTCTCCTCTTGGACTGCAGAATCAGTTTCCTGTGAAACCTGATCCTCAACCTGGGGCAAGTGGGAAGGCACAGCCTTAACCCTCTTGCTCCTTCTCTTGGGTTGTGGTTGGTCTATTGTTTCAAGATCCACCACTGGTTCAGGAAGGCACTTCTTAGCCTGAGACCTTGTCACTGCAAGGACATGAGCTGAAATCCCTAGCATTTCTGCATGAGTCCTGTACTCCACTTCTGACCAAACTGAGCTTTCAAGATCATTGCCTAACAGACAGTCTACTGGGAGGTCTGCACTCACAACAACTTTCTTTAGGCCATCTACCCCTCCCCAGGAGAAGTTCACAACAGCCACACTATGGGAAGTAGTGGAGTTGCTTGCATTGGTCACTAGGTAACTTTCACCTAGTACAATTTGTCCAGGGTCCACAAAGCCAGGTGCCACCATTGTGACACTGGCACAAGTGTCCCTGTAGGCCTGAGCCAGTTTCTCATTAATTAAGGGAGTCTGCCTATATTTGCCCAGGTTACTGGGGCTTACTGCAGTGGGCAAAGGTATGTCCACATCATATAGGAGAACTGCCTGTGTGGGGATTCTGACTAGGCCAGATTCCACCTCAGTACCCAGGGTCAACCCTACTAAACCCTTTGGCTGTGTACCACCACTGCTGACTGTACTAGGGGGTGCAGTTGCTTTAGGAGCTGCAGTGGTGGGGACTGGATTTTTCTTAGTGCATTCACTGCCCCAGTGTGAAACTGATTTGCAGGTATTACACCAAGGTTTCTTTGGGCCATCGTTCTTCTTTTTCTTGTTTCCATTTTGGGAACCCCCCTCCTTATTGCTAGTTTGGGGGCCTGAAGACTTCTGGTCCTTTTCTTTATCTTTCTGATTCCCACCCTTCTGGTCTGTTTTCTTCTGGTCACCTTGGTTCTGGTTTTTCTGCTTAATCCTTGTTCTGACCCATTTGTCTGCCTTCTTTCCCAATTCTTGGGGAGAGGTCAAATCAGAGTCAACAAGGTATTGATGCAACAGCTGGTTCTGACAGTTATTAAGGATCTGTTCTCTCATCATAAGATTGTACAATCCTGTATAGTCTGAAACTTTACTTCCCTGCAGCCAACCCTCCAGAGCCTTAGTGGCACAATCTACAAAATCAGTCCAGTCCTGAGTCTGTGCTTTTTGGGTGTCTCTGAACAACAACCTGTATTGCTCAGTGGTTAGGCCAAACCCTTCAATAAGAGCACTCTTCAGAACAGAGTAGTTTTTGGCATCCTCAGGTCTAACAGTGAGGAGCCTGTCCCTCCCTTTCTCAGAAAAGGAGTACCATAAAATTGCTGCCCACTGATCCTCAGGGACCTGCTGTACCATGCAGGCCCTCTCAAGAGCAGTCATCCATTTGTGGATATCATCCCCTTCCTTGTAGGGGGGCACAATTTTTGTCAGGTTTCTATTGTCATAGGCCCTGTCTTTTTCTTTAGGAACTTTGCTGCCACCAGTGGCATCTAAGCCACACAATTTTTTCTCTCTTGCTAAAGCAAGTTTAGCTTGAGCCAAGGCTACCTCTTCCCTTTCTATTTGGAGTTGGACAGCCCTCATCCTGGCCCTATGCTCTATTCTCTGGGAGGAAGTCATTCCTCTTTGAGATTCTCTTGAGGCACTAGAAAGGTGAGAGTCCCTTGACAGAGATCTCTCCCTTCTATTACCTGGGAGAATTTGGTTATGAGATCTGGAGTGGTGCTGGCCCCCTCCATTCCCATGTAGGTCCAAGTTGGCCTGGTTAAGCCTGGCAACCTGTACCTGGTTTCCCACCTGATCCTGATCTTCAGGCTCTTCTACATCAGAGCCTTCCTCTGGGTCTTCCTCTTCCTCCTCTACTCCTTCTTGAAGATCCTCATTCTCAGGGGAGTTTATCCCTTCCTCTGTTTCTAGGGGAGTCTGAATTGCCTTATCTAGGTCATCCTTTTCTAGGAGAGCTATTAGGGAAGGAATGGTAGGGCCTCTGCCCTTTTTTAGCCCCCTGGCTGTGCACAAGGCACTCAGGTCTTTGTGGCTAAGGTTGTCATATCTGGATGTTGTCCCTATAGGATCAACTATTACAGGAGCAGAGCCTGAAGCTCTACCTGTATCAGACATGACTGCTAGTGAGGTGTAAGTGGTGCACTTACCTACACTAAGTGGTTTCCTACTGTACCTTGCTAGTGAGTTGTAGTCAGGGTGTGCTAATCCCTTTAATCTACAACTACTAAGTTCAGTAGAACTTAATATGCTAAGCTTTTGATTTATATGTACCTAGAGGTACTTGATGTGATCTTTCAATTTGATAAAGATTGTAATGGTAAAACAAACAGCAAGCTCAAATCCGCACCGCTGCACACCAATGTGAGAAGTTGGCCTGATAGGTAGTGTTTCCAATTCTGGAACCACTGGTTATCAGTCCAAGCAAACCCCAAAGATGTCAGGTTGTAAGTCAACCTTGTAGACAAGCTATCCTAGTGGTAGCATGGACTAAGCAGCCTTAAAGGCTTAACTTAAGAGGTCGTGTTAAGCGAGCTTGTTTTACCACATACAATCCTGTAATCAAATGAAAGGACACCACACAAGTATATATTATAAAAATATATGTATTTATTACTAAATTACTCCCCAGTACTCTTTATGAGGAAAGGGGCACAAGCGTTAAATCAAAAGCACTGTTACACATATAAAGTTGGCACAATTATGGCTGAGGGCGGGGGGCCACTCAGACCATATATCAAAAAAGTGGTATAAGTAACACTTTACGAACAATGGTTAGGCCTAGGGCCTAGAGATTCGCTGGGAGCAGTCAGGACAAGCAATGAAGAAGTCGGGAGTAGCCCACAGGAGACGGATGCAGCACGGAAAGTGCAGCGCGCACCAATGCACTGTCAATGGTGCGTAAAAGTCAATTAAAGTGAATAAAAAGATACTTCCGCTGAACCTAGGAACACAAAACTTTAGACACAGACCCTAGAGGTGTGTACCAGTGTAAAGACACCGGCGTTGCAAAGTTACCTCACCCACAGGCCGTGGGTGCACAGGGTCGAAGTGGCGTCGGGTTCTGTCACGCAGGTTCTGGGTGCTTGGAGCTGTTGCAGCTGCAGGCGCTGTGAAGCAGAAGTGTCCGGTGCGATCCAAGGGTGGATCGATGTAGAAAAGTACCTGAAAGCAGAGGGGACAGAGTCTGGGTCACTCAGCAGTGACCAGGGTGGAACCAGGACGGAACCAGGCAATGTCGGGCGCAATCAGGCGGTTGTCGATAGGCTTCTCTCCGCTGTCACGTGGGCTCTGGGGCATCTGCGACGTCCAGGAGCAGGTCACGATCTGTCCCACGTAGGCTCTCGCCGTCAGCACCGTCGGCTTGAAGATTGTAGCAAACAGCACTTGGCAAAAGCAATCCACGCGGAACCGGGAGATTGCTTATCACTCGAACCAGGAGGGTCAGAGTGGGTGCTCCTTTTCACAGGAGCTGGTGCAGATCTGGAGCAACCAGAAAAGCAAGTCGTATTTCGAAGTTCGTCGGCACAGGGGCCACAAGCCAGCTGGCAAGTGACCGGGCCAACGCGTCGAGCGCACACAAGCAGAAGGGCCCCACGCAGCACTCGTCGAGTGTGGAGGGGTGAGCTTTGGTGCAAGTGGAGCTCGGGGCTGGGGCTTCTCAAACCCCGGTGTACAGCTTCGAGGGTCACTCGTGGGCCGCACGGTCAGCGTCTCGTGGCCTTTTCAAGATGGCGTGCCCCACGCTTCCGGTCGCCTCCACGGGTCTCAGCTCTGCAGGGACTGTGGATCGGGCAGGTAGAAGGCAGGCAAGCTTGATCTCGTCGATCTCTGTCGCTCGAGTTCCGGCGGGAACTGCAACAAAGCAAGGGTCGAGGGCTGGATGGTGCCTGTTTGCACAGGGTGGTCACTCCTTGACCACAAGGGAGATTCTTCAGTCTTCTCACGTCGTGTAGAAAGTCGAAGGGTCCAGATTTCGTTTCTTATGTTTCTTCAGGATGATCTGAGGTCCGTTGGGACTGCTCCCCCTCTTATTCGAATCTAGGGGGTTGGACATCCTGCTAGGTCCCCTCCTATGGGTGGGACCCAGGAAGGGGGTGGTTACACCCCTCTCCTTTGATCCTGGCCGCGCTGGGACAGGGGCTGGGAGGCCCCAGAACCGGTTTGGCCGGATCCTGCCAGGGGCAGCCTTGTGCTCCCCAGGCAGTGTCTGGTTTCATTGAAACCTCCCTACTCCAATCCACTATCTCCTGTCTGGGGTGGTTTGACACCGCCCTGTGACAGGAAACTCTTTGTCCAGGCCTCCTCTGCCGGGTTTCGGTCAGCAGCAGGAGGTCAGACCCGTGTCTGTGGCAGGGGCATCCATTTTGTGGATCTGAGGCTCATTTTAAATCAACCGCGTTTCAGTAAAGTAACATGTCTTCTCCCTCTAGAAGGGTGGAATGCTATCCCCGTCGCCAGAACTGGCGAGGGGATAGTATTCCAATTCGTATGACACCTTACACGACATGTTTTGATAAAGCCAAACCAAAGTTGCTATATAACCGCGAGGATTATAATGCGCTTAAGAGTATATGGTATGGCATTATCCCGGATCAGCTTAGGGAGTTGTTCCCGACAGCTGCAGACAGGCTCAGCTCATGCCAGAGCACCATCTCACATAAAACCACGCACTCTGCCTCCAGGATTGATGAGGCCTTCCATAGGAGTGGCTTACAGGCTATATATGTGTCCAGATATAGGTTTAGATATAGGTATACTATATCTAAGCAAGGGGTGATTACACCCACTTGCCCCAGCTGAGTGATCAGCCAGTTGTGTCAATTTAAGAACCAGCCAGGGGTGGCAAAAGCTATGCTTCAGCCCCTGGTAGGCCTTGGTGGCACCTATGCCCTGGGCACCTATAGTGCATGGTACAGGGGCTGACAAGGAGTCCATTTCCAATTGTGGTATGTACCTATAGCACATGTATTATAAATTTAGAGAGAGAACAGCAGGCTGGGGGTCTGATTAGCAGGCCCACAGCCTCAGTAAGTCGAAAACCAGTGAAGCAAAAAGCAAAAATTGGGGTGACCATAGGATAGCAGACCCTACTCTCCTACAGACAAACTTAAGAAGACCGATTGGGAGAGCAGCAAAATGATTAAGGAGGTGGGGGGAAATATTGCTCTTGATAACGCAGCCCTGCTCATTATAGATAGTAGGAGGGATAGCCAGAAATGCACAGGATGGTTTTGGGAAGCCACTGTGACTCTAATGTTACACTCTATTATCTCCATCTTGGTATGTCACGCATTGCTTCTGAGATACTGGAATTTAACTGGCTCCCAACACATCTTTTTCGGGGGTGGGAGTGCTTTAGAGGACAAGATGTGCAGTGGGGAAGTACAGAACATATTCCAGTTGACTCAAAAACCTGAACAGGTACCAAAGCGCTCGAGTGCTTCGAAGGAGCCCTCTACATCTGAGTATTCTCCCCGCATGTAAAGGAGGAGGTCATCTGCGTACAATGAGATATAAAGGGCAGAAATACCAATCTGCAACCAATGGAAATGAAGACCAGTACTGAGCGTCAGGGCCAACGGTTCCATTACCATCGTAATAGTGAGACGATGCAGCACTGATGCGTACCGCTCTCTATTTTTCTTGGGAGGCACTTAATGCACAACAAGAGTGTGTTGGGGCTGGCGTGTGTCGTTCCCCCCCCACACACACTTTTCTCTCACTACAGGGACAAGATAAAGAGTTGGAATAGGCAGAGGCATCTCCTCTCCTTTTATTTGGACAATCGATAGGCATCTATTATAATTGAAAAAGATGCACCTATATTGGATGGAAATCCACAGAATTTAACTTAGTATCTAAAACAAAGGGCATTGGATGACATACACGCCTGCGCAGCCCTATTATACAAAAAGATTCTGGAGGTAGAGACTTCAACACATGCACATGCCCTGTGGCATCTAATATGGCATGTGGTATAACATCCCCTGACCATTGTGAGATTACTCACTTTCTTCATTCAGAGTATGGGGATACTCTAAATGATTGAATTTTTAAACACAGTTTAGGGATCGGCAATGAATTATTTCATATACCGGTTATAGTGAGGTGCACTTACAATGGAAGGGGGGACAACAATGTGATAGATTTCCTATTGTTCCCCCAATGTTACTCAACAATGGTTTTAGAGTTTACTGTTCATGACATAGCACTCAGCGATCATTTCCACCAAAGTGCCACCTTGAATTTTGACCTTGCTGAACAGCCACGTGGCTCATCAAAAGCGACTGCATTAGAGGAAATTGTGATCTCTCACCGTAATGGGTATGCGTTAAGGTGGTCTCTAGTGGATCCATCAAACTTCCTATTTAAACTGATTCGTAAAGAGAGGGAAGCTTTTGAAGCATGCCTAGATGAAACCACAGTGGCACACAAAGTTATTCTAGCATTTAATTGTATAAAAAAGGGCATGGGCGAGGGGTTTGTTGCAAAACAGAAAACACCCAAGGCGGGTGTGTGTGGCTGGTTTGGCTCAGTGTGTACAAAAGCTCACATAGATTTGAAATTAGCCCTAGCCGAACAACCTAGAACTGCAATGAATGTCCGGGAGTGTAGACTACATATAAATCAGACATTAAACGACAGAAAAGAAATTTGAAGTTGGACATATGTAATAAGTTACTTGAGGCTAGTCTATCTAAGGATATTACCATGTTTTGGCGTGTAATCAATTCTCCCCCTCATAATCTCCCAGACTCTCCCTGTGCAGAGATAGCTATTGTAGGAGAGTAGGGTCTGCAATCCTATGATCACCCAGATTTTTGCTTTTGTTTCACTGGTTTACGACTTTCTCTGGCTGTGGGCCTGCTAATCAGACCCACAGCCTGGCTGTTCTCTTTCGAAATTACGAGATGTACCCTAGGTGCATTTACCAATTGGTACTGGGCCACCTTATCAGACCCTGTAACTCAGGGCATAGGTGTACCCAGGGCCGCCAGGGGCTGCAGCATGTATTATGCCACCCCTGGCTGGCCTCCTAAATTTGACACAACTGGCTGCATGACAGCTGGGGCGAAGTCGTGTAATCACCCTTTGCTTTAGATATAGTAGCCCTATATCTAACCACACAATGGACACCCGAGTTCCTATCAGTCACTCCTATGGCAGGCCTTGACAATCCTGAAGGCAGAGTGCGTGGGCTCGTGTGAACTGTGCTCTGGCCCGAGCCGAGCCCGGTTGCAGCTTGCGGAATCAAGACCCAATGGCTGTTCCATGATAACGCGTACCATATCGGTAACTTCGGTATCGCGTTATCAAGACATGTCGAGTAAGGTGTCATACGAATTGGGATGCTGCCCTCTCACCAACCCCGGTGACGAGGTTAGCATTCCGCCCTTCTAGAGGGACACGACATGTACGTAACTGTGAACCCCGGTTAAAGTTAACGAAAGCCTCAGCTCCACAAAATGGATGCTGCCACCACAGACACGAGTCTGACCTCCTGCTGCTGGGAGTCCTTCCAGCGAGGAGCGCTTGGACAAAGGGTTTCCTGTCGAGGGCGGTGTTCGCACCGTCCCAGACAGGGTTTGTGTATTCTGGGTAGGTAGGGCTTTTGCAAGAAGGTGACTGCGGAGTGGCACCCCGGTGCTCACTACGCATCTGCCGGTCAGAACCAGTTCCAGGGGCGCCAGCCCTGGCCTGGGGAAAGTCCAGCAGGGGAGAGGGGTGTAACTACCCCCCTTCCTGGTCCCACCCTTAGGGCAGGACCTAGTCATGTACCCACCCCTTTCTTTAGGATAAAGGCCGGAGCGGGGACCCTTCAAGATTAGATCATCTTTGAATCAAGAACTACTTTCTACGAAAGGACATTCGAGACTCTTCTCAAGATTTCTCCCTTGTGACTAAGGAGTAGTCACCCTGCATCAGCGGGCACCACCTAAGAACTCTGCGGTTTGCTGCAAGTCCTTCCTCAAGGATCCGACGGCCCAGCTCGACGAGAACCGGCTTCCCTGGCACCTCTGACCTCTACCCACGTCATCAGCTCAGCTGTGATCTGTGGGTGCGACGAGACCTCGAGGGACCGGCCATCATCAGAACCTGCACGCTCTTAACCAGCACGACCATCGAAGCAATTCCCTGGTGAGTGCTCTGGGGTCCGAGAAGCCCCGACCCTGAGCCGCTCCAGCACCGAAGTGCAGTCTCCCAGCATCTCCACGATCTGCGTGGGGCCCTTCTGCTCGCTGCTCAGCACGTTGTCTATTCACTAGCCGCTGGCTTGTGCCCTTCTGTGACGACATCCGAGAATCATCACTGCTGGTCTGGTTGCTCCAGACTGGCCCTTGCTTCCATCTTTGCGAGAAGCACCCCGGACCCTCCTGGTCCACTCAAGACGCCATCTTAGGCCCACCACGTGGCCCTGAGATCTGCCAAGGCTTGTTGCCCCATCCTGGGCCCAGCGACGCCGACAGAATCATCCGTCGTGGGACAGCTCGCACCTCCACCGTGGTCGCCGACAACGCCTCCTGGTCCGTGAGACTGCAGAGCCTAGCGTCGCCCACTCACCTGGTCGAGGTGACGGCCAACCGGTGCCTTCCTGGTACCCTCTGACTACTGGCTAGTAGTACGAACTTGGTCCCCTCTGCTTTCAGGTATCATCAATCTCTGATCCAGGCTTGGATCTCTACGAACTATTCATCACTGGTCGCCGGCCAGCAACTCCTTTTCTTCCGGCTCCTGGCTCGTCAGCGAAGACCCCGACGCCTGTAAGACTTGTGCAGCCGCAGCCCTCGTGGCTAGGTAACTCGGCATTTCGGTGCCTGCATAGCCTCTTTACTCTAGGGTCCCGAGTCCCTCGCTTCCGACTTGCCTTATCGGGTCCGCCCGAGACCTTAAACTTCCCGTGTCCTCGGACACTTGTTTTAATTGTGCACTTGAAGTATTTGCTAAAGAGATTTGGTTTGTGCTAAGTACCCTGTCCTCATAAAGAGTACAGTGCTGTTGTGATTCTTAATAAATATACTGTTTATTTTCATAACACTTGTGTGGTGTCCTTTCACTCGGTGTTCAAGGGGTACATGTGTGGTAAACAGCTGGCTTAACGCGCCCTCTCGAGTCTTTAGCCTTAGACTGCTCGTATCCACGCTACTAGGATAGCTGGTCTATAGGTTGACTTACAACCAAACACCATAAGGGTCGTTTGGAACGATACATAGCGGTCGCTAGAATAGCGAACGCTGCATATCGGGCCAACTTCTCACATTGGTGAGCAGCGGTTGGGATTTGAGCTTGCTGTTGTTTTACCACACGTATCCTAAGAATATCTTGTTGAAAGATCGCATAAGTACTGTTAGTACATATAACTAAAGCTTAGAATACTCGGAGTTCTACTGAACCAGCTGTTGCAGCTCCTCAAGGCTTAGCACACCTTGGCTGCAACTCTTAGCAAGGGATCAGTAGGTAAACACATAGTGTAGGTAGGTGCATCACTTACACCACACTAGAAACAGTATGTTGGACAAAGGAGGAAACTCTGAGTCTCCCCTTGTGTCAGTTGACCCTCCACAGGTCATCCCTTCAAGATATACTGTGCTTAACTTCCATGAGTTACGACAAGTATGTACCTCTAGGAAGATTAAGCAAGGGGCTAACCCCACCACCTCCTTTCTGATTGGTCTCCTCGAGACTTATGATGCCAGAAAGGCTGAGAAGCTTCTTAGCCATTCTAATCCAGAAGGAGACATGCCTCCCCTCGAGGGAACCAGAGACGATCCTGACCTCATCCACCTCGCAACTGAGAACGAAGATGCGGAGGATGATGAGGATGAGGATCCCTCTGGGGATGAGGCAGATAAGGGACAGGTAGAAGTCGTCAGACTAACACGGTCCAACTTAAGCAAACACGATAGTGGTACTGGGGGACCCCCGGCGCTACTGTCAGGTCCGCTTAACATTGGGAATGGACGAGCCAGATCTCTGTCAAGAGGCTCTGGCAGATCCCTTCAAACCAATGGCTCTCACAACTCTTCTCAAAGAGGGATGACGTCCCCTCAGAGGAGAGTGTACGAAGCTAAGGAAAGGGCAGCGAATCTGAGGATCGAAAGGGAAGAACTTGCCCTGGCCAAAGAAAGGCTTGCCTTTGCTAGAGAGCAACAGTTAAGTGGGGTAGTCCCCACTGGTGGCAGCAATGTACCTAGTAATAGGGAAAAGAGTTTCGATACGAAACACCTTGGGAAGATAGTGCCCCCCTTTAAACAAGGGGACGACATCCACAAATGGATTACTGCTTTGGAGAGGGCCTGCACTGTGCAGGGTGTTCCCCAGAGTCAGTGGGCAGCTATCTTGTGGCTCTCCTTTGAAGGAAAAGGAAGAGACAAGCTCCTCACCACAAGGGTGGAGGATGCTAACGATTACCAAGTCTTGAAAAATACACTCGTTGAAGGGTTCGGCCTAACCACTGAGCAGTACAGGGTGCTGTTCAGGGATACCCAGAAAACGCAGTCTCAAGATTGGTCTGATTTTGTCGATTGTGCCACTAAGGCTTTTGAGGGCTGGTTGCTGGGCAGTAAGGTTACTGATTACGTAGGATTGTATAATTTGATGATGAGAGAACAAATTTTAAACAATTGTCAGAACCAGTTGTTGCATCAGCATCTTGTCGACTCGGATCTGACCTCTCCCCAAGAATTTGGAAAGAAGGCAGACAGATGGGTTCGTACGAGAGTTAAACAGAACCAGGGCCAGAATCAAGGTGGTCAGAAGAAAGCAGACCAGAAGGGTAAAGATTCAAAGGGGGAACAAAATGACCAGAAGTCTTCGACAGGTCCCCAACAACCCAAAGAGGGTGGGGGTCAGGCTCCCCAAAAGAAGAAAGAAGGCCAATCCAAAAGATGGTGCGAGTACTGCAAAAGTAAATCTCACTGGTTTAGTGAGTGCACCAAGAAAGGAGGAGGGCAGACTCCTGCCACTGCAGCCCCTAAGGCACCTGCGCCCCCTAGTACAGTCAGCAGTGGTAGTGCGCCTCCCAAGGGTTTAGTAGGGTTAACCCTGGGTTCTGAGGGGCGTGACAACTTAGTTGGCACACTCACTCAGGCTGTCCTTGTCAGTACAGGGGACGTGGACGTGTCCCCTGACGTAAGCCCCAATACTTTGGGCAAATACCGACAGACGCCTTTCATAAATGGAAAGATGGCTCAGGCCTATAGGGACACTTGTGCCAGCGTCACCATGGTGACGCCTAACTTTGTGGACCCTGGACAGATCATGACAGGTACAGAATTCCTGGTGACCAATGCAAGCAATGTCACTACCAATCACAGTATGGCAATTGTAGCTTTCTCCTGGGGAGGGGTAACTGGCCAAAAGAAGGTTGTAGTTAGTTCAGACCTCCCAGTGGATTGTTTGTTGGGCAATGATTTGGAGTCATCACAATGGTCAGAAGTGGAGCACCGGACTCACATGGAAATGTTAGGTTTGCCAGCACACGTGTTCGCTGTGACCAGGTCACAGGTCAGGAAATGCCCCACTGAACAGGTGCTGGATCCTGGAACAACGGACCAGACACCCCCCAAGAAAAAGAGCAGTAGGGTTAAGGCTGCGCCTTCCCCCTTGCCCCAGGTCGTGGATCAAGTCTCAGAGGAGGCTGACCTACAGGAATTGAGGGAAACTGAGCCTAGAGAGTTCGAACTTGATCAAGTTGAATTCTTGGGTTCAGGGGGACCCTCAAGGGAAGACCTGGGGAAGGACCAGTTAGACTGCCCTTCTCTTGAACCCCTCAGACAGCAGGCTGCTGCTGAGGCTGCTGGGAACGCCACAGGTACCCACAAGGTATACTGGGAAGATGGACTCCTGTACACTGAGTCAAGAGACCCCAAGCCTGGCATGACCAGGAGGCTGGTTGTACCCTTGTCTCAGCGAGGTTTCCTACTTACCTTGGCCCACGAGATTCCCTTAGCAGGACACTTAGGCCAGACGAAGACGTGGGACAGGCTTGTCTCGCACTTTCACTGGCCGCATATGAACGAAGATACCAAGGAGTTTTGCCGCTCCTGTGTCACTTGCCAAGCCAGTGGTAAGTCAGGTGGCACGACAAAGGCCCCCCTTATACCAATGCCTGTGGTGGGGGTGCCCTTTGAACGGGTGGGGATCGACATCGTCGGTCCCATGGAACCACCAACAGCATCAGGGCACAAGTTTATACTGGTGGTAGTGGATCATGCCACCAGGTATCCTGAAGCTATTCCCCTTAGGACCACTACAGCACCTGTTGTGGCAAGAGCCCTAGTTGGAGTATTCTCCAGAGTGGGCTTCCCTAAGGAGGTCGTCTCCGACAGAGGTGCAAACTTTATGTCGAGCTACTTAACTGCTATGTGGAAGGAATGTGGTGTCAACTACAAGTTCACTACACCCTATCATCCACAATGCAATGGGCTTGTTGAGAGATTCAACAGGACCCTGAAAGGGATGATTCATGGACTACCGGAAAAGCTTCGGCGTAGATGGGACGTCCTGATCCCCTGCCTCTTGTTCGCCTACAGAGAAGTCCCACAGAAGGGGGTTGGCTACAGCCCTTTTGAACTTTTGTACGGACATCCTGTAAGAGGACCCCTGTGTTTGGTGAAGGAAGGATGGGAGAGACCTCTCCAAAAGCCTGCAGCCAACATAGTGGACTATGTGCTTGGCCTCCGCTCGCGGATGGCTGAATACATGGAGAAGGCATCTGAAAACCTTAAGGCCAGCCAAGAACTCCAGAAAGCTTGGCATGACCAAAAGGCTGTCTTGACTGTTTACCAGCCTGGACAGAAGGTGTGGGTGTTGGAGCCAGTGGCCCCAGCAGCACTCAAGGACAAATGGTCCAGGCCCTACACCATCCTGGAGAAAAAGGGAGAGGTCACCTACCTGGTCGACCTGGGAACTCCCCGGAGCCCCCACAGGGTGCTTCATGTCAACAGGCTAAAAGCATATGTCGACAGGAAGGACATGAGTTTGCTCATGGCCCTAGATGAGGGACAGGAAGAGGAGAGTGACCCTCTCCCCGACCTGCTCACTCAGAATCCTGACGATGGATCGGTAGATGGTGTTGTCTTTTGTGATGGGCCTCTCCGAACATCAACAGAGCGACTGTAAACAGGTTCTTCAGTCGTTCAGACATATGTTTTCTCTAACACCCAGTCAGACCGATTGGTGCACCCATGAGGTTGACACTGGTGACAGCTTGCCCGTTAAGAGTAAAATCTACCGGCAGCCTGATCACGTTAGAGACTGCATCAAGAGTGAAGTGCAGAAAATGTTGGAGCTGGGAGTCATTGAACCCTCGGATAGCCCTTGGGCTAGTCCCGTAGTTCTAGTGCCGAAACTCACACCCAGGGCGGTAAGAAAGAGATGAGGTTCTGCGTAGACTACAGGGGTCTCAATGCAGTCACTAAGACTGACGCCCACCCAATACCAAGGGCAGACAAGCTTATCGATAGATTGGCTTCGGCCAACTACTTAAGTACGTTTGACCTGACAGCTGGGTATTGGCAAATCAGGTTAGCTGAGGACGCCAAGCCTAAGACCGCGTTTTCAACCCCTGGTGGGCATTATCAGTTCGTGGTGATGCCCTTTGGTCTGAAAAATGCACCTGCCACCTTCCAACGGTTGGTGAATCAAGTCCTTACTGGGCTGGATGACTTCTGTGCGGCGTATCTAGACGATATTGCTGTCTTTAGCTCCACCTGGGAGGATCACCTGGTCCACCTGCGGAAAGTGTTAGAGGCTCTGCAAGCAGCAGGCCTCACTATCAAGGCCACCAAGTGCCAGATAGGGCAGACACAGGTTGTATACCTGGGCCACCTTGTAGGTGGAGGCCAGGTTCAGCCACTGGAGAGCAAGATACAGTCAATCAGGGACTGGGCTCCTCCAACCACCCAGACTCAGGTTCGAGCTTTCTTGGGCCTGACTGGATACTACCGAAAGTTTGTCAGGAACTATGGTTCCATCGTGACACCATTAAACGAACTGACAAGTAAGAAGATGCCAAAAAAGGTTCAGTGGACAGCGAGCTGTCAAAAAGCATTCGATGACCTAAAGCAGGCCATGTGCACGGCGCCTATCCTTAAGAGTCCGGACTACTCCAAACCATTCATTGTCCAAACAGATGCTTCTGAGTTGGGTGTGGGAGCTGTTCTTTCTCAACTGAATTTTGATGGTCAAGACCAGCCCATTGCTTTTATAAGCAGAAGGCTGACCCCTAGAGAGAAGAATTGGTCAGCTATTGAGAGGGAGGCCTTTGCTGTGGTTTGGGCCCTGAAGAAGCTGAGGCCATACTTGTTTGGCACTCACTTCAAGATTCAGACCGACCATAAGCCCCTCTTGTGGCTAAATCAGATGAAGGGTGAAAACCCCAAACTGCTTAGGTGGTCCATTTCCCTACAGGGGATGGACTTTACAGTGGAACATAGACCTGGTACTGATCATGGCAATGCCGATGGGCTCTCCAGATATTTCCACTTAGAACAAGAAGACTCACCTGGTCAAGGTTAGCTTATTGTTCCGACGTTTGGGGGGGGGGTCATGTAGGAGAGTAGGGTCTGCAATCCTATGATCACCCAGATTTTTGCTTTTGTTTCACTGGTTTACGACTTTCTCTGGCTGTGGGCCTGCTAATCAGACCCACAGCCTGGCTGTTCTCTTTCGAAATTACGAGATGTACCCTAGGTGCATTTACCAATTGGTACTGGGCCACCTTATCAGACCCTGTAACTCAGGGCATAGGTGTACCCAGGGCCGCCAGGGGCTGCAGCATGTATTATGCCACCCCTGGCTGGCCTCCTAAATTTGACACAACTGGCTGCATGACAGCTGGGGCGAAGTCGTGTAATCACCCTTTGCTTTAGATATAGTAGCCCTATATCTAACCACACAATGGACACCCGAGTTCCTATCAGTCACTCCTATGGCAGGCCTTGACAATCCTGAAGGCAGAGTGCGTGGGCTCGTGTGAACTGTGCTCTGGCCCGAGCCGAGCCCGGTTGCAGCTTGCGGAATCAAGACCCAATGGCTGTTCCATGATAACGCGTACCATATCGGTAACTTCGGTATCGCGTTATCAAGACATGTCGAGTAAGGTGTCATACGAATCGGGATGCTGCCCTCTCACCAACCCCGGTGACGAGGTTAGCATTCCGCCCTTCTAGAGGGACACGACATGTACGTAACTGTGAACCCCGGTTAAAGTTAACGAAAGCCTCAGCTCCACAAAATGGATGCTGCCACCACAGACACGAGTCTGACCTCCTGCTGCTGGGAGTCCTTCCAGCGAGGAGCGCTTGGACAAAGGGTTTCCTGTCGAGGGCGGTGTTCGCACCGTCCCAGACAGGGTTTGTGTATTCTGGGTAGGTAGGGCTTTTGCAAGAAGGTGACTGCGGAGTGGCACCCCGGTGCTCACTACGCATCTGCCGGTCAGAACCAGTTCCAGGGGCGCCAGCCCTGGCCTGGGGAAAGTCCAGCAGGGGAGAGGGGTGTAACTACCCCCCTTCCTGGTCCCACCCTTAGGGCAGGACCTAGTCATGTACCCACCCCTTTCTTTAGGATAAAGGCCGGAGCGGGGACCCTTCAAGATTAGATCATCTTTGAATCAAGAACTACTTTCTACGAAAGGACATTCGAGACTCTTCTCAAGATTTCTCCCTTGTGACTAAGGAGTAGTCACCCTGCATCAGCGGGCACCACCTAAGAACTCTGCGGTTTGCTGCAAGTCCTTCCTCAAGGATCCGACGGCCCAGCTCGACGAGAACCGGCTTCCCTGGCACCTCTGACCTCTACCCACGTCATCAGCTCAGCTGTGATCTGTGGGTGCGACGAGACCTCGAGGGACCGGCCATCATCAGAACCTGCACGCTCTTAACCAGCACGACCATCGAAGCAATTCCCTGGTGAGTGCTCTGGGGTCCGAGAAGCCCCGACCCTGAGCCGCTCCAGCACCGAAGTGCAGTCTCCCAGCATCTCCACGATCTGCGTGGGGCCCTTCTGCTCGCTGCTCAGCACGTTGTCTGGTCACTAGCCGCTGGCTTGTGCCCTTCTGTGACGACATCCGAGAATCATCACTGCTGGTCTGGTTGCTCCAGACTGGCCCTTGCTTCCATCTTTGCGAGAAGCACCCCGGACCCTCCTGGTCCACTCAAGACGCCATCTTAGGCCCACCACGTGGCCCTGAGATCTGCCAAGGCTTGTTGCCCCATCCTGGGCCCAGCGACGCCCACAGCATCATCCGTCGTGGGACAGCTCGCACCTCCACCGTGGTCGCCGACAACGCCTCCTGGTCCGTGAGACTGCAGAGCCTAGCGTCGCCCACTCACCTGGTCGAGGTGACGGCCAACCGGTGCCTTCCTGGTACCCTCTGACTACTGGCTAGTAGTACGAACTTGGTCCCCTCTGCTTTCAGGTATCATCAATCTCTGATCCAGGCTTGGATCTCTACGAACTATTCATCACTGGTCGCCGGCCAGCAACTCCTTTTCTTCCGGCTCCTGGCTCGTCAGCGAAGACCCCGACGCCTGTAAGACTTGTGCAGCCGCAGCCCTCGTGGCTAGGTAACTCGGCATTTCGGTGCCTGCATAGCCTCTTTACTCTAGGGTCCCGAGTCCCTCGCTTCCGACTTGCCTTATCGGGTCCGCCCGAGACCTTAAACTTCCCGTGTCCTCGGACACTTGTTTTAATTGTGCACTTGAAGTATTTGCTAAAGAGATTTGGTTTGTGCTAAGTACCCTGTCCTCATAAAGAGTACAGTGCTGTTGTGATTCTTAATAAATATACTGTTTATTTTCATAACACTTGTGTGGTGTCCTTTCACTCGGTGTTCAAGGGGTACATGTGTGGTAAACAGCTGGCTTAACGCGCCCTCTCGAGTCTTTAGCCTTAGACTGCTCGTATCCACGCTACTAGGATAGCTGGTCTATAGGTTGACTTACAACCAAACACCATAAGGGTCGTTTGGAACGATACATAGCGGTCGCTAGAATAGCGAACGCTGCATATCGGGCCAACTTCTCACAGCTATCACAGAGGACGCTTATTGCTCATTTTACTAATCTGTATTCCCCTAGGGAAGGCACTGTAATTTACCATGTTAGTGCTTCGGCCCATAATGGGCCCGCTCCTCTTGCCAATGCGGCCAATTCCATTGTCCCGTTAGAGGCGTCAAGATATCCAGAGTTTTTCCTGGACGAAGTTGTTCTGGCATTGAAATAAAGTAAGGGGGACAAAGGCCAAGGGCCCGACTAGATTCCTATTGATCTGTTAACATTTAATATTGAGCTCTGGGGCCCCATCCTTACTTTGCTTTTTAAAGCCTGCCAAGAACAGGGATTTTTATCCACCTGGCCTAAGTCACCTATTGTCCCCATATTCAAGAAGGGTGACCGCAACAACCCAGGCCCATCTCTCTTCTGGACTGCCTAGTCAAGGTGGCTGGTCGCATGCTTTTAGGACGACTTCAGGATTGGGCCCAAACAAATAATATCCTCTAGGACATACAGTATGGGTTTAGGGCTGGGCTGGGAACTGTAGAGCAGGCCATTAATTTAGATTTATTAACTGGCAAATAAGTGTACATGAAAGGGGGCAATCTGTTTTTAGTTTTTGTGGATTTATCTTCTGCTTTTGATTTGGTAGTTTATGATAAATTATGGGCAATCAAGGCCACCATGTGTGTGGACTGCACCATCGTGAACTTCATTAGTGATTTGCATGCCCATGGCAGAGGCAGAGTATGTTATGTATTTGTACTGAGCCATGTAAAATAGAAAGAAGGGTTCGCCAGGGATGTGTAATGGCCCCCTTCTTATTTTGCCTCTATATTAACAGCATAGGAGACATACCGGCAAGCAAATGTGTTGATCTGCCCCAGGTGGGACACCTGCCTATACTAGTATTATTTTATGCCAATGATGTGGTGTTAATGGCGAATTTATGACATTACAATACTTACATTTACAATGCATGCCTTTACAATGCAGTTTTTACATCGCAACATCACTTACAACGCATCCCATTACATCGCATGACACTACATTGCATTTTTAGAAACTAGTGTTACAACGCATTCCATTACATCGCATTATACCTTTACAACGCATACCATTACAACGCATACCATTACATTACATTTAAGGTAAGTATTGGATAGTATAGGGGTAAAAATTACTATTCTAACTCCAGGGGTGCAACAGTAGAGTAAGTGTTGGATAATGTAGAGGTAAAAATTACTATTCTAACTCCAGTGGGTGCAACAGTAGGGTAAGTGTTGGATACTGCAGGGGTACTATGCTTTGTAATGGTATGCGTTGCACGGGTATGCATTGTAATGCCTGCATTGTACTGACATGCATTGTAAAGGATGTTGTGATGTAATGACTGCGTTGTAAGTGTAGTACGATGTAATGGTTGCATTGTAAAGGTTGTTTCCCATTAATGGCCCGCACTCCCAATGTTCTGCAGCGCCTGGTGGACGAGTTTGCTCAGTTCATGCGAAACCTTGGTCTAAAGATCAACATAGGCAAAACCTTTGCCATGAAGCTCGGGAAGAAGGCCTCTCGCAGCCATGACATCGTTATTGAGGGTTCCACTATTCAGTTTACAGAGTCTTTTTCATATTTAGTCATTGTCTTCAACCAATCAGGTTACTGGCAAGGGGCGATTAAATTAAGGCTACTCCATTTCATGAAAACTACTATGGCCTTGTTAAGTTTTGCCAGGTAGCTTGGCTTTAAACATCCAAAGGAGATGATGACAATTTCCAATGCAAAGTGTAGATCCTCTGCCTTGTATGGGGCTGAGCTCTGGGGGCAAGGAAAGATTGATATATTACAGCTTAAAAAAAAAATGTTCTCGGGTCTCTCCTTGTTCTCTCAAAAAATAGCCCAACCTATCATTTTGAACTAGGTGCCCCCTACATAGCAGACCTGATTAGGAACCAGTCAGTGCTTTTAAGGCACAAAATATTGTCATCGGAATATACAACTTTAAATCTAGCCATAATTGCTGATTGCCAAAAATCCTCAAATGCCCTTAACATTCCATGGCTCAAATATGTGCACAACTTTCTGACAGACTTCGGTCATCCTGAATATTTCAATCTCCCTGAGAGTGTGGTCAATGTGCAAAGGAAAGCTTTGAAACTGAAATGCATCTCATTTTTTTTTAAACTTTATTGTGCAATTAGCTAAGATTACAACCATGGGCCTACAACCACAGGGGCCGGCCACTAGAACACGTAAAAGTGACCATTGTTTAGCACAAAACTGTGGCCGATCTCCTAGAGGTCTGGCAATAATACAGGATACGATTCGCAAAAACACATGATAAAATCAGGATATAATAGTATTTTGTTTTTTTTAAAAGGAACAAAGAAAAGAAACAAACAAATCCCAAGGCATGAAACATTATATATGAAGTTGTGCTCATACGGGGGGACCCTCAAATACAAGATGAACAAACAAGCAAGCAGTAGAGATGGTCAGGGGGGGAGTCAGTGGGGAAGTCAAAAATCAGGAAGGAAAGTAGACTACACAAGGAATGTCGGATCAGGGAGATAGGGAGATGTCTGGATTATCTTCAAACGGGGGTGTGCATATGTTTCCTCTATAGGCGTTCCATTGGCCCCAGATTCTAGTCCACGCCCCAGGTTTGCCCCTAGCCAAATACACAGTCTTCTCTCTAAACATACACCAGTCCATATTCGCCTTCCATACTGACACGGTGGGGGGCCGTTGGGAACCCCACAACTGCGCGATATCTCTCTTGGCGATCGTGTTCCCAAGGGCCGCCCACCGGGTGTGGGCGACGTTGTTATCATTCGGCTCCCACACATTCAACAGACATCTCCGGGCCTCAGGCAGCAGAGCAACTCCGGTGACACACTCCATTTCAGCATGCACCCGAGTCCAATACGCAGCCACCTCCCGGCATTCCCAGATGATATGAAGGAAAGTAGCACTCAAACCACATCCACGCTTACATAACCCATCTGCAGAGAAACCCATGGAGACCAAACGAGGACCGGTAACATATACGCGATGAAGAATTTTGAGTTGGACGAGATGGAGACAGGCGGGAATGGCTACCTCCTTCGGGGAAGACAGAGCAGACTGCCAGTCTTCGTCATCCAGTTCCAACCCGTCCCTAACCCAGGCCTCCCTGAGACGCACGAGGAGATCTGCCAGATTGTTGATTAACTTCTTATATATTAGTGAAATCGTACTATCAGACAGATGACCGTCGAGTATTCGGTCTTCCAGTGGGGAGGACTCAGGAACATTGGCATCGGCAGCGAAGACCGACGTCAAGGCATGGCGGACCTGTGCATACCTAAAAAACTCTCTTTCACTCAGCTCATATTCATTCTGTAGCTTCTCAAAAGTCTTCACCCAAAGATCACCCACTCTACTTATACCAATCATATCCCATTTCTCAAAACCTTTCGTTGTCCAGAGGCATCCCAATCTCTCCGACGCATACAGGGGGGTCGCACGTGTCAACCGATCCTTCCAGCCCAGGGCAGCATTTGCATCTCTCCAGACGCGCACAGCAATCATAGTGGGCCCTGTTAAATTTCTACCTGCTGCCCTAGAGTAGAGTGCCCTGTTGTAATTCCCCCCGGCAATTGATACTTGTCCATCTCAAATGCCTGATGTGGGCTGGGTGCATACATTGCGTGGTTAATCGCGAACAACTGAGAGGCCCAATAGTACCGCCTGATATCCGGGAGCGCCATGCCCCCGTCATACCAGGGGAGAGTTAGTTTAGCAAGAGCAATTCTTGCGCGGCCATCCCAGATGAGCCGCCTCTGCAGGCTTTCCACCTCCCGAAAGTAACTTGCCGGGATGATGTCCAACGAGAAATGCATCTCATTAATGGTCTGAAATCTATACACCAACTGTGCTGAGGAATCAAATGATCCTGACTAGTTCATAAGCAACCATATCTAGTCAATGTGTATAATCCTCGTCACAGGTTTGTGCTTACCCGCTTTCGGTTGGATATTTTCCACAGAATAATTAGCTTTCCTATCACTAACAACTGGTCACCTGACCTGGGGAATTGCACGTGCGATGATATTTCACCTCAGGACACTATGCATACTGTGCTTTTCTGCTAACATTTCTCAGGTTTGAGACAGAAATTCATTAGGCCCTTGTTATTACAGTTAGGTTTTACACAATGTTTATTTACCTGCAAACGCTACCGAATATTTTTATCTGTACAGTAATGTCATGTTTTTTACTGGCCGTTATCAACTACAGGAAGCAGTTGTAAATAGTAAACATATGATTGCGCTGCGATTACAGTTTTTTAATAATTTTTAACATTATTGTTTTTATACAGACGAATTTTGTACCTTGTTTTAAACTTGTATTTTGGTTATTTTAAAGTAATGTCATGGATGAACTTTGCAGCTTTTATGATTCACTTTATGATATTGAATAAAGCCTATTTTGATTGATTGTTTGAACTTACTATCTAAAACAAAGGGCATTGGATTACATACACGCCTGCGCACCCCTATTATACAAAAAGAATCTGTGCAGGTGGCACATCAGCAAAAACAAATCGGATAGATTGATTTCCCCATTTTGTCTCGCCATATTTTAAGATGCACTTCGTGTGGTCTTGATGAAGGTGGTTCACTCATTTTTTCTACCACCGAAACGTACGTCGACTGTGTGTTGGAGAATCCTGGCTCACAACAATAAAAAGAATAATCTTGGATTCACTCCAATGTGCATGTTCGATCATGCTGGGGAAAGGAATGAGAGATTGCAGTGTGAATGTGTTAGTGTGTGATCTGAAATAGTGAGTGACTGTAGATTTGGGGATATGTACAGTTTATTTTGTGGTGAATTTTTTTTCATTAGTCCTTATTTATCAACTTATCCTAGGATGTCAGAAAGATCTAGCCGACGGTGGCAACGAGTACCTGGTCTTTCCACAAGGGAGGGATGAAGACAAAACATCCCAGGCAAAACGGAGCCTCCTGCCCAGTCGAAAGAACTGACTCCTCTGTACAGGTGCAATAGATGACCCCGGGAGTAATGGATGGGAGCAGAGGTGCCCCGTCTTTCAACCTGTGTAGCATACCACTAATCATTGGACCAGTAGTTTTTACACAAAAAACAAGAAAAAAAGAAGCGAAAAAGCGGAGAGGTAAGAAAGAGGGAGAGATTAAGAAAGTTCAGGAGATCATATCAATAACATGTAACTGAAAACAGTCAACCCAGAGTTCCCAGAACTTTGTTCTCTTAACTTGAAAAGTAGCCTGATCAAGATTCGATATATTTTTTGTACTGATCGTATCCATTCTACCTTTATAGGAGGACAGGGGAGAATCCACTTAATACACAGCTCTCTATGTGCAAGAAGAATTAAAACAAAAATGTGGGCTTTATGAATCTTTAGAAGACACCTATTACCCTCCCCTCCCGGAACCACCCAAAGATTACCAAAGCCAGGCTCACCTTGATCTCTTGACTCAGGACTCCCGATATGGTCTTACCCACTTCATGCCAAAAGATCTGGATTGATGGGCACTGCCAGAAACATGTGGACATCATTCGCATTGTCTTCTAAACACTCAGGACACTTCTTCACCTCCCGCCTTCCCAGCTTCAAGAGTTTCAGTGGCGTCCAATAGGCCTTAAGGACAGTAAAAAGATGGTTCTTCCTGAGTGGTGCAGACTGCACATATGACCACATATAAGACATAGATACTTGCCAAAGTAATTTGAGGACTTGGTCTTGTAGTACCCTCCTCCAGATCTCCGTCAGCAAAACGTGCACTTCTTCCACGGCCTGGATTAACATCCAGTACCATTCTGTAACTTCTTTCCGCAAAAGCGGTCGTGAGCGTATCCTGGCCTACAGGTGTTGGTTCCCCCTACCCTCCTTACCCAAAGATTTTGCCCAGCCTGGTAATTGGTAGTATTTGAATTTTTAAACCGAGCCCTCAGAAATCACCCAGCAGTCCTGCCACGAGAATATTTGGCGATCCTCAATTAGTTGTCCCCAGCTTTGAATACCACACTCACACAGAGGAATTGCCAGTGAATCAAGAAGACAAGCTGGGGTTCCGGGAGCATCCCAGATTGGGGCTAAGTCACTATAATAGGATATTTGTAGGGAAAGTCTTACTTTGGTACCAGATCTTACATGCACCCACTAAGATGTTTAGCTTGAGTTAAAAAAAATTGGGATGGCCAAATTTGATGAGAAAAACATCTACTTGATCTGGATAAAATGCGGTGAGAGCGCTAAAAAGCGGGGACAGACGAGCTACCCATCAAAAGCTGTTGGAAATTCTTTAGATGGAAAGCACTGTAATATTGGTAAAGATCTGGGCTGGTGATACCACCATGTTTTTTCTTTCTGAGAAGCTTCTTCCAGGAGATTCTAGGCCTTTTATCTCCCCAAATAAAACTGGTAAACTCCCCTTGAACTTTCCTAAATCACTCGTTCTTAAATTCTAAGGGAATGGAGTTAAAAAAGAAGGTACATTTGGGAAGGATAGACATTTTAAGGAGATTAGATCTACCTAGGAAGGACAGTGGAGGGGCACCCCAGGCCTGTAGTTGTTTTCTGACACCGGTGCTTACATTTTTTTAATTTACTTGAGTACGTTTTTCCAGATTGTGCACTACTTGAACTCCCAAATATCTTATGTCTTGCTTTAATAAATCACTTGTATAGTGGGTGTTCCACTCCATTAATTCCGTTTTTTGCTTGTTAAATGAGTATCCTGACACCCTTCCAAATCCTTCCGAAATCTCCCAAATTGTAGGGAGAGACTTAGGCAAATCTCCTGTAAAGATCATCAAGTCATCGGCATACAACCCAATTTATTTCCTCCAACCATTACAAACAAAGGGAAAGATATTTCGGCATTATTATTATTATTCAGCATTTGAAAAGCACGTAGCTACCCTAGCGCATCCCAGTGCTAGCGCATAGACAGAAGGGTACATGGTTAGATTTATAGAGTGGATTGTTTGAATAACCGGGTCTTGAGTAGTTTTCGGATGGGGGAAATGACGGGATTCCGCTCGAAGATGAAGAGGCATTATGTTACGCAACATTGTAGGAAAAAGGTCTTCCTCCGCTTCTTACCCTTCTGATTTTAGGGATGAGTGCGAGGTGGAGATTGGCCGCACAAAGGCATTTTTTCCGGGAAGGTAGGAGGTAATGAGAGAACTGTTGATAGCAGGGCCATTTCCCCATAAGGACTTATGGCTTTACACAGAGCCTTGAATGTTACTCTTTCCGAAACAGGTAGCCAGTGTAGCTTCTTCAGGGCTGGTTTGGCCGACTTGTTTTTCGGCACCCCCAGCAATAGTCCAACAGCACAGTTCTATGAGACTTGGAGCTTCCTTATAGTTGCTTTGGTGCTCCTAAGTAGAGGGAGTTTCAATAGTCCAGGTGCGTAAGGACCAAGGCCAGTATCAGGGTCCTGCTTGCACCCATCGGAAGGAGGGGGAGAAGCTTACGAAGTAGTCCGATGGTGCCAAAACAGTCCCCTGTTAATCTCACTGCTTGGTCTTCAAACCTAAGAGAGTTATATAGCCAGACACCCAGGCTTTTGATCCTGATCTTGGGAATTGGGGCTGGACCCAGGCAGCTGGGCCATATCAGTTTGAGTTCCTTGCTAGAGGTGTTGCCCAGAAGCATTCATTCTGTTGTTCCTCCGTTTAACGTGAAGCAGGAATGCTCCATCCTGGAGGTCACTTGCTCCCGACCGGTTTCAAAGTCAAAGGGGAAGTTTTGGGGACCATTGAGGGTGATTACCAGATACTTGTCATCTGCATAGGTAACAATTTTGATCCCATGTGGCAAGATGATTTCCGCCAGTGCCGCATGTACACATTAAACAATGTGGGGCTCAGGGAATATCCCTGTGGGACTCAGCAGCTGATAGCTAGGCTTGCCCTCAGATTACACGCCAGTGGCTCAATGTAAAGGTTAAAAAGAAGAGGAGAGAGAAGACATCCCTGTCTAGTCCCCCTACCGATATTTATTATTTTAGTAAGGTTCCTGTTAACCAGGACACTGGCCGAGGGGTTTTTATACAGGGCCCTAACTCCTGCTAAGAAGACCTCTCCTAGGTTTAAACCTTGAACCATATTATACATAAAGGGCTAACTGACCCTGCCTAAGGCCTTTGCAGCATCAAATGTCTTTACTGTTAAAGGGCTCCCATATTCCCTAGCCAGGTCGATTGCACCTATTAGTTCATGAGTTAACTCATAAAGTTGTCTTTCTTTCATGAAACCTTTCTGATCTGTATGGATCAAAGTTCCCACAATCTTATCCAATCAGTTTGTTAAAATCTGGATTTATATTTTATAATCACTGTTAAGAATAGAGATGGGTCTATAAGACTCACAGGCCCTCTGGTTCCAAGAGGATGGAAGATCCATCCTGACTATGTGTGAAAGCAAAGTTAAAAAGCTGTACAAGTTGGGCGCAAGCTCATCCTTTAATATCATATAGATCTCATTGGGAAGAGATTCAGGCTCTGCAGCTTTCACTCTTTTTAAGCTACTGATAATTATGAGAATTTCCTCCAGACAAATGGGGCTATTCAGAACGTCTCTTGTGGCCCCCTGTAAGGATGGAAGTTCTAAGTCTTGAAGGAAATTCTCAATTTGATCTCCACCCACTATCAGGTCTTCTGTATAGAGATCTTTAAAAAACTGTGAGAATGCATTTTCAATCCAAATGTCATCGGAGATTATATTGCCTGAGTTTTGACATCTGAGTTCCTTAATCATATTCCTTGTCTGGTTAGCTTTGGTCTTCCAGGCAAGCAGTTTGCCACATCCCTCCCCGTATTCATGGTGAGACAACCTACTGGCTTCCCATTTCCTCCTAACTATCGCCTCAAGGTAGTCGGCAAGCTCAGTCCTTGATAGTTGTAACTTTTGCTCAGTTTGTACTACAGTTGGACCATTGGGAGCCTGTTCCAGGACTAGCTGAAGGGTGTATGCTGAAGCTTCAAGTTTATTAATTTCGTCCCTAATCTTCCTAATTCACACAACAGTTAGACTGGTTAGAATACCTCTTGTAGGTGTCCCATACAATATGCAGGGGAGATAAATCTATGTTATAAAGGAAAACGTTGTTCATCTCAACTTTCAATTTCTCCACTACCTGAGAATCTAGAAGTAAAGAATGATTTAGAGTCCTTCTCCGAGAGGAGGGCCTCTTCCTAAGAATGATCTCTAAACTAACTGCAGAGTGGTCAGATAAGAGTTCCAGGGCATGGATGACTCTGATCGTACTAAGAATGATCTCTAAACTAACTGCAGAGTGGTCAGATAAGAGTTCCAGGGCATCAATGACTCTGATCGTATTCTTGATAGTAACTGAGCCTACAAGACAAAGGTCTAGCCTAGATCGATGTCCGTATTTTTTGTTGTGAAAGGTAAACTTGCCCCCTGCCATTTCTCCCGTACATCTCATAAGTCTCCAGATATCCGTGAGGCCATTGTCCGCTATCAACTGTTTCAGGCCAATTCTCATATTTGGGGTTGCGGCGACCGCCATTCTGGACGATGTATCTTGGGCTGGGTCAATGACTACATTAAAGTGCCCTCCCAGTATGATAGGATCGTTAATATCAAGCAGTTGAAGAAGTAAGGCACGAAAAGGAACAGGGTCATCTAAGTTAGGACCATAGAACCATACAAAAGTCAACAAGAAGCCGTAAACTTTAGCCTTAGCTATTGCCCTTCTGCCCAAAAGGTCGAGCACACAATCCCCTAAGGTAGCTTGAATGGATTTTTAAAAAAGGAGCAACACCCCCTTTACCGAACACGACTGAGTGGTACACACTCAATGATCTATTCACTTCTGCCCTTTAAGTATCTCAGCCCATTCCTCTTTACGCAGGTGGGATTCCTGTATATGAAAAACCTCGCTATCTGAGAGTCTAAGGTACTCCAAGATTTTCTTTATTCTCTAAGACCATTGACGTTCCAGGGTAGAATTTTCAAATGTCTAATTCTATCTGAATTTGCCATAAGTTGAGTGAGCAGGTTTGCAATAGCATGGGTTTGATGAACATGCCTGGGAGCCTAATGAGTCTAACCAATCCACTTGAGCCGTTTTAACAAATGAGGATTTTTTTTTCACCTACATGTTGCCCCACCCAGTGAAGAAAAATGTTTTGCTTATTTTTGGTGTTTTCTTTTTGCTATTGACCCACCTATCCCACCCCAGGGAACCCTACAAATAACTAGAGGTATTCTACTGACTACCTCATTTGAGCTCTCTCGTTACATCATGGCAAGAGCAATAAAAGTATTGGCTTGGTTGGGGTCTCTAATATTGTGCATTTTGTTGTTCCACATCACCTTTGAGAGGCGGGGAAGCGGAGGTTGACAGTAGCGCCCAACCCCCTCAGTTCTAGAATAAACCCCTAGCTCCCACTGTCTGTCTTGTGTGGTGCATGCAATGCCTGATGTGATACGGAAAGACCAGTCTCCTTTCTTGTATGACCCTGCTTTGAGGGCCCAGGGGAGAATTTTCTCCTTAAGAGAGTACGATTTAAAATTCACCAAGATCCTTTTCGTTTTTTTCCCCTCTTTTTCTTTTTAAGAACAGGTTGCAGTGAACTCTTTGGATGTCGTCTTCTAAGCTGTGTTCCTCCATATCCATATTGAATTATTTCAGGAACTGATCGTAAAACACCTAATGTTGTCTCCTTCGAGACCTTCTGGGACATTCAGGATCCTAATGTTTCTCCTTGCACTGTTTTCAAGATCTTCAAGTTTGTCCTGAAGCTCTTTGTCCCCGTTCTTCAGCTTCTGAATCTCATCTTTATTAGTATAATCCTTTTTGGAGAGATCATCCATTGCCCCAACTGTATCCATCAAGTCCATCCATCTATCCATCTTATCTTCCAAAGCCTCACATGCACTCTGGATCCTTTGTTACTTAAGCTCAGAGACAGAGAACAGATTCCTCTTTACGCAGATGGGATTCCTGTATATGAAAAACCTCGCTATCTGAGAGTCTAAGGTACTTCAAGATTTTCTTTATTCTCTAAGACCATTGACGTTCCAGGGTAGAGTTTTCAAATGTCTAATTCTATCTGAATTTGCCATAAGTTGAGTGAGCAGGTTTGCAATAGCATGGGTTTGATGAACATACCTGGGAGCCTAATGAGTCTAACCAATCCACTTGAGCCGTTTTAACTAATGAGGATTTTTTTTTCACCTACATGTTGCCCCACCCAGTGAAGAAAAATGTTTTGCTTATTTTTGGTGTTTTCTTTTTGCTATTGACCCACCTATCCCACCCCAGGGAACCCTACAAATAACTAGAGGTATTCTACTGACTACCTCATTTGAGCTCTCTCGCTACATCATGGCAAGAGCAATAAAAGTATTGGCTTGGTTAGGGTCTCTAATATTATGCATTTTGTTGTTCCACATCACCTTTGAGAGGCGGGGAAGCAGAGGTTGGCAGTAGCGCCCAACCCCCTCAGTTCTAGAATAAACCCCTAGCTCCCACTGTCTGTCTTGTGTGGTGCATGCAATGCCTGATGTGATACGGAAAGACCAGTCTCCTTTCTTGTATGACCCTGCTTCGAGGGCCCAGGGGAGAATTTTCTCCTTAAGAGAGTACGATTTAAAATTCACCAAGATCCTTTTCGTTTTTTTCCCCTCTTTTTCTTTTTAAGAACAGGTTGCAGTGAACTCTTTGGATGTCGTCTTCTAAGCTGTGTTCCTCCATATCCATATTGAATTCTTTCAGGAAACTGATCGTAAAACACCTAATGTTGTCTCCTTCGAGACCTTCTGGGACATTCAGGATCCTAATGTTTCTCCTTGCACTGTTTTCAAGATCTTCAAGTTTGTCCTGAAGCTCTTTGTCCCCGTTCTTCAGCTTCTGAATCTCATCTTTATTAGTATAATCCTTTTTGGAGAGATCATCCATTGCCCCAACTGTATCCATCAAGTCCATCCATCTATCCATCTTATCTTCCAAAGCCTCACATGCACTCTGGATCCTTTGTTAATTAAGCTCAGAGACAGAGAACTTTTCCCTAACCTCTGTTACTAGCGTAGATCGAAGCCTCTCCATGCTGGTTTGCTCGGCCTGACTATCTATTACAGTAAGTAGTACTCCTTGATCTTGAATTTGGTTTGAGGTGGTCAATGGCCTGGCAATATTCTGATCCAACTTCACATTATCCTCTGCTACTAGGGGGCTAAACCTATTTTCTAGAAAAATATGTCTTTCCCTCCTTTAATGGTGGCCATAGCCTCCATAGCTTCAGATAAAGCACTACTTTCAAAAGTATGCATAGAGACAGGGCACGTGGGTGAAGGAGAAGGGACAGCCTGACCTCCTTCAGATTGAACCTTGAAATAAGAGCGGAGTGAGGGCACAATTTTTAAATGATCAATTGCTTTAGAATGCCTACGCTCAATACAGGTTGATTAGTGAGTGCTCTTTTAGCTGCTGAAGGTGGGAGAGCAGTAGGAGGGTGCGAGAAGCTCTGTTGTTTGATCTCCTTGGTGGGGCCAATGGGAGGTTCTTTTCTATAGAAGGGGCCCCTGAAGAATTTTCCCCTCTTCCACAAATGTCCCTACCTCTCAAGGTATACCTATTTGTGGGACAGGCAGAAACCCACTTATCCCTTTGCTCTCTGGGAGAGCCACTTCAGAGTGCTTGGGGACCCCGTCTAAGCCAGCAGGCTCCCGATCCCCTTTCGTTTTCCTCACCTGGGCCATCAAGGGGTCTCTTGACGGCATCCTCCACCTCCACCTCGCTGCCACCTCCACCACCGTGTGTAGATGCACGCTGTCCAAGGAGGCCAACAGGCCCTGGGTGCGGGCTGCAGGACTGGTGTTGCTCCAGCTCCCCCGGAAGCCGATTCTTGCGGAAGTGCACTGGCCCCTGCTGAGCCGCACTGCTGCCTCAGCCCCCACACTGCCTTGCGGCTGAACCGCTGTTGTGAGCCGGTGACCCGATCCACGGCCCCCCAAAAAAACACCTTGGGATCTGTGTAGACCCCCGTCAGCGTCTCCAGACCACAATGTCCCTGTGATGTGTTTTTTGTATTTTTCAGAATACAATCATTTTTGTTCATCATTATGTATATATATATATGTATATCATGAATCAAAATAGGAAATGAAGTATGAAAAGATGATTACAAATTAAAATTAATACATTTTATATTGAAGTGGTTGTTGGTCAAGACTATTAGGCAGTGAGAGCTTAGCTTGGAAAGCATATAGGTCAAGTGGAAATTCTTGCATATTACTTTGTTTCCCCCCTCTATTCCCAGACCTACAAACAATGTTCTTAGGGGATACCTTTTTAGGTCGAGCAATTTATTGCTCTGACCTTTTACATGTGACCAAACTCTCTTGAACAAGCCCGAATTCCATTCAGTTCATGAGAAATGCGCGTGCTCCCCCACCAAGCAAGACAAGCCAAGAACATCAAAGCGACCGGCCGCTTTGAGTCCATTTGCCAGGAGCCACTTCGCGCGCTACGCAGGTCATAAACAGGACCATCTGCTCGTGAAGGCTGGAATGCTTGCCCAGCCCTTCTCCCAGCGCTCGCCCCTCATTCCCTCCACTCGCTCGTTTTTCTTTCAATGACATTTGCGCAGGCAAGGGGGACAATAAGTAATTTACAAAAATTTAAAAATATTTACAAAATATTGAGCCGAGGCATGAACATAAGTCCCTAGCTCCCTAGTCGGCAGCTTGCATGGAGGTTACCGTGTCAAAGGGCTCACTGATTGGTTGTGCCCTCTCTCCTCACCCCTCTCTCCCTCCCACAACACTACTTGCCCACCCCCACCACGCCTCCAAGATCGCTGCTTTTTTTTGTTTTTTTTTTGTTTAATTTAAAATATATGTTGTATACTTTATCTCCATGTGCCCTCTTTCCCCACCCCCTCGTCCCTCCCACAACAGTATGTGCGTGCCCCCACCACCTCTACAAGATTGATATAATCACAGTTTTTTGATTTGACAAGATAACACCAGCCTGACAGGCGCAGTGAAAATGTTGTTCAGGGCTTCCTATTTAAACAGATGTGACCAGAATCAGACTCTAATCCCTTCCCCCTGCTGGCCGTCAGCTTGCCACCCTCATTCTCATGTTGCTTCAACCCCCTTTCTCTGCCTGTCCTCCTTTTTTTACTGCCGCTCCGCGGAGGGCCCTTTCAATCACATTCCCTGACCAAGTAGGCCCTCCTTGCTTTCTCTTTTTCGCATTTACGGTCCACACTCCTCTGATTCTGTACCTACATCATTTGCTTCCTCTCTCTAATCTCCTCCGCTCATTGGAAGTCGCATTCACCGTATGCAGAAATATTTGGCCGTAAGGTCAGTGTGTGATTAGCCTCTAGTCTCAGCCTGCTTCTGGTCCAGTCCCACCCCCTCTTCTCTGCCTGTCCCCCCTATTTTCACTGCTGCTCAGTGGAGGGCCTGGTGCAAAGGTTAAGTTGCAATCTTTCAGTTGCTTATTGCTGTATTTGGGAGATTAAATGGTGCTTAAAAGTTGAAATCTTTGCCAAAACAGTGTTAACGCATACAAATGACACAATAATTGAAAAATAATACTATCACAAAACCTTCCTCATTATCACATAATTTTCCCTTTCTTGCTCCATAATTTAGTCAACCCTGCCGCATAATTCCATTGCCCTATCAATCAATCAATCAATCAATCAATCAATCACAGCATTTGTACAGCGCGCTACTCACCCGGGAGGGTCTCAAGGCGCTGGGGGAGAGGGGTATGTTACTGCTCGAACAGCAAGGTCTTGAGCTGCTTCCTGAAGGGGATGGGTGACGGTACAACGCGTACCGTCACAACGCGTGCTGTTACAACGCGTCCCTTACAACGCAAGTCGTTACCACGACTTGCGTTGGGGGCGCGGATATCGAATAGTATAATTTACTATTCTAACACCAGTCCCCGTGGACACTAGGGAAGGTGTTGGAATAGTAAATTTACTATTTTTAATCTTCTAGCGCCCTCCAGCGCAAGTCGTGGTAACGACTTGCGTTGTTACGGACGCGTCGTAACAGCACCGCGTTGAAACATCCGCGTTGTAACGGATGTTTCCCCCTGAAGGTGAGATGGTCTTGGGTTCGCCGAAGGTGGGTGGGGAGGGAGTTCCAAGTCTTGGCTGCCAGGTAGGAGAAGGATCTTCCTCCGGCGGTGGCTCTGCGGATGCAAGGTACGGTGGCGAGGGCTTGGCTGGTCGATCGTAGCTGGCGGGTGGGTGTGTAGAAGGCCATGCGGTCGTTGAGGTACTTGGGGCCTAGGTCGTGGAGAGCCTTGTGTGCATGGGTGAGGAGTCTGAACGTGATTCTCTTGCTTACGGGAGCCAGTGCAGGTCTCTCAGGTGTCCGGTGATGTGGCTTTGTCGGGGGATATCCAGGATGAGTCGTGCGGAGGCGTTCTGGATGCGTTGGAGTCTTTTTTGAAGTTTGGCTGTGGTTCCGGCGTAGAGGGTGTTCCCGTAGTCCAGTCGACTGGTGACGAGTGCCTGGGTCACGGTCTTCCTGGTTTCTGTGGGGATCCATCTGAAGATCTTGCGGAGCATGCGCAGGGTGTTGAAGCATGATGAGGAAACGGCGTTGACTTGTCTAATCATCGAGAGGGAGGAGTCCAGGATGAAGCCCAGGTTGCGTGCGTGGTCCGTTGGCTTGGGATCGGTGCCCAGGGCAGGGGGCCACCAGGAGTCGTCCGAGGCGGAGGGTGATGATCCCAGGATGAGGACTTCCATCTTGTCTGAGTTCAGTTTCAGGCGGCTGTTCTTCATCCAGTCGGCGACGTCTTTCATCCCTTCGTGTAGGCTGGCTCTGGGGGTGGCGGGGTCGTTGGTGTGGGAGAGGATCAGTTGGGTGTCGTCGGCGTAGGAGATGATGTTGAGGTTGTGTTGGCGTGCAATGGCTGCGAGGGGGCTCATGTAGACGTTGAAGAGGGTTGGGCTGAGTGAGGATCCCTGTGGTACGCCGCAGATGACTTCGGTAGCCTCGGATCTAAACGGGGGGAGGCGGACTCTCTGGGTTCTTCCGGCGAGGAACGAGATGATCCACTCCAGTGCTTTCTCTTGGATTCCGATGTTGCTGAGGCGCTGCACTAGGGTGCGGTGACAGACAGTGTTGAACGCCGCAGAGAGGTCCGGGAGGATGAGGGCCGCTGTTTCCCCGTTGTCAATCAGGGCTCTGATGTCGTCGGTGGCTGCGATCAGGGCGGTCTCGGTGCAGTGGTTGGCCCGAAACCCGGACTGCGAGGGGTCGAGGCATCCGTTCGTCTCGAGGAAGGCGGCGAGCTGTCTGTTGACGGTCTTCTCGATGACTTTGGCAGGAAAAGGAAGGAGCGAGATGGGACGGTAGTTCTTGAGGTCAGTGGGGTCAGCCGTTGGTTTCTTCACGAGGGCGGTAAGCTCGGCGTGTTTCCTGCTCTCCGGGATGGTGGCGTTGTGGAAGGAGGTGTTGATGATGTCCCGGAGATGGGGTGCGATTATGGCGTCGGCTTTGTTGAAGAGGTGTGGGCAGGGGTCGGTTGGTGATCCGGAGTGGATGGAGTTCATTGTGCGGGTGGTATCTTCGGTGCTGATCGGGGTCCAGTTGCAGAGGATGGTGGTTGAGGGCGTTGGTTCGGTGGTAGGGTGCATGGTCTGTGCGTCGAAGCTGTTGTGTATGTCAGCGATCTTGCGGTGGAAGAACCCGGCGAGTGAGTTGCAGAGATCTTGCGAGGGAGTGATGTCGTTGTTTCCGGCGCTGGGGTTGGAGAACTCTTTGACGATGATGAAGAGTTCCTTGCTGTCGTGGGTGTTGTAGTCCAGTTGTTCTTTGAGTGCCGTCTTCTTGGTGGCGCAGATCAGCTGATGGTGTTTGCGGGTGGCGCGCTTGAGGGCGGTCCTGTTGTCTGTGGTCTGGTCGAGCCGCCAGGCTTTCTCGAGGGTGCGGCAGTTCTTCTTGGAGTCCTTGAGTTCGTCAGTGAACCAGGGGGTTTTCTTGCTGCCGGGTTTGCTGGGAGAGTTCTTTAGTGGTGCGAGGTCATCCGCGCAGGCGGTCAGACACTTGGTGAGGTTGCTGGCTGCTTCGTTGGGGTCCGTGGTGCTGGTGGGAGTGATCTGGCTGAGGGAGGCGGTGAGCTGCTCGGCGGTGATCTTACTCCAGCTCCGGCGGGGAACCTGTTGCGGGTGGTGGTGGGTCGTAGTTCTTCTGAAGCTGAAGTGGACGCAGCTGTGATCGGTCCAGTAGAGTCCAGTGGAGTGGCTGAAGGAGATGTGCTTGCTGGATGAGAAGACGGGGTCAAGCGTGTGGCCGGCGTAGTGGGTGGGGGTGTTCACCAGTTGCTTGAGTCCGAGGTTGGCGAGGTTGTCCAGCAGGGTGGTGGTGTTTCTGTCATTGTTGTTCTCCAGGTGGAAGTTGAGGTCTCATAGGAGGATGTAGTCGACAGAGGGAAGGGCGTGCGGGCTGATGAAGTCTGCGATGTCTTCGCTGAATTGTGTGCGTGGTCCCGGGGGTCTGTAGATGAGGGTGCCTCGGAGGGTGGTCTTGGGGTCAGTGTGTATCTGGAAGTGGAGGTGTTTGGCGGCGGTGAAGGTTTCGTCGGAGTTGGTCGAGATGCGGATGGTGTTCTTATGTACGATGACGATGCCTCCTCCCGTCTATGCCGGGACACATCATTTCGTGTGTATTCTTGTTTTGGGAGTTGTTTACTTCGTTCACTGCCAGGGAGTTAAAATGGGAGATTGCATAGGCGTATACGATTAAAACTTGCTTCTGCAAACACTATGTTACCGTCAAGTGAGTCCTTGTAATGTAATTACAGTAGGTGCATGCTTAGCCTGGTCTGAATGACTCTAGAACCTACTGTATTTCTGTGTTTCTCAGAGAGTTTGCAAGAATGTGAGTGCTCTTGAACCTGGAGTGCTGCAATTTGTGTTGAGAGCCCTAGATCAAAAGCACTTTAGAACCTGCAGTGCTGCTCTATGCTCTATTACCTGTGTGCTTTGGAAAGGTAGTGTTCATCCCATATTCTCTCCTATTCTGCCGGTGCTTCATCGTCAGAGGTCCTGTTTAGCAGTATGCCATCTGCTTCTGTTTGTTTTCTAGGGTGTGTACATTTTCTTCTTATGTCATGTACAGGAATGTTTGTCTTCAATCGCCTTGTGTGCTCAGAGTATGCACCATAACATGCTCCCGGCTGCAGCAGGGACCAGCTTCTGCGGGTTATCTTCATAGGAGGGAAACTAACTGCAACTTTTAAAACCGTCAACATATATGTTAGCAATAAAATGTGGCTCTTGTAATTCATTTGGCAGCTTGTGTACACATCTGTTTTTGTGCTATATCAGGTTTGATGTCCTGTGTCTTTCTTCATTTAACCCACAAACCTCTCTTCATTCAGCACCTCACCCCTACCGTCTAGAATTACATACTTGTGAAGAGCAGCAATGTTTGTCGTCACCCCCCCCCCCTTGTGTGTTCACTGTGCTGTTACTGAAGTGTCTGTCTGCCATTTAAATGGCTTATTTAAGGGAAAGTATCAATTAGCAAAGAGCCCTTACATAAAATCCCTGTGTCATTAATTCTGGTAGTAGCTGCCACATTGGCTTTCAGATTGTGAGTTCTACAATCAGAGATCTAAATTGCTTCATCTAAGGACAACAGTGAATGAACAACATCTGGGAAGGCTATCTGTTCCATATGAAATTTTACCCTAATTACCATTCCCTTTTATAAGCAGGGTATGCATGCTGTAGCATGGCAATATATGCGGACTACGTGTTCGTACATTTCACTGCTATTCCAATCAACATAATTTTACTCAACGCCACAGACTTCCATGCCACACAATTCAACTCTGCACATTTCCATTCCAAACCACAAAATTCAACTCAACAATAAAATTACACAGCACACCACATACATCCAATCTACACCACAGAATTCCACATCATGCCACAAAATCCAACCCTCCACATAATTTAACTCCACTACAGACCACTCCACAACACAAAATAGCAATCCACATAATTACACTCCCATCACGCACAGTCATACTCAATCACACTCTACAACATTCCAGTGAACTCAATACCACATAACTACTATCCACATTTCCACTGCACACAATGCCACATAATTCCACTACACAAATCCCTTCACAGCACTCAATTCCAGAACTAACCATTCCAATTCAACACACATAATTCCGCTCCACTCCACTCATACATCCACTCCACTCCAAACCAAAACATATGGGTCAAAGACATTGTCATTTACAATGCCAATAGCTCTAACTCTCACAAATGCGAGGCCTATTGCATTGCAAATGCTTGTTTCTCTATTGTGTACCCTTCTCTATTTGCATAAATAGCTTTAGCAGTCTTCACACGAGCCACTAGACTCATATAAGTCAAGCGCATCCAGTTAAGGACCAACAGCCCATACTCGCCATTCTGATGCAAAAGTATTCCCGACATGAAAAATAAAAAGCTTTCCTGTTCTCAAGCGCAATGACAATACTTTGGGGTAGTCAGTCAACAGGTTTTGTAAGACGTGGATCAGTTGTTGGCTGTTCAGTTAGGTGCTTTAAGTGTAAATAAAACCCTATTGATACTCTTGGATGAGGTCACAAAGATAGAGAAGCAATCTGTTAACCAAGAACTTACTCAGTATTTTATAATCAACATTAAGGATAGAGAGAAGTATGTAACAAGATACAATATCAATGGTCTTATCTTTCTTTGGGAGGAGGATCAACAATGCTTCACTAAGCATTGGTGGTAAACAGCCAGTGGACTCAACATTGTTAAACAATTTGGTTAATATGGGAACAGGGATATCAACATACATTTACTACAATTTGATGGGCAAGCCATCTCTTCCAGGAGTCTTGCCTGGGCCAGCACCTTAATGGCTTCTACCTTCCTGGATTGGTTTTGACATTCCCCAGGGATGCAGCCACCATAACAGGAAGCCTTTTTTGAACCGCCGCTTAAGACATAGTCATGAATGGCTTGGGTACAGTGTTCCCCCGGACATGCATACAAGTAGGTATGATAGTCATGGAAAATGCCATTGATGTCCATGGCATCACACAATAGTTGGATATGGCAGCTTCATTGTTTAGGGTTGGCCATTCACGCTAAAAGCTTCTCAGTCTTGTCATGGTCATTGTATGCCTTAACAATGTAGCCACGGTACTCATATACTCTGAGTCATCCAAGCAGTAAGTACAACGAGGGCTTCCCTCTCCTTTTGAATAATCTCACTGTGCATTTGGACCCTGATCTCAGGCGACTTTATGATTTTGAATGACTGACTCAAATGCCTCTCGTTCGACCAATGGAGTGGATGCCATGCCATCATTCTCAGTGAAGGAATTACGAATTGCTTCCCCACGTTCTGAGCAGAAGACAGGGTTGTCGAGGGCGGCAACATTCAGTTTCCATGTCAGTATGGGTGGCCTGGGTGAGCTCCAGGCACAGGGTAGTAAAAGTGGCTTGTGGCTGTACTGTGTGTTGCAAGGTATTCAACTTGGAGTACCTGGTCCTGATATGTGGTAGTGCCTAGAAAAACGTCTACGTGGACAGATAATTTGTGCATGCATTAGAAATAAGAGTATGCTCTGCCTGTAGAAAGGAGGCGTATTATGTGGCGATGCTGGTTAGGCTTCACCATCCAATGCTCTCACAACACCCCAAAGATGGCCCTTAGATTCACAATAATAAATCCTAAGCGCAGTCCTATTAGAGTGGCAAAGAGTAACTAGACCTCAATAGAGAAACATGTGTTAAGCATTTCATAGTACCAACATGGATGAGAAGTAATTGACACGACTCAAAAGAAATCTGACCCAATTTATAAAAATAAAGCAGATTTTTAAATAAATGAAGACACCAAAATGAAGTAAATTAGATAAGTAAAACCAGAGCTATGGATTTTAGAGGCAGAATTAATTCGGTGCAAGACAGCACTGCAAAATGTTAGCATTGTGATCAATGGTAAAGAGCACTAGAGACAATCTGTCACTTGCAGGTCGAGTTACGTGGAACCCAAGAAGGGTAGAGGTGATGCGGGAAAATGGTAGATGCCTGAAACTTCATGGACGTCAAGTCTATATTTCCCATCTACTACTTGAAGGGCCCAAACGTCAGCATTTGCTGGCCCGTTGTTTTTACTTGCAGTGTGTAGGGGATGAGTGCCACAGGTCCAGGGGAGGCTGGTGAGGACTTTGTCTCTCAAAGGGGTTCCTCTGTCTAGGGGAACTGAGCTTTGGTCCGGAGCAAATCGCAGTTATGCATTTCCAGGCAGGTTGCCAGAGATGAAGAGTATCACACTTTTACTGTGTGCAGATCCTGTTGCCGCAGACACGGGTCTCCTCCTTGTAAGTCAGACCAGAACTGAGGTTTGGTGTCAGGAGTAGCCCTTAAATCCTAGATTAAGGTGTGTTAGGGGTGTGGGTGCAAGTATCCAATGGGCAACTGACCCCAGCAGCAAATATGCCCCTAAAGAGTCCACCCTAGGGTGTAGGTCACGTTTTCTGCACAGAACCCTTTATTATACCACTTTTAAAAATGGCAGAAGTCTTCCTCAGTTTTACAGACCAGATAACCCACCCTAGAGGTGTAGCTAGCCTTATGGGGGTGTACACCTCCTGAATAACTAACTTTTCCACCTGCCTGGGTGCAAATCTGCCTGGGGGTAGGGGGAAGGGTGTTCGCTCCTTTGGGAGGTAATGTGGTTGCATATCACAGGCGGGGCAGCCTTTGAAGCATGCCGCCTCAATGTGCCACTTCCCTAGCCATCCTGTTAAAGAGGAAGGTGCGACCTCCTTCCCATCCATGCCATTATTTCTGACTCCTGGGAGAGTTCACACCTCCTGGTAGGGGTCATTTTCCTGCCTTTGCAGCAGCAGCTAAAGGCTGGCAGCCAGAGCACAGAAAAGGTTGGGACAACCAGGTGGGCAACCTCTAAGGTATCCACCTGGGTACAGGCCACATCGTCCTTGACATGAGATTCCTGTCAGGGGTAATGAGGCACATTGCTTCATATCAAACATGAGCTATTTAGGCAGTTGCGTAATGGAGCTGCCAACCTCAGGTTGCCTGGGTGGGTGCCAGCCCATGTTATCCTATGGATCATTAATCACATATAGTAGGCTTTAATGGTAAAGGCCACTGAAGGGACATATAAGCTGGCACCTTAAATGACCATACCTTTAACATAATGCACCCTGCTTCCTGGGCTTAGGAATCCGTCTTTAGGGGTAACTGGCATATATTAAAAATAGCACATTGAGTTTGCCTCAAATGGAGAGGGCACTGTCGAGTTCCAGCAGTTTGCATTGCTCATGTAGTCTGCAATGGCAGGCCTTCTGTTAGTAGTTTACGTGGGTCACTCAGGGTGGCACAAACAGTGCTTCAGGCCCAGGTGTCCTCTATGACACCTATGCCCTGGGCACCACTGGTACCAAATACTAGGGACTTATAAGGGAGTTAAAGTCCTTGCCAATTGGGGTACCAATTCACACATATCAATTTATGGGCGAGAGCAGAGGCTGCACTGTTCTTTCAGAGTCATAACCATCATCATTGGAGCAAAAAGTGTGTGAGGGGGGGATCATACAAAAACGGCACATTCTTACAGTGCCCCTCTGAATGTGAGCCTTCAAGGAGTCAATGATTCCCCACTCGGCCATCTAGGAGTGGAAGAATCAAGCTCTCTTGTGTAGTGAGAATGAAGGTTGGGGATGATGTGATCTATCCTGGTTGAGTTTAGCTACACAGTCCCTTGTCACTAGCAGAGTATATTGTGAGACAGAGTAAATGTGGGTGCAACGAAAAAAAGAAAGGGCGTTTGGTCACTGTTCGGGGCATACACATTAATTAACACTATGTCTTTGTCATCTAGTTTGCCTGCCAACACCACATATTACCTCTTCAGATCGATAATCTTGAGCTGGGCATGGAAGGGAGTTCAAGAAAGTATCCAAATCAGCACCCCCTCACAAAAGATGAATAGGTAGTGGCATAGACCTTGCATCTCCAGCTTGCCCTTCTAATTTTGTGTAGTGAATCTCTTGGAGGAGTGAAACCTGGGCGTTGTGCCTTTTAAGAAAGGCTTAGAAGAAAGGAGGAACGCCAGAGCGAGAAGTCCCACTTTCCCCCAATCATTCCACCCAACAAAGGAGTTTCAGCATGCAGTAAAAATGTAGTGTGCCCAGGCAACAAACATAAACAACAGTTCCGTTTGCAGAGTGAACAACAAAATAACACCCCAACAACACCCCCCCAAGGACAGTTGCTTCAAGGCACTCTATCCAAACCAAGTCTAATCATAACGAAACATACCTTTAGTGGGGCCATGGAAGACCAACAATTAGTTTAGTGCAGAGTATTCCCACTAACCATGGGTGGTGAACTATGCTCTGCTTGCGGAATTTGCAGAGTTTCCAGCACTCTGCGTTATGCGGAGCTTGCGGAGTTCCGAAAAACTCTGCTTTGCAGAGCGGAGTTTTTTTCCTCGTTCGCGTTCACCAACGTCAAGTTGGCGATGCTAGTGAGGAAAATCCACCTCCCGGCGAGATTGTTTCTCTTTTGCGATTGCCAACATAAAGTTGGCAAGCGTGAGCGTGGAAAATAAACCACCCAGCAAGATTTCTCGACGCGGGGTCAGGTTTCTCATTGCCAGTGGTTGCGTATGCTCGCGATCGCTCGCGTTGAGAAACTGCCTGTTTGCATTGAGTAAAAATCTACTCAAGCGGCAGAAAAGGTAATCTTGCACTGTGCGGACAAGCATTCGGCATTGTGCAATCACCGCAAATGGCCTTTTGCTACTCTACTCCCCCACTCGCGGAGCTCCGTGTAGTGCAACAGATTTATTTTTGCACTTTGCGTACTGCAACTCCGCGTACTCCGACCAGGGTTAGTTCCCACCCTGGGGTCCCCCAGCAAAAAAAGCATATACTTGAAAGAATTTGTGCCTGGATCATGCACATCAAATGCTGTTCAAGTCCAAGTGCAGTAGGCAAAACAACAGTGAAGTAGTGTGGCTCACTGGTTAGAGGCGGCAGACCCGAGAGCAGAGGACGGCCCGGGACCAGGGTTCGATTCCCGGCGCGGCAGGTTTCTGGACCAGGGTCAGCGGACTCGATAATTCTCTCGCCTTGGTGCCCACTCTGATCAGCGATCACACTCGGCAACTCTGGGCATTAGCTTGCCTCATCTTCACTAACGGCCCCACCAGACCGCCGGGGATGCCTGGTCTCACCCTGGAGATACCCATTAAGGGACCATCTCTCTGGGAAGCCAGGAAGGGTTTCGCAGCGGTCGAAGCGCCTTGGGACCCTACGGGTAAGTAGTGCGCTATATAAATGCCAATACATTTACATTTACAGTGAGCCGTGGAAGTATGATACAGCCATGGCCAATCTATAAACCAGAGAAAGATTCCTTGGTGGAGGATTCTCCAGGGGCTCTGCCTTGAATATGGTGCCTTACTCATGTCGCCAGAGCTCAATCTCTGCTAACCTGAGCCTGACGCAATATTGGTTGAGCTCCCCCGCTGCTCTTCAAGTGGGGCAGTTTGCAATGCATCTTTGCAAAGTATCCTGCGAGGGCTCTGGCTGGACATGGGCATCCTAAGTGTCAAGCAAAGTCCAGACCTAAGTAAGGGGAATCAAAAATGTGGCTTGTCTATCAAGTTGTATTTAGAATCTTTCTGGGAAAAGTAGGGCATAGGGAATGGATAATTTGAGGAGACGTTTGAGGAAGGACACCCTATTACATTGAATGGCTGCGGTGTAGTTAGGAGAAATGGAAACCATGGCATTCTCCAACTGGAAGGGAACCGTGGTGCACACTTGGTGGAGCTGGTGGTCCTGAAAAGAAATGAGGTTGGCCACCACTGGATATGTGGGTGCTGGGCATCGGGGGATAAGCTGGGGCTCACGCACCGGCATAGAATTTGGAAAGTCCCTCAGAGGCAACCACTTACTGCAGTCAGTCTTCCAAAAAGGTGACCATAGACTCTCTCTCAATGTTCTCTGGTACGCCCACAACCCTCAAGTTGTACGGTGAGCCCTACCTGCCTAGTCCTGAATTCTGGAACTAGGGCCTTGAAGTGGTCATCCATATCCATACATTGGGACGTGTGTTTCATTGTGAGTGTCACCAAGTCAGACACTGTAATTTCAACCGTATAACTCCAATCAGTCACTTTCAGATGGTCATCCCCGAGGAGTCTGAGGTCCACCAATAGGGAATCAAATGTACTTTTCCATGGCTTCCCTAGTGGAGCTGATAGTTGCCAAGACGGCATCAAGTTATTCTCCCGCATCTGAATCCGATCTAGCCACCGCTGAGGAGGTCTGATGGGTAGGAGACAAACCCCCTGTTTTAGGCAGTGGAGGGGAGTCCTCCTTCGAATGAGTCATGCATCCCATTAATCAATGTGGATGGTGCAGGAGTTAGTAGCAAGTGGGGGTCCCTGGTCAGGCCATTAACCAGAGATGATGGTCCATATAGGGTGGCAAAGCAGGGGAGTTTTATTTCTATTCCATTGAAACTCTCCCATGAATGCAGCTTGTTCCTGTCTCACAATGGAATCGCTTTGTGTGATGACACACAAGAAAAGGCTTTTAATGGCCCGCTTTGGTGGTTGTTTTGGCAGGAGTGTTCTGCCCATAAGGTGCCACAGCCTGGGTAGGGAGGAGCAGGCTACCTGTCCGAGCTAGATTAAAAGCTGACGTAAAGGTCTTTCCACTCTGGTGTGGTGCCCGAAGGGTGCATACACAAGAGTGAATATGCTTGGAGCATTGTTATGAAGCAGCCTTCATCTCACGAGATGAACAGCTGGTTGCTAAGAAACTGTATAAGATCAAGACCTGCAGCCCTGTGCAGTTTTTGTCATATAATGGAGTTGAGTAAGGTATCGGAAAAAACATAAAGCCACCTCCAGCGCAGAGCAGCCAAAGGACAAAGAAATTGTTACATTGACAACAGTTGGTCCTCAAGCCACAATTAACGAGGCTGTTAATGGAGCTTTAACAGAACTGGCTACAAAGAAGCAGAAATTGAGTCAAGAGGATGAGGTAGATCAGGAAAAAAGTACAAAAGGGAATATGAACCGAATTCCCAGATCCAAAGGTTGTTGAAGCACATTCTATGCAAGGATATATCACATGACAATATGACTCTCCTCCAATTGATGATTGGATGTCATTATAAGCTTGATTTTAAAAGGCGGAAGGATATAGACAATTCGTTTTTCATATGTCCTGTTCAAGAGATATCTATTGGAAAAATGTTAATGGAATTTCCCTCGAGTTTCAAAAGTGAATTTAATTCTTGCAATTATGACATCAAGTTTTGCTCAAGCCTCATGACTTTTCTCTCTGCTGGATGCATCCAGTAGGAAGGTGGAAGTCTCACTTAAGAAGGGTTACACAGCATCTAATTTTTCTTTTAGATCTGTCACAAATGCAAAAACCACAGTTGATGGACAGAATGCAGAACAATGTCATACATTCACCCCAGTACAGAGATATTGGCCTAAATCCATTGTTTTTTTGCTCCCTGTGCAATTCCAGTTTGAACCAAGCCATATGCAAATCAGTCTTGAACCTGCTCCCTATGGGCACAGTCCTGCCCGAATTGCCAGGCCATGTCCTACCTGGATTGGAAACAAGCATCCTAGGACTGGGTTCGGGGTTTCACTCCTCATCAGCCAGGTTAGCTTGACTCCAGTGGCATGGAGAGCAACGGCCCCACAGCCGAACATACCTGGCAAACTCAGAGTGACACATGCAAAAAGTACAATTGATGAACAGAATGGAGAACAATGTCATACATTCACCACAGTACAGACATCTGGGCCGAAATCCCTTAATTTTTTGCTCCCTATCCCTTTTCAGTTTGAACCCAGCCAAATACAAATCAGTGTTGACCCTGCTCTGGGAGCAGTCCAGCCTGAACTGCCAGGCCAGGTCCTCCCTGGACTGGAAACAAGCATCAGCGACCGGTTTATTGGTTTCACCTCCTCATCAGCACACATATGCAGCCTTCTCTGCTCAGACAATGCTAAAAGGCTTTCAGATGTTGTTTAATTGTTTACCGAAGAGCAAAGATCCTTCCATAATTCTGTGAAATATGGAACAGATTTAATAAAAACAGTTTTGATAAAATATATCAATGTGTTTCCTGTGGTCATCAGTAACTTCATCAGCCGCTTAAGTTCATGAAAGGAGACTTTTATGGATGATACTGTGAAAATTGGATCCATTGCAAAGATGGTTGATCGTCAACCATTTCCGGAAGGAAAACTGTTTATTCCCTAGGTAAATGAACCACTACAGCAATCAGCCGAGGAGAAAAGTGATAGTCCAACCGTTCCAACCTTACAGAACAACAAACTCCTTCATCCAGCCATGCCCACCTCATCTGCAGTCAAAGAGAAATCTCTCCAAAATTTCCTCAGCCTCAATAGTAAACCCCAAATGCATGCCGCTTACTGCTGGTGGGTGGGAATAAAATATTTTTGTTCACGGGAAGTTGTTGAAAACAGACAAGTTGGTTCGCGCAATTGCAAAATAGGGCTTTGTAACAAAAAAATAATAGGGCTTTGTAATAGAATTCAGTCAGCCTTGAGAAAAACCTTACTGTTTGTAGAACCCAGTTCCAAGATCACAGATATCAGGAGCGCAATGAAAGCAGGTGTAGGGGTATTTTTGCAGCTATGGGCGATATTTCCGGTTCCCAAATCTCAATGGAACCAACGACTTAATTTATTATTTTTCATTTACAGAAATCAGATGGCAAGTTTCGCCTGGTACTAGATTTGAAAAACCTAAACAAATATGTCAAATAAACAACCTTTAAAATGCTTTCCTGCTGTCAGTGACTTTCAGGACACATATGATCCTGTTCGGATTCAATTGGCTTTCAGAGACTTCTGTGATTTGCAACAGTAGAACAGCGACAGCAGAGCATTATTTTCGATTCAAGGTACACCTTTGGGGCCTAGCATCATCCTCAAGGTAATTTACGAAGGTACTGGACCCAGTTATAACTTTTTGCAATTAAAATGCGTTCAAGGTTTTCCATACTTGGTTGATTGGCTCATTGTTGTTTCTTCTTTTTTAAGGCAGAGTCTTGGTGGGATGGACGTAGCAATGAAAACTTCTGGATTCCTTGCGGTTTCTTCTGAAACTTCAACAATCCTAGGTGTTTCCTACACAACAAAATTATTTAATGGAAGCCTTCCTTGATACTTGGATAGCTCAAGTATTCGCATAGGCAATGAGAGTGTACTTACAATCTACCTGACCCATTGCTTGAGCTGCCAATAAGCAAGAGTGCAGGGCTTGTTAAGGTTGCATGGGTTGGTGGCGGCTTGCTAAGCAGTAGTTGAAAGGGCACATCACCATTTAAAACTCTTGGTACAGCACATTCTGAAAACTGGTCGCTAGAGATACAAGGAAATAGTTCCAGTATCTCAAGCTATAGTTCAGGAGGTTCCCGCTGCTCACGAGTCGCCAGAGAGGTGTCACCTGTAGTCCTAACTCCTGATGCGAGGGATTTAGTAAAAGTCCTTCATTATTGGTAGTCAGGGGTTATTCCAGCTTCCAACCGCACTGCACCTTTGATAGCCAAGATCTAGGACATTAGCAGTGACATATTTCGAATGATGTACCACAAAATTGAAGCCTGATCTGAGTAAGGAGGGCTTTAAAGTGACAATGCATGTTTTCATGCACATGAGCTATCACCGACAAAGACAATTATGGATGACAACAAAAACATGTTTTAAATTTTAGCTGTTTTCACACATCTAATCTGGTAAAAAAAAAATCATACCATTGATGTAAATTACATATTCAGTCCCTTGGAAAAAAATGGACTGCCCATAACTTAAAAAGTACGAGTACATTACATACACTTTAAAACTTTATCTGGTCACAAACACTACAACGGGGAATGATTGACATTAAAATGTATTGAATGTAAAATTCAAGATTTCGTTAATCAGATTAAATTTTATCTGTCCTAATTATATTTACCTATTTCAGTATTACATTTTGTCTAAAATAAAACATTGGTTAATATTACATGTTCATCAGCTATAGATGTAAGAGAAAATACTTGAGGACATATTATCAAGACAATTATCACTGCTTTAGCGTCCGTTTTCAGGCGAAAAGCGGCGATAAATTTATCACACTATCAGCAAGGACACGCTAGCGCGTGATTCCATGCTTCAGCGCCGTTTCCTTAACGCCCAGCTTTGCAAAGCTAATGATATGCAAAGTGGGTAATTCCTTACTTAAATAACATGGATAATGTCGCTAACAAACTTTTCTCCTATTATCAATCTGCTCGCTAACCTGCGTAGCGATGACAGAAGTAGCGCTAACCGCGCTTATCGCAAGTTTCATTACGCCTGCTTTGAATCTTACTTAGCCATTCTATCCTATGGGAGGTGGATTGTAAGGATAAGCCCACCCTGCCCTATTTACAAGGATTTTCCTATCGCTGTGCTTTTATCTCTGGATTTCCAGCGATAATCACACATTTTGCTGCTATCGCTGGATTATTTATTGCATTAACTTGCTATCTCTGCGATATAATCCAGCGATAGCCGGCGATAATTATACTCACGCTAAGAGCGGCCAGCTTGATAATATGCCTCTAGATTTTTCCGAGAGGTGGACGAGCATTCAAACAGGATATGGCAGTGGGCTCTGTGGCCTCGCTAGTGGTTTGTATGCTGTAAAGTTCCTTAGATACCGTCACCGACAGAAGCCTTAGTTAAAAAAAAAGACTAAAAACTTGTCCTAGAAGGGGAAGGAAGTGACGAGGTACCACAAAGGCTGAGAAACAGGAGGCACGCGATGAGAGGGGATCAGAGCTTCAGAAATTTACAAGGACTAGTGACCCCACCGCATCTGGCAGGGAGCTACAGAAGAATCTGGAGAGATGAGACAGGAGGCTGCAGAGGACAGAGCATTACAGGCCCCATCCACTAAAAAGAGCTGCCGGAGAAAAGACCACCCAGGGCAGGCCAGAGGGATGTACAACTGTCCAGAAACAGCACAATGGGGGCAGTGCTAAATTTGAGCTGGCGGTTTCTGGTGCTCAGCACCAGCACTTAATTATGTGCACTGGCACTTATGAATGTGTTCCACATGGTGGCGCTGAGTGTTGAATTTAGAGATGATCACAATTTATTTATTTATTTATAATGTGCAGCATTCATCCCGAGGGATATCATAGCGCTATGTAGCGAGAATTCGTTGTAGGGCTGCTGGTGGGAGTAGTAGATCTATCAGGTGTTAGGCCTTGGGGAACAGATGACTTTTACGTTTTTTTTCTAAAAGCTAAATAGTCAGCTGTGAGACGTAGGTCTTGAAGTAGTTCGTTCCACTTCTCAATAACAGGTATTTAGAAATTCAATATACATTAAGAAATTCAATATACATTAAGAATGACTTATCCCTGACACCCAAACCATTCTTGTAGCTTTGGGGGCTAGGAATAGTAGGAGCATAATGGTTAGTAATTGTGTTGGCACTATCATTGGCAGCACTGGCAGGGGCAATGGGTGCTGTAAGATGCAATGGTCTCCTCAGGAGGGCCTGGGCACCTATGTATTTTTAAAAATTAAGCACTGTGGCTGTCGCATTCTGGGTGTTTGTTCTCTTCTCAGGAGATTATAGGGCTGCCGGAGACATTGTCTAAGAGGTATTTTGAACCGCAGGAGGGTCACTGATGGTACACTGTCAATATGCAACACGATTTTTTATGCCACAGCTTTTATTGCTACAGCACAGATGAGTGGCTGCTGAGGCGATTCACTGTTCCTGAGCTCCAACGAAGAGGTGAAAGATTAACGAATTCCAATTTCAAGAAATAAAAAAAACGCAATTTTTTTATGACCTGGGGGATTTGAGAGAGGACTTGAGGCTGTAGTAGTGCCAAGGTGTTTGATCATATTTTTATTAGCCGATTTCAGGTGAGCGATTCTACTTCTGAACCAAATTCTAACAAACTGACAGCGTCTGCCACCTTCAAAGCACCTCTAGCGGGGTCACCTTACTACTCCCTCTTCACAGTATCAGATGTACCTCAGATTTCAACTGAAGACAAAAGTTCCTTTCCTACCAGTGAAGCATCAACCTCTCCCATGTTTTAGCTTGTTCTCCAGGTGCAGATGAAAGCTGCTCAGGTGTGCTTAATTTCTCTTCTGTAATCAGCTGGATGACTTCAAGGAAGAGAAAGAAGTCCCTGTGGAGAGAAGGTGTGACGAGGGCAGAGTGTATCCATTTTGGACACCTACTGCCTCCGGACAGCCAGCATAGCAAAATGTGGGATACAGTGGAGATTCCTGGAGCTGAGGATCAGTCCCTGTGTCATTCACACAATGACTGAACATGTTCATGCATCCGCAGTTCATGAGCCGGGGTAGAAATTCAGAAGCCAAAATGCTCAACAACCCCTTCTCTAAAAAAGAACGTGCACAAACCACGTGGCCGAAGGACCTCATAACCTGGAGTGAAGCCCCAAGAATGAGGAACATGTATTTGATAATTTCCAAGTCAACCGATGGTCACAGGTTTACTTTGAACAGAAATTTGCACAAGCTCTCCAGCCTGAATGAACATGAAGAACTTGAGATGCTTTTCAACGGCTCGCACTTTATTTTTACACAACCCAACCTATCACATCAATACAATACCACTGCCTGTGGTCACAGCAAGGTATGGGTTGGCCTAGACTGGTGGTAACATATTTGTATTTTCTTGTTTCAGAAGCGATATCGTTGTTCGTATGAGAAATGAATGCCCTGTCAGAGATGCGTCCTCCGGCCTGTTACCGCCTTAACTGCTCACAGCAAGCGCCAAATGGGACATCACCAACCACACAACACCTAAGAATGTGCCTTCCTGCAGGAGGGGGTAATCTCAATAGTACAAACAATAGCCCCGGAAGCCCCCACGGTGCGGAGTGGGCCCGAGCTTGGGCAGCAGGCACCTGACCTGAGAGCTCCAGAATGGGTCTGTAGCGTGGGCGGCCCCCTCCATGTACTTTGCAGGGGGACCCCTGAAGTTTCGTTACACCACTTGGTCATCTACATGTGGATGAATTCATCCTGCAATAACCACGCTCCAGGTTGTTGTAATAGCATAAAAGGCCATTTAAGAGTATAAGGTTGCTAACATACTAATGTACTTTATACACATTCACATTATCTCAAACTTATGAATCTTGACATAAACCAGACAGTTCAATTCTCTCATCACCATTCACAACTCACCCGCTTCCACTTCCGTAGTAAGACCATATAATTTGTTTCAGTCTTGCCCCTTTCACTCACTGATTTCATTCCATATACCCAATTGCTCCTTCAGTTGCCCTAGAAAGGTTCTCCCTTGAAGATCCTTCCCTTGTTTGTTGCAACCGGTGCAGCGCCATCAGTCACTTGTGCATCCTTCCTCCCCCACCGAGGTGTGGATATGCCCGCATGTGACTCACCACTCCTAGAAAATACAGCCTATACCCTGCAACCTGCCCTAACTGGAATCACTCTGTAAATCAATCACCATCCATCACCCTACAACATGAAGGGTGGACAGGGGGACCTAAAATCTATTTCACTTTCAGGTGGTGGTTGGTGTTAGGAAGAGGCCAGATATGCCTCTCCTGAGACTTTTATAGGGTCCTAAATAACCCACCCCATCCCCCTAACTAACCTATAGCCACCCTTTCCTGAGGCCAGCATGAAACACCCCTGGGGAAGATTGGTCTGTGACCTTCACTTCCCCCGGTGGCCGACACTGTGCAATAAAGTCAAGTCAAGTCAAGTCAAGTCATAACATTTATATAGCGCACTACATACCCAGAGGGTTTCAAGGCGCTTAGGAAGGGGAGGAGGATTATTTGTCAAATATCCACGTTTTAAGCTGCTTTCTGAACGCTAGGTGATTCTGGGTGAGGCGAAGGTAAGCTGGGAGTGAGTTCCATGTTTTGGCAGCCAGGTATGAGAAGGATCTGCCTCCCATGGAGGTCTTGTTGATGCGAGGTACAGTGGCGAAGGCTTGGCTGGAAGAGCGAAGTTGGCGGGAGGGGGTATAAAAGGACAGTCGAGAGTTGAGGCACTCTGGTCCGATGTCGTAGAGTGATTTGTGTGCGTGGGTAAGCAGTCGGAAAGTAATCCTCTTATTGACGGGTAGCCAGTGGAGGTCTTTAAGGTGACCAGAGATGTGTTCGTTGCGTGGGATGTCTAATATGAGCCTGGCTGAGGCGTTTTGGATTCGTTGTAGTTTCTTCTGGAGTTTTGCGGTAGTACCTGCGTAGAGGGTGTTTCCGTAGTCCAGTCGGCTCGTGACCAGAGCGTGGGTGACTGTTTTCCTTGTTTCGGAGGGGATCCAGCGAAATGTTTTTCTGAGCATGCGAAGAATGTTAAAGCAGGAAGAGGATACGGCGCTGACTTGTCTGTTCATTGAGAGTGAAGAATCCAGGATGACGCCTAGGTTCCGTGCGTGGTCTGTCGGGATGGGTGCTTTTCCGAGGGCTTCCGGCCACCAAGAGTCGTCCCATGCAGAGGGGGATTTACCTAAGATGAGGACTTCTGTTTTGTCTGAGTTCAGTTTCAGACGGCTTTGTTTCATCCATTCGGCGACTTCTTTCATTCCCTCGTGTAGGTTAGTTTTGGCGGTGCTGGGGTCCTTGGTGAGAGATAGGATCAGTTGAGTGTCATCCGCGTAAGAGATGATGTTGAGGTTGTGTTGGCGGGCGATGGCCGCGAGGGGGCTCATGTATACGTTGAAGAGGGTGGGACTGAGTGAGGATCCTTGTGGTACGCCGCAGATGATTTCAGAGGCCTCGGACTTGAATGGTGGGAGGCGGACTCTCTGGGTTCTTCCTGTGAGGAACGAGGTGATCCATTCCAGTGCCTTTCCTTGGATTCCGATGTTTCTGAGGCGTTGTAAAAGGGTGCTGTGGCAGACTGTGTGGAAGGCTGCAGAGAGGTCGAGGAGGATGAGGGGGACTGTGTCTCCATTGTCCAGTAGAGTTCGAATGTCGTCTGTTGCTGGGATGAGGGCGGTCTCAGTGCTGTGTTTTGCTCGGAAGCCAGATTGTGAGGGGTCGAGTGATTTGTTGGCTTCGAGGAAGGTGGCGAGCTGGTTGTTGACAGCTTTCTCGATGACTTTGGCCGGGAATGGAAGAAGCGAGATGGGGCGGTAGTTTTTTAGTTCGGTGGGGTCTGCTGTTGGTTTTTTCAGAAGGGCGGTAAGTTCAGCGTGTTTCCAGTCTTCTGGGAAGGTAGCGGAGTTGAAGGAGCAGTTGATGACGTCTCGGAGGTGCGGAGCTATGACGGAGTCTGCTTTGTTGAAGATGTGGTGAGGGCATGGGTCTGTGGGGGATCCAGAGTGGATGGAATTCATCAGGCGGATGGTGTCCTCAGTGGAGATTGGGTTCCAGGCGTTAAGGGTGTTAACGGGGGGAAGATGGTCAGCTGATGGTAGGGTGGGTTGGCTTCCGGGTTGGTTGTCAAAGCTGTTGTGGATGTCAGCAATCTTGTTGTGGAAAAAAGAGGCTAGGGAATCGCAGAGGGTTTGAGAGGGGGTGATGTTGTTGGAGTTGGCCGAGGGGTTGGAAAATTCCTTGACGATGTTGAAAAGTTCCTTGCTGTTGTGGGCGTTGTTGTCAAGTCGATCTTTGAATGCTGTTTTCTTGGCTTTTCGGATCAGTTGGTGGTGAGTACGGATGGCGCTTTTGAAGGCGTCCTTGTTGCTGGTGGATGGGTCTTTTTTCCAGGCCTTTTCAAGGGAGCGGCACAGTTTCTTGGACTTCTTGAGGTCGTCGTTGAACCATGAGGCCTTCTTGATGCCAAGTTTGTGTTGACGTTTTTTCAGTGGTGCTAAGTTGTCGGCGGTGTTGGATAACCAAAGGGTGAGGTTGGAGGCGGCTTCGTTGGCGTTAGAAGAGAGGGCTGGGGAGGTTTGAAGGAGCGATGTGGAGATCTGCTCCGTGGTGATTTTGTTCCAGTTTCTTTGTAGAGTTGGTTGGAGGTGGATGGTGGGTTTCGGCTTGTTGTAGGTGAAGTGAACGCAGCTGTGGTCAGTCCAGAGGAGATCCGTAGTGTGGCTGAAGGAGACATGGTTGCTGGAGGTGAAGATGGGGTCGAGTGTGTGACCTGCGATGTGGGTGGGGGAAGTGACCAGTTGTTTAAGGCCGAGGTTGGCGAGGTTGTCTAAGAGGGTGGCGGTGTTGCGGTCGTTGATCTTTTCAAGGTGGAAGTTGAGGTCTCCCAGAAGGATGTAGTCTTTGGAGGGGAGCGCGTGTGGGGTGATGAAGTCCGTGATGTCTTCACTGAATTTTGCGCGTGGTCCTGGTGGTCTGTAGAGGAGGGTGCCTCTGAGTGTGGTCTTGGGGTCGATGTGGATCTGGAAGTGAAGGTGTTCGGAGTTGGCGAGGTTGGCATCAGAGCTGGTTGAGATGCGGATTGTTTTCTTATGGACGATAGCGATTCCACCTCCTGTATGGTCGGTGCGGTCCTTGCGTGTGATCTTATAGTCATCAGGGATAGCGATGGCGATGTCAGGGGCGGAGGAAGCGTTCATCCATGTTTCCGTTAGGAAGGCGACATCAGGAGAGATGGTGTCTAGTAGGTTCCAAAGGTCAATGGCGTGCCTGTGGACCGAGCGGGTGTTGAGAAGGATGCATTGTAGGTGGTTGGGGTCGGGAATCTGTGTTGTGGTCATAGCGGAGATGTTGTCGGTGCCGCTAAATTTGCAGGAGAAGCAGGAGAACGATCCATGGGTGCGTCCAGGGGCGGCTTGGACGCAGTTGGGGACGCGACCGGGGTTAAGGGCTAGGAGGGTGGCGGCATCGTAGGTAACGCGGGGGGGCTGAGCAGCGCGAGGGGCAGGGGGACTGGCGCTGGGCGCGGTCCAGGCGCGGACGGGCGTAGACGGGCTTACCTTTGGCGCACCTTCGGCGTGTACGTAGCGCGTGGACGCTGCGCGTTGGGACATCAGGCATTTAATGGAGAGTGGAAGGGGCGGAGCGTGTGAGGGGGATCTGGGAGGCGGGATCGAAGGGGGAGGGGCGGGCTGCAGGCACAACAAAATGGAGGGGGAGATAAACACCAACAGGACCGGGAAATGCGAGCTGGCGCTGGAGCAGGGGCACAATAGCAGTCTCAGATAAGTGAAAGCAGTGCGCAGCTTTCCCAGATGCAATATGCCAATCAGGCTCACCAATGTGTATTCAACACAATTCACGTACCAATCTCACTGAAAGCAGGGCAAAGCTGAGCGCTACGCGGCCAGAGCGTGTGCAGATTCAATAAGTGCACAATCAACAAACACAATTCACGTGGTTATTTCAACTAAAGCAGGGCAAAGCGCTACGCGGCCAGAGCGTGTGCAGATTTAATAATTGCAGAGACAATATTGCCAAATCAGCAGCGCTACAATACCACAATCAGCGCTATGGTTTCTGGAGGGAGGGTGGAGCGGCCGCCTCACACGGAGTCAGGCAAGTCACGGAGGTTCTTCAGCTGGGACGGTCCTGGTATCTCGTGGGTGGGAGGGGGATCTGGGAGGCGGGATGGAAGGGGGAGGGGCGGGCTGCAGGCACAACAAAATGGAGGGGGAGATAAACACCAACAGGACCGGGAAATGCGAGCTGGCGCTGGAGCAGGGGCACAATAGCAGTCTCAGATAAGTGAAAGCAGTGCGCAGCTTTCCCAGATGCAATATGCCAATCAGGCTCACCAATGTGTATTCAACACAATTCACGTACCAATCTCACTGAAAGCAGGGCAAAGCTGAGCGCTACGCGGCCAGAGCGTGTGCAGATTCAATAAGTGCACAATCAACAAACACAATTCACGTGGTTATTTCAACTAAAGCAGGGCAAAGCGCTACGCGGCCAGAGCGTGTGCAGATTTAATAATTGCAGAGACAATATTGCCAAATGAGCAGCGCTACAATACCACAATCAGCGCTATGGTTTCTGGAGGGAGGGTGGAGCGGCCGCCTCACACGGAGTCAGGCAAGTCACGGAGGTTCTTCAGCTGGGACGGTCCTGGTATCTCGTGGGTGGGAGGGGGATCTGGGAGGCGGGATCGAAGGGGGAGGGGCGGGCTGCAGGCACAACAAAATGGAGGGGGAGATAAACACCAACAGGACCGGGAAATGCGAGCTGGCGCTGGAGCAGGGGCACAATAGCAGTCTCAGATAAGTGAAAGCAGTGCGCAGCTTTCCCAGATGCAATATGCCAATCAGGCTCACCAATGTGTATTCAACACAATTCACGTACCAATCTCACTGAAAGCAGGGCAAAGCTGAGCGCTACGCGGCCAGAGCGTGTGCAGATTCAATAAGTGCACAATCAACAAACACAATTCACGTGGTTATTTCAACTAAAGCAGGGCAAAGCGCTACGCGGCCAGAGCGTGTGCAGATTTAATAATTGCAGAGACAATATTGCCAAATGAGCAGCGCTACAATACCACAATCAGCGCTATGGTTTCTGGAGGGAGGGTGGAGCGGCCGCCTCACACGGAGTCAGGCAAGTCACGGAGGTTCTTCAGCTGGGACGGTCCTGGTATCTCGTGGGTGGGAGGGGGATCTGGGAGGCGGGATCGAAGGGGGAGGGGCGGGCTGCAGGCACAACAAAATGGAGGGGGAGATAAACACCAACAGGACCGGGAAATGCGAGCTGGCGCTGGAGCAGGGGCACAATAGCAGTCTCAGATAAGTGAAAGCAGTGCGCAGCTTTCCCAGATGCAATATGCCAATCAGGCTCACCAATGTGTATTCAACACAATTCACGTACCAATCTCACTGAAAGCAGGGCAAAGCTGAGCGCTACGCGGCCAGAGCGTGTGCAGATTCAATAAGTGCACAATCAACAAACACAATTCACGTGGTTATTTCAACTAAAGCAGGGCAAAGCGCTACGCGGCCAGAGCGTGTGCAGATTTAATAATTGCAGAGACAATATTGCCAAATGAGCAGCGCTACAATACCACAATCAGCGCTATGGTTTCTGGAGGGAGGGTGGAGCGGCCGCCTCACACGGAGTCAGGCAACACACTCCAGATTGTTGTAATAGCGTACAATGACATTATTAAGAACGATGTTGCTAACATACTAATTAACTTTATTAACATTAACAATATCTCAAAATTGTGAATCTTGACATAAACCAGACAGTTCCATTCTCCCCCTACCATTTACAACTCACCCGCTTCCACTTGCCCAGTAAGTCAATATAATTTGCTTCATTCTTCCCCGTTTCACTAACTGACCTCATTTCATATACAAAATCGCTCCTTCACTTGCCCTACAAACATCCTCCCTTGAAGATCCTTCCCTTGCTCGTTGCATCCTGCGCACCTCTATCAGTCACCTGTCTACCCGTCCTCCCCCCCAGAGGGGAGGCTATGCCTGCATGTGAGTCACCCACCCCAAATACCGCCAACCAGGAAACCCAGGTAGGGGCGTTGACTGCCGCACCAAAAATCATGTCCACCTTTCGCCTCTCAAAAAAAAAAAGTATCAACTGGGGCCACATTTTGCATTGGGGTTGCGTCACTTTTTTGGCACAACCCAGACACAAAATGTGATTTGTTAAATCTCATAGTGCACTCAAATGTACCCATGATAAAACTGCGAAACATGTGAGAAGTGTTAAGATCTAATGTCACTTCCTGTGATGTCATGGGTTGTGATGTCACTCCCTGTGATGTTGTGCTGTGATATCATGCACCATGATGTCATTTGCATACTGCCTAACTTGGATCGTACCCCCACTTCATCTTTTAGGACTTGTGCCCTGCTGGGGCATCTCGATCTGGAAGAATTCATGAACAACCTCATCAATAACACCCGTCCTGTTGGTTGCATTAATTTGGAACCTTTTCATGATCTCACAACAGCAGCCACAGAGCTAGTGAGGGTGACCAAGCCTGATGAAGGGTTAAATAATGTGAAATGAAGGACCATGCTGCACAGCACATTATCCCCTTATCATATCATGGGCTGACACAAAGGAGATTCTTCTTCACCATCTCATGAGCGTATAAATGTAACCTAGCTAAAAGTCGCCTGCCCCAAGACGTCTCTGCGCCACTGTGGGGCTGAGCAGAGGTATAATTCTAGCCCCTGCAGCCTCTGCAGCACATGAGGACCCCCCAATGCTTCAGGGGCCACACAATCCCCAAGGGGGCCCTATTCGGCCACAAGGCCGTTAAATATTTGTGAGATATAGTGGCTTCAAGGGCCCGTTTCACATTCTGCAGGGGGACCCACACATTTTACATTATGACACTGGCAGAGACCAAATATGCTGGCTCTTTTTGGGAAAGTTAGGCTTGGAGTACAGTAGCATAGAAAGGATGTCATAGGCCCTGTTGCAAGTAATTAAAAAGATCCCTCATCATTGCTGTTATAATGAACGTAAATACAGCAATTATAAGGGTTCAATGGGCCCCTCAGGACTCAGGGCCATGGTGCCACTGCTGCACCAATTGTAGCCATGCCCCTCTTGGGTTACATGCCCCAACACCCTATCTTGCAGTTTCTACCTGAGTAGATACCTTAATTGTTTCTGTTATCAATAATTTGATCACACGGATTAAGGTTTTTTTTTATTTTATTTGATCTTCAACACTGTGTTGCTTTAGCAGACTACTAGCGTGTAATGTTTAAAGTTACAAAACAATCATTTATTTGTAAATGTATTTAATACACTGCTATAAAATAACTTTCTTTGCACCCTACGAGAATTGTGAACAAACTCTGACCTGGATATTTGGACAAGCACATTTTGTTGTTCTTTTTTTAAGTTTGGTTAAATGGGTGGGGTGCCAATGGCAATCTTAATGTAAAAGTCCTGTGACCTTTCATTAGTGCGCACAGATATTGTACATCAGTGGCGGCTTCTCCACAATGGCAGAAAAGCATTGCCCCACTGGCTCAGAGCCAGGCGCTAAAAAAATAAAACGATATCTCACTATCATTTCATTTTTTAGCTGCTGGCTCTGATCCAGCGTGTGCATTGAGGGGCGGGGCAGGCCATTGGAGGAAGTGGTGGAGTGGTGTGTGCACTTGTAAGTGCGCATGCCAGCTTGGATGGCCGTCTCAGGACAGCCAAACTGACATGCACACTTTATTTTCTCCAACCGGGCTGTATTATACAGCCGGGTTGAAGAAACAGCACAGACTCCCTGTGCCTGAGCGAGCGTCTTTTCATTCAGCTCAGCAGCCACGGCCCGTGGAGGGAGTTGCGGTGGGGCAGAAAGGCAGGGCGGGGAGGGGCAGGGTGGGGGGTGCTAAAAACCGGAATATGGATAATTGGAGGTAAGCAAGCAATTTAGTTAATAAAACGAATTTCGTAGCGCGGGCTGCATTGCAATTCGTTTTATTTCTTAAATTGTTTACTTACCTCCAATCGTCCATATTCTGGTTTTTAGCACCCCCAACCCTGCCCCTCCCCCGCCTTTCTGCCCCACCGCAACTCCCTCCACGGGCCGCGGCTGCCGCTCAGACCAATCCCAACTCTGCTCTCATGCTTGAGAGCAGTGCGGGAATTGGATGGGGAGTCAGTGATGCTACCCCAGGGACTGCTGGGAGCAGCAGAGCAGGAAAACAGTGAGAGGTGAGGCAGCCGTCATTATGAGGTGAGTTTTGTTTTATTTATGAATCCTCTGAGTGCTCCCCACACGCTCTCCCGCACCCCCTCCACCCACCTACCGCTTTTAAATGATATTGGCCACCGCTGCTGTACATAATATATTGAGACCTTTTTATAGAGGTGGTCGAGCAAACAAATTAACAGAGAGAGCTGAACCAAGCTCGTTTCTATGTGCCGTTGTTTGAGCTGAGATCTGAAAATATTATCTTTGTATATCATGCAACAAACACCAAATTATGAATAAATATTCTGAAAATGTACAAACAATATTTCTGTAACATGCAGGAATGTTTCAGTTTATTTCACTCTGCATTTAGGGATATTTATTAAAAGCAATATTTGTTATCCTGAATTAAATACATTTTTCTGTTGTAAATTATAGATATATGATTTGTCTTTCATTCTTGGAGCAGCACGTTACACCATGTGTGGCAGGCAGTACCCACATGAAACCTTGGCTCATTTTGGGCTTGGAGTCCAAGATGACCTTTAGCTGAGACAGAGACAAACATCTGGCTCGAGCCTAGCTCGAGCTTTAATTGCTTGCCCATCTTCAGTTTTTATGAAATGTCCCTGATAGAAATCTGTTCTGAAACGTGATAGACGACTCATGTAGGAGCCTGGCTTAGTATATGGTGTCACAAAAAGGCTTCCCTTTGGACAATGTTGTAACAAATAGGAACCATAGATATTTGAACTACATTCGATCCAAGTCTCACTCATTCAGCTGAACACCATACATACACAGGAAGTATGGCCATATATCCCAGATAGATAATCTAGACAACTTAGTTTATGAAAAAGTACACATCTATTTATTGATTACTCATAGGGTACACAATCTTAAAAAAGTAGATATAATCCTTAGCACTGTGATTCACCTGAAATCTAGTGCCAATTCAACTATCACAGATGTTTTCTACACATTTAAAACAACAATTACATTAAAAAAAGAGTACATATAATAGACAAAAACAATGTGTCATTTAAGTAGCACACATCCGTGATTAAACAGTTCCTCAGGCTGAAACCCAATACTTTTCTATTTGCTAGGTATTCATTGGCCTTAGCTTCTTCATGGATTGTGTTGTTTTCAAAAGATCCTCGACGAGTTTCCATGGATATCTTATAACCCCATCTTTATCAAGACAAAAATGTGACTCTCATTGGACATAGATTTTAACTGGATCTGTTAAAAACACCTCTCACTTGGCAAGGAAGGCCACTCAGGTTTCAAGAAAATATATATCATTTGTACGTGTATGGGGCAGTTGCCTCCTTCTTCCTATTGGATTTCCAGATGGGGGTTCTATAGTATATCTTTGTTATACCCTTGGTAGATGAGTATCATTTTGGTAATACTTGATCTAAACCAGGGGCATATTTGTCTCTGGCCTGGTTGATATTTACAGTTCTTCTCAATTGGAACTGTGGTTGCAGAATTGAATTCTGCCTCCTTGATAACAAATTCCAGTTTCCCTTTTATCATTAGGGTTTCGACAGCTGCACGCCGCTGTGTGTACTCATACACAGAGAAAATATTTTATGGTGCACACTTATTTAGGTGAAGCACTTTGCATTAAACCAGACAACCCTGAGGGTGGTTTTATTGGTCTTAGACAACCTGAGAAAGCTCTCTAAGTAGTAGTTGTGGAGAGTAGTCTTCAGGTTTCGTGCAGGATTGTTAAGCAGCTTGTTTTACAAGATCGAATCATGTAGTGTAGGTCAAACAAAAAAGAACCACACAATGTAGTTATAAAAATATTTCTATTTATTGCACAACACTAACACATTGGTATATCTCCTACCAGAGATATTAATACAAATACACAAAAATACTTCAATTGCAAGATGTAAATATGCACAATACACTGTGGTCTCCCGGGTGAGACCATACCATATACTAAGCAAGTGGAATGTGAACTGTGACTGAAGTCGGTACTTGGACCGGAAGACTCAGAGGAGCTTAAGATCCAAGGAACCGCCCAGGTTAAGTACCCAGCAACCCCACGGAGGCTGTGTACGGAGTGGAAACATGATTGCGTGTACGGAACCGAGAGGAGCACCAGGAGGGCTCTCTCCAATTTAAAAACAAAATACCTTTTTTAAAACGCAAAGTACCCCAAGAGAGAGGATCATATAGGCCAATTTCGCTTATCAATAGCGATGCTAAAATCTTTGCCAAAATATTGGCTACTAGGCTTGCGCCATTCATGTCCCAGCTTGTTTCTCCCCAACAACATAGTTTTATTCCAAAGCGAGATACTACAGCGCATATTAATATGGCCATATCTGCCTTTGATGCTGCACGGACTAAACCCGCCCCACTTGGTATGATCTTATTAGATGCAGAAAAAGCATTTGACTGGGTGGGGTGGGGTTTCTTATGGGCAGCTTTACAGGCATTTGGCATCAGTGGTCAATTTTTACGATGGATTCAATCGATATACGATAATCCCATGGGTAAGATCTCGTATATGAGGCAATGCTCTACTATGTTTCCAATTAAAAGGGGGACAAGACAGGGGTGCCCTTTATCACCCCTGCTTTTTGCTTTAGGGATGGAACCCTTTTTAATCGCACTTCAACGCCAGGCTTTAATTTGTCCTTTTTTTAATGGTTTAAATAAACTAGATATTACTGTATACGCGGACGACGTTGCAGTTTTTTCCTCAGATGTGTCTCAAACCATGAAAGGCATTATAATAGAAGCAGGTATATATGGATCTGTTTCTGGCTATAGACTTAATACTATTAAAACTCAAGTTGTTATGAATTATCAATCACCTGCCCCTATCCCTGGAACGTGTTGCGCTGCAACCTATCTAGGCGTTAAAATCTCTTCTGATATTGACTCTATCATAGCATTAAACTACGAACCTTTATTAAAAGAGACCGCTATGCAATTTAAGAAATGGCATAAATTGCCAATTAGTATGATTGGCCGAATAAATTTAAATAAAATGAAAATTTTGCCTAAGTTCTTATATTTGTTTCGAGCAATTCCCTTACGGGTTAACAATTCTTATTTTCTTAGATTAGAGGATATCATTAGCAGCTTTGTATGGGGATATAAAAAAGCCCGACGGGCCGTATCATCGCTTAAACTCCCTTTTAATCAAGGGGGATTGGCGCTTCCGGACTTCAAACTCTATTATTGGTCAGCGTTTTTGATTCGGCTACGTAGTTTGACAGTCATTGATAAATGTTTGTATTTTCACAGGTTTTTACTAGGACCGGATGCTAATATGTTTCTTTACAGGCTGAATTACCCTAATTACTTCAAAAGGGTTAAATTCAAGACAATACGTGATACTGTTAGTATTTGGCGATCTATTATGGTTAAATGTAATACTTCTCCTCTACATTATAAAACACCTTTATGGTGTAATCCTGGCTTTCCTTTAATTTTTCATGATCCAACTTGTCGATTACTTTTAGATTCTGGTATCAGATTCTTGGGAGACTTATATGACCATCAGGGATTTATGGCATTTGATAAAATGAAACACTGTTATAATTTATCCTAACTGGCAAGGTTTAAATGTTATCAGATTAAAGACTATTTGGTGAAGAAACTAGAACATACTATGGTATTAGATTCCGAGATATGGGATTGTATTTATAGAGATGTAGACAAATCTATGATTAGCTTAGGATATAAGCTTCTTTCTGACTTCAGGATTAGCGATGTCATAAGCTTAACAGAGAAATGGAATAGAAAAATGGCTTTGACTGTACCAACTGATCTAATTACTACATCTCTTAAAAGTCTAAACTTATCTGTTCAATCTTCTAGTCTAAAACTGCAAATGTTTAAAACTGTTTGTCAATTAAACCATACTCCTGAGAGAATCCTTAAATGGACAACGAATAATAATTATTGTGATCGCACGAAATGCTCTAAATGTGATCTGAGTGGCGCTGATATTCTCCACATGTTTTTTTTCTTGCCCACGCCTTAGTGAGTATTGGGAGGGAATATTTAAGGTGATTGCTGATAGACTTGATCAACCCATTTCATTTTCATCTATTGATGTGTTGGTGAGCATCAGTGGGGGTAATAGCGCACTCAGAGATCTGTTGAATATTTTAATTACATGTGCAAGACTAACTATTGCTAGAGCCTGGATTAAAAAAAAACGACCAATAGTTTTGGAATGGTGGAGCCTAGTTAAGGAAACATATAATATGGAGACTGCTATTGCTGTTTCAAGGGGTCTACAGGCTAAACAAACAATTGATAGAATTTGGGGTTTATTTATGTCTCAATAACTGTATTTGTCATGTTTCTCTTTTTGGATCCTTCTCTTTGCTTTTTTTTCTAAAAACTTATGTTTGTATGACCTCTTTATTGGCTATGGTCTATGCAATGTTTAATGCTTGTTCACTGCAGTTACTGAAAAATTTCTTTTTTCTTTTGTAAACTGAAAAGTTTTATTTCTGGCTTATCTTGTGTGTCCATTTGATGCAAATAAAAAATCTTTAAAATAAAAAAAAACCCTTGGTAGATGAGTATAATTTTGGTAATACTTGATCTAAACCAGGGGCATATTTGTCTCTGGCCTGGTTGATATTTACAGTTCTTCTCCATTGGAACTGTGGTTGCAGAATTGAATTCTGCCTCCTTGATAACAAATTCCAGTTTCCCTTTTATCATTAGGGTTTCGACAGCTGCACGCCGCTGTGTGTTCTCATACACAGAGAAATTATTATATGGTGCACACTTATTTAGGTGAAGCACTTTGCATTAAACCAGACAACCCTGAGGGTGGTTGTATTGGTCTTAGACAACCTGAGAAAGCTCTCTAAGTAGTAGTTGTGGAGAGCAGTCTTCAGGTTTCGTGCAGGATTGTTAAGCAGCTTGTTTTACAAGATTGAATCATGTAGTGTAGGTCAAACAAAAAAGAACCACACAATGTAGTTATAAAAATATTTCTATTTATTGCACAACACTAACACATTGGTATATCTCCTACCAGAGATATTAATACAAATACACAAAAATACTTCAATTGCAAGATGTAAATATGCACAATACACTGTGGTCTCCCGGGTGAGACCATACCATATACTAAGAAAGTGGAATGTGAACTGTGACTGAAGTCGGTACTTGGACCGGAAGACTCAGAGGAGCTTAAGATCCAAGGAACCACCCAGGTTAAGTACCCAGCAACCCCGCGGAAGCTGTGTACGGAGTGGAAACATGATTGCGTGTACGGAACCGAGAGGAGCACCAGGAGGGCTCTCTCCAATTTAAAAAAAAAATACCTTTTTTAAAACGAAATTAAGCAATTTTAATTGTTGTCACGCTACTTGCTGCACTGTATATCGCGCTTTGCACATTGCTTACCTGTCCACGGTCTCCGTTCCACCACCTATTATTGGGATTGAGCGGAGGGACACAGGACTACAAACTCGGGCCCCGGAAGTGACTCAAGACTTCACAGCCCTAACCAGCCAATCAGATCGCGCTGCCCCCGGCCCACACACCTTAAAGGCAGATGCATTTTAAGACGCGCAGCGGGCGCGCCGCAGGCAGGCGCGCCTAAGGCAAGCCCGTCTGCGCCCGTCCGCGCCCGACCGGGGCCAGTAACCCTGATAGCTCCCCGGCAGGCTTCCACTCTAACAGCGCTCTAGCATTGCATCAACTGAGAGCATCCGTGGGGCCATGCTGCCTACACTCTATGAAGGTGGCCACCAACTTCCGTAGCTGCATGCATTGCAACTTCGCATTTACCCCTTTTGCAAAGAAGGCCCCCCTTCCTAGCCCCTCACCTAAATTTCTGCTATTAAATTGCCGGTCCCTACCTAAACACTCGGTGGAACTTGCTCTGATAATAGAAGATCTTAAACCCGACGCTATGTTTCTCACGGAAACATGGCTTTATGATGAAGTAGATTCCACCGTCCAGCAGAGCCTGCCGCCTGGCTACAGGATCTTAAGAGCCGACTGGAAAACCGGCAGAGGGGGAGGGTTAGAAATTATCTATAGAGATCACCTTCACTGTCGTGTCTCCATCAAGGATATTCTTGTTGGTGAAAACTTAAACTTCTCCCTAGAATTCTTTTCTACTTGCACTTTCTCCGACCTTCTGATCTACCGCCCCCCAGGTCACCCAGGACAATTTCTCAAGGTCCTCCCCACCGTTGTATCAAACCTCGCACTCACTCCCGCTAACTACACGATTCTAGGAGACATAAGCATCCATCTAGACGACTCCTCGGATAACATGACTAAAGAGCTCCTCTCAAGCCTCTCAGCTTTGCAAATCACTCAGAGAGGCTTTGCTCCTACCCATATTAAAGGGCATCTCTTGGACCCCATCCTGAGGAACGCTCAGAACCTTATGGTTGACTCTCCCATCCCCCTCCCATGGACGGACCACTTCCTAATTCCCTTCACTTGGCATTCGCCCTCCAATATCTTCCCCAAGCCCTCCTCTAAAGTACAAGTAAGGAAATGGTCCAATCTATCTGCCACTTCCTTGTCCAACTTATTGGAGAACACAGCCCGCCTCCTAGCCCAAACCCAGAAAAGGCAAACGAAAATTTCAACCTCTGGATTACCAATTCCCTGGACTCACTCGCCCCAGTCAGACTCTTCCAAAAAAAACCCGCACCTAAAACAGCACCCTTGTTTTCTACTAAACTAAGGGAGCTGAAGCAAGAATGCAAGAAACTCGAAAGGAGTTGGAGTTCAACCCCTAATAGTGACACAAAACTAATCTATAAAAAAGCCATTAGGAATTATAAGCTAGAAATAAAAAATGCCCAATCCTCCTTCTATGAAGAGTAGATCCGCACCTCAGAAAACTCCCAAAAGGAAATGTTTCGTATTGCGAAATCCTTAATCACCACCCCTCAACCCATTCCCAACTCTGAGGAAGCCCCAGCTCGTTGTAATAAGCTAGCCGAAAATTTTTATCAAAAAGTTGAATTGATCGCCCAATCCTTTGCCCCTTCACAGGTCACCCTCACAGAGCCTCACCTAGGAAGCCCTCCTTCCAATCTCATACTCCCCCTAAAAGAATTCCCCTTGCTAGATGAGATCGTTCTAAAAACTCTTATGAACAAAGTCACCTCGGGCTCCCCTTTGGACCCCGCCCCCCCCCCCCGACACCTTTCCCTCGTCTCTGACACCATACGCTCAGTCATCATGGACATTGCTAATGCCTCCATCTCTTCGGGCACAGTGCCCCTCGCTTGGAAATGTGCCCAGGTCAGAGCTCTCCTTAAAAAACCCAAACTGGACCCCTCCAATATGGCTAATTATCGACCCATATGTCTCCTACCGTGAATTAGCAAACAAACTGAGCGTCACATAAATTCTACATTAGTGCAACACCTAGAGTCCAACAAGTTGCTGCCCGACTCACAAACTGGTTTCTGCCCGTGCATGGGGACAGAGACAGCTCTATTAGCTGTAACAGAAGGTGCTCGGCGACTTCTGGACCAAGGCGGCGCTGTAGTTATTATCCTTCTTGACCTCAGCGCTGCCTTCGACACTGTCGATCACAACATCCTGCTAACTTGTCTCTCAAACCTAGGGATTACCTGCTCGGCTCTCTCCGGGCTGCAGTCGTTCCTGAGAGACAGGTGTTTTCAGGTCTTCGAGGGGAAGGGCTCTTCCAAACCCTGGCCGCTCAGCTGTGGGGTCCCCCAGGGCTCCTCCCTGAGCCTCACTCTTTTTAATGCCTATATGGCTCCCTTAGCCGAGGTAGTCCTTCAGTTCGGCATTCAGATTATAACATACGCTGACGACACTCAGCTAGTGGTCTCCCTGAACAACCTAGAGGGCTCTTCTAGCCCCCTTGCTAACTGTCTGACAGCGGTAGCGAACTGGATGAAATCGTCCCACCTCAAACTAAACGGTGACAAATCCGAACTGATGTTTTTAGGCAAACTTCCATCTCCCCTGCCCATTAACTTATGGCCCACCTGTCTCAACCCTATGCCTGCCCCGAAACAGCAGATAAAAAGCCACGGTATATGGCTTGACAACTCTTTGAGTTTCAGCTATCAGGTAAATAAACTAGCAGCCACTTGTTTCGGCTTGATGAGGATGCTAAGAAAGGTCCTTCCGCTACCCCCCTTCAATGCGAGGAGAATCATGGTGCAGGCCCTAATACTCTCCCGTCTGGACTACGGGAATGCGCTTTATCTGGGTGCACCACAGGCAACTTTGCAAAGACTTCAGGTCATACAGAATAGCGCAGCTCGCCTACTCCTTCAAATCCCCTGAAGACAATCTGCGAAACCCGCTCTCAAGTTGCTTCACTGGCTCCCCATTAGAGCCAGAATCCAATTCAAGTCCATGTGCCTTGCACACAAAGTTATTTGAAAAACGGGCCCGGCCATTGTTCACTCTCTGATCACCTCCCACCAGCCTTTTAGAAATCTCTGCTCAAGCTCAGCCTTCCTTGTCACCACCAGGAAGGTCCGTCGGGTCAAATGGGGAGGACGCAGCTTTTCCTTGAATGCCTCCAACTTGTGGAATCAACTCCCTCTTGCACTTCGCGCTGAGCCAAATATTCTGGCCTTCCACAGGCTTCTCAAAACTCACCTCTTTTGCATCCCGGTCTAACTTTTCGTTTCCGTCACATGATCACAAAGCGCTACGAGGCCTCAGGGTAGCAACGCGCTCTACAAAACCTTTTCATTTCATTTCAAACATGCCCCTCATACTCAATAAAATACACAGGGAAAGTCATGGTTGAAGTTTTGTAGAAGAAGGACCTTTCCCAGTGGCGCCTGAATAAATCTTATTGAATACAGAAGGTTGGAGAGTCAGCCAACCCATGGATACCCCGAGAACCAGGATACCTACACCAGGGAAGCTGGGTGACGTTGGAAACCGCCATAGACTGCAATAGAGGACTTCAGTAAAGATGCAGCTGGCGAAGACTGTGCAAGAGTCTGAGGGAATCCAAGGGTGTATTCTTGAAGAGAAGAACCTGCAAGCAGAGGGGACAGAGTCTACGTCACTCGGAGGTGACCAGGAGGCATGGAAGAGCAATGTCCACCGATGTCCGAAGATGCAGGAGTGATGAAGGTGACCTTGTCTCTGCAGCTGTGAGGACCAGGCAATGCTGAGGAAGACCATAAGCTGGGAACACCAACAAGCCTTGGCAGCTGCAACAGGCTTTGAAAACAAAGAAGGAGCAACGTTGGGAACAGCAAGGTCCAAGGGATTTACCAAGTGAAGGAGAGTCAGAGCAGGCCCCAAGCAAGCAGGGGAGTCCACTGAAGCAGGAGAAGATCCTCAAGAGGACCCAAATGCTGCAGGCCGGGGAGTCGCAAGAGGATCGCAAGCAGCTTACCAAAGATAAAGGCCCACGGTGCAGAGGATGTGGTGAGGATGCTGATCTTGGCAGGAAGAGATGCTGGAGGCTGGTGCTTATTCTAGCCCAAAGATCTCTGGAGTACCCTGCCAACAAGCCTTGGCAATGGCATGTCAACACAATACACAGAGGTTCGGTCCTAGCAGTTCTGGCCTCAAAATTGCAGAGAGGACAAGTAAGGCCTCAAGGGAGTTGCAGACCAACCGCCTGTGTTGCGGAGCCTTTCAAAGTCGATGGGACAATGAGAGCAGCAGACCAGTCAGCTTCATTGCTGTGCCTATAGATGCAGGGGAGTGACTCCTTCACTCCAATGAAGATTAATTTGGGTGTCCTTGATGCCCACAGGTCTGTTGAAGATCCTGGTAGAAGCACAGCCAATGAAGAAGACTTGCAGAACAGAGAGACCAGGAGCAGCAGGAGTCTTCCTTGATGCAGTCTCGGTTCCAGGCTAAGTCCAACGAAGTCCAAGTGTCCAGACTGTCGAAGAGTGAGGTGCTTACAGGCTTGAGTCTTGTCCCATGACGAATCTGTGCACCCACCCAGGGGTAAACCCTTTTATACCCACATAAAGGGGTTAGGACAACTCAGGGGTCCCTCCCAGAGGAGGGTTTGGACAGAGGGGAGGATACTCTCATGTCCTTTGTCCAGTTTCAGACCAGAGTGGGAGCTAAGGGCACTCAGAACTGGTTGCAACTAGAGTATGCAAGTAGGGCACCTAATGTGCACTTCAAAGCAGTGTGGTGGCGATGGCAAGCACCTCCACTCCAGCCAAATACACACCTCCTTGTGAGAGGAAATCTATTATCCTACCTTCCCCGGCTGAAGCTCAGCTCAGCAGCAGGAGGGTATTGTGTCTGGGGTCGGCAGAAGCACTAGCTTACTGGCAGACCCTGAAAGGCTGTTACTGGGAGCAAGGGGGCTTCTCAGAGGAGCCCCCCGGGTGCATGGAATCACACCTACAACACTTGTACGGGTGTCGAGGTATGATTACAACATCTTTAATACCAAACATGTACAATTTCGGCACAGCCACCATATAGTTAGCCATCGCCTAATGATGGATGGCCACTATATGTTTTTAAAAAGGCTGACCGCTCTTACAAAGCCTGGAGAATTGACTCCGGGGTTTGAAGGGGTGTTCTGCTAATGAAAGGGCACCCTAACATTTATAACCCAGCACCTTGCCTTCAGGATTGAAAAGCCTGCCTTAGGGGTTGACTTATAGGTTTTAAGTGTAGTGACCTCAGATATAAGTGGAGCTAGCACCAGCTTACACAGGCTGCAATAACATGCCTGTAGTCACAGTTTGAGTGGTCTCTCATGGGTGGTATAAGAAATGCTGCAGCTAATGGGACATCCCTGGTGTACCTATGCCCTGGGTACCTCAGTATCATATACTAGGGACTTATAAGGGTACAACATTAACCAATTGTGGAGGTACAAATATACTTAATTAGTCCCCACAAAAATTAATGACACCATCAAAAAGTGGGGGTAACCATGAAAGAAGATCCTACTTTCCTACAAATCAGTATTAAAATTGTTTGCTTCCACAATTTCGAGATAATATATATGACAGAGCCGCTATAGATTTGCATAAGGTTTGAGCGAATTCATGATCTTAAGTTACCGGAAACAATAACATATTTGCAGGGTCGGACTGGTACAGAAAATAGGCCTGAACATTACAATAACAGGGGCCCTCATTGGTGAATTAGATAACCAAAGAAGTAGCTGATGCTTGCAAACTAGGGCAGTTTTGAACGTGTAAAGGAATGCTATATAATTATTTGTTAGGCATGGAAGACTGCATGCATTTGTGCTTGATGCTGCCAATGTCTGTTTTATTTGCAAGGAAATCAACAGTAAGAACTGGCCCATCAGACAATAAAACAGGCCCACACACAGCGGGGTAGGTATGCTGCCTTGGGCCCTAGTGCAGGAAATGTAGTTTGGCCCCTTCATTACGATGACAGTTTCCCTTACAGTCATCAACCTCCTTTGACAGAGTCTGCATCTGCCATATCAAAACTCACTACCCATCTCATAGTCACACTGTTGTATTTGAACTATCTGCACTGTATTTTTGCAAGCAAACCTATATTGTTAGAAAGCATTAACAAAGCCAAAGTGTAAAAAATTTGATTATTGGTTGAGGGGGGTAAACTCTACTATGGTAGCAACCACAATCTTTGTCAAAGTCAAAAAAAGCAAACACCAAAACAACCTGTGATTAACCCTCTGGTAGTTGACACAAAGCTCTCAGACTTAACGTCAAGGCAATGATTAAAGTATGTATGCAGCACTTCAAAACAGTAATAAAGTGAAAACACAAATAAAATCACACATCAATTAAGGAAAATAGAATTACATTTAATAAACTTTTTGAGACCAAAAGAACAAAAATTCAATCAGTAGAACTGGAGGCATGCAATTTAATAGGTTTAAGTAAAACGAATGCTTAGAAGTACAAAGTGCCAAAAGTGGCTAACTGGTTGCACCGGACCAGGGAAAAATCACATGTTCATGCCGACCGTGATGGGGCGTGGGCCAGATACAGGGACGCCCAACAAATGGCCCTAAATCCTGGCTTGCGAAGCATTACAAGATAACACATTGAGGATGTGTCGTGCAGAAGCAGTTCTGAGGAGCTGTGAGGCTGCAATGCAGAGTCCTACATTGCTGATGAAACCGTCAAAGAAGGGCTTGCGATCCAAAGTCCTTCGTCGAAGAAGCATTGCTCACTAGTGGTCGCGAATAAGTGGCGGGGCTACCACGAGGAATTCTGCATCAACGTCGAGGATATGGTCAACAAGGGACTTGTGATTCAAAGGCCTGCGTTGAGGACGATTTGCTCAGTGGCAGTTCTGAGGAGACTACAGCTGCAATGCATGGTTTGTGTTGGGGATGCATCACACTGTGACGATTCCAAAGTAAGCCTGTGAGGACTTGCGTTGCGCTGAGTTGGTTCCGACCACAGGAGCACAGCTAGGCTGGCAGAGCACCTTTAGGCCCACTAGGAGTGGGATGGCACCACTTGGGGTGGGGGTAGGACTCACAGCAGTCAGTGTCTAGATGCTGGGCTCGTGGTGATTGGATCCTTTTTCTTTCCCTGCATCTCTGGTCAGGAGGCCAGCCAACCAGCTCTTGGAGTCACTCTGATGGTATTGGTTCAAGATGCAGGTCCAGTCCTTTACCAGAGCAGCAGGGCAGCAAAATAACAGTTGTTCTTGTAGCAGAGCAGTAAAGCAGTCCTCCTAAGTATTCCACAGTTCCAGAGGTGTACTAGAGTGTTGGATCTGAGGGTCTATTATTTGTACTTGGTGCCCACTTTGAAGTCTGAAAAGGTTCTGGAGGTTTCTACCCCCAAAGGTGCTTGGAATTTCCTGCCTCCCTGCCCTTGCCTCCACTTGTCTGGGGTCATAATAGACTAGTTCCAAACCCTTTGTGAGTGTGCTCAGGTAGAGCTGAACTGTTCCCAGACTGAACTGTTCCCATGAGGAGCAAAATCAAGACTGATTTGCATATGGCTAGATTCCAACTGATGTGGCATGGAGAGTAAAAGAACAATGGGTTGGAGTGTTACCCTACGCTATTGCCAGTGGTTAGACTTATTGCAAGCAGCCTTCCATCACCTTTGGTGTAATCATGTACCGCCCTAAGTGGCATGGGCATGCCCGGACGTTGGTTGCTCACTATGTCACTGGAACCAACCTGTACCTGACTGTTGAGCCCGTAACTAAGGAAATCCCGGTTTACCAGAGAGGTGGGGGGAGGTATAAGTATCTTCCCCCAACCTCAGATCACTGGAAGTGACGCGCCTATCGCGCCAAGACGACTGACTCCTTCAGGGGCCAACCCTTCATCAGTAGGTGGCGTTTGTGCCCAAATGGCACTAAAGGGTCGCCCGTTGGAATGGCCCCCTGCGGGCCGTGGACAGCCGCATTACTGCAGGCACCCAAGTTTATCCCATCAGTTGATTCTGTGCATCAGCCAAAAAAAGTATAAGCTCTGCAGCATTAATATTGTACCACTGTTTTTTTTCTTTTAAATCTCTATAAATCTGATCGGAGTCTGTGCCGCAGCGATGTCCAACACCCACGGGGCAGGTATTATTCAATAGTCCTTTATAAATGCCAACATATTTTATCCCTTATCGGATTTAGATGGTACGGACTGACGGTTGTTTGATATCATCTTGCCTAAGAGTGGATCCGATACACTAAAGACTTGCGGTGATCTTTTAAAGAGATCACCTTTGGAACTGGCTCACTGCAAGGATTCTTTGATTTGTCTGGTTTCCTCGAACATTGAGGGCTACCGCTCTTAGTTGTTGGACCAGAACTGGGTTAATTACATTTCAAAATTTGACATCATAATGGAGCATGAAATGTGGTCCTTGGAGGATATTACTTGGGATGGCTTTCAAAGTTTCTCTTTCTAGCAAATGCATCGCCTGGGTGCAGGGCGTGGGGTTGGGGGGTAATAATTAGGATTCATATTACAACGTTTTTTAAGCTTGTTACTGTTCTATGTATTCATTATGGGGTTCACATTTTATGGGTTATTTCTGCAAAAAAGTTTGTTTTTTCCTTATTAATTTTTTTAATTCAGTTTCTGATTAGGTGTGTCAGATCAATATTTTATTTTATATACTTTTGATCTTAAAAGTGAGGTCAGCGAGTCTGTATAAAGAACTTCAGGTGATCGTAGGGGGTGTTTTTGATGCTAAGCTGGGCACTAGTATGACCCCTTTGTAGTTAGGGATAATACTTTGTTACCGCAGGGCACAGATCGTATAGGTCTGAAAATATTACATGCTTTATTTCATTTTGGGTTAAATAATGGATCAGAAAATCGTGAGGGATTTATTCAAACAGACTCTCACCTTGTTGGTTGGGGTCAGGGCACAGTTATTGATTACAGGGCACATTTACAAGCCCCATGCACCACAGGAGTGTCACTTTTTTGATGCTCTGAAGCACTGTGCGCTCAGTGGCGCACAGTGCAGGCCCATATCCACAAGGCCACGCAAAGCCACCCTGTGTGGCTTTCCATGGCCTTGTAGATCATGTGTGTAAGGCCACACAGCGCAAGTCGCTGCGTTGCCTTACATTGCAGCAGGGAGGTGTGACATGGGTGTTGCTGTGAGTGTTCCACACAAAGCGCATGGATTTTGACACTGACCCAGATTTACAACATTATGTGAATCTAGGACAGCGCAAAAAAGTACAACTCCCTAGAGCATTCTGCAGCACACATAGAGGAAAGAGCCTCTTGTGATTGCTTATGTAACCGTAAGATGCCCCTTCCTTCACAAAAACGGTGCATGGCTGCAATATTTGAGCCGGTGCTGGCTAAAAAGACAGGAAGGCACCATCAGCCACATGCATCATTGTAGGAATTTGCGATTCCTAAATTGCGAAAATTAAGGAATCGCAATTTAGGAATCGCAAATTCCTATGCATCAAGAAATCGCAAAAGTTTTAGCGATTTCTTAATTTTCCTTATTTGCGATTCCTTAATTGCGAATCGCAAATAAGGAAACGCTTTACATTGATTCCTAATGGGCCTAGAGGCCCATAGGAATCAATGGGAAGGAATTCTCATTTTGCGAATTCGCAATTAAGGAATCGCAAAATGAGAATACAATATCAAGGGTGCGGGGGGGCCTAAGGACCCCCCCCCTGCACCCCTGGAATGTCATGTAAGTACATTTTACTCACACACATGTCCCAAGGGCATGTGTGTGTGTAACATGAAAGTTTCAAAAATGCATTTATTTGCATTTTTGAAACTTTTCGCAAATTACAATGAAGGTTAACTTCATGGTAATTTTTCCCTTCAAAATTGCGAATTCGCAAATTAAAATTAATCATGCATAGCATTTAAGGAATTGCAAAATTTGCGATTCCTTAAATGCTATTGCAATTTGAGAAATCGCAAAGAAATTGCGAATTCTTAAATTGCGATACATGAGAAATAAATGATGCATCCCAAAAAGTGATTTTGGAATCGCAAACGGACGAATTTTGCGATTCGTACCGTTTGCGATTCCAAAATCGCTTGATGCATGTGCCTGCATATCTAGTAAATACAGTGCATTTCTGTCCTTTCAAATTGGCGTAGGGCAGCACAGCAAAATGACTTGCAGTACTGCCCTACGTCAGTTCTTTGTAAATATGCCCCTACGTGTTTATTTCCAAGGATTTGGACATTTGTGTTCATTCTGGGTGGGTGATTGAAAGTGGACACAGTGATCATATTCCCATTGAGTTGATGCTTATTCTACCTGATTGTACCAAGCCCCCTAAACCTTAGGGTGTAAAAAACCTTGACCCAAAAGATAACGACCTTAAGATAGCGATCTATATTGCTATATTGCTGACTACTCATCAAGTCAAATCAGGAACTTATAGCTGAACTCTTGTTAGTAATTCACCCTCGACCATCAGACATCTTACTAGCCTTTGGGGAACTACGGGCCAGATGTAGGTAAAAAACATTTACCGATTTTAAAATACCGAATTGTACCGATTTGGTATTTCAAAATCGGTAAATGGTATGTAGGTCTCAACATCTGGATTCGTTACCGAATCCTTAACAATTCTTTAATTACCGATTCGGTAAATACCGAATCGGTAATGCCCATTCATTCCTATGGGCTTTGAAGCCCATAGGAATGATTAGGCATTACCGATTCGGTATTTACCGAATCGGTACTTAAAGAATTCACAAGGTTGCAGGGGGTGTCACTTTGACACCCTCTGGCACCCCCAAAACAGGCACAGGTGCAATGTGGCAGGCATACCTGCCCTAAGGGCAGGTCTGCCTGTCACATGACATAGGTGTGCATGCACACATGTGCATGCACACCGGAATCGGTATTTTACCATGAAGTTGGATTTCATGGTAAAATACCGATTCGTTAAGGCCTTTGGGACTCAGAAGAGTCCCACCTACATATGAAATTTACAGAATCGGTAAAATTACCGATTCGGTATTTTACCGAATCGGTAATTTTACTGATTCTGTAAATGTAGATTTACCTACATGTGGCCTTGGATTTAGGCCCCTACATACCAATTGGCCATTTACCGGTCGGAAACAGCCGAAATCGGCCGTAACCGGTCGGTAAATGGCCTGAAACGGCCACCTACATCGGGCCCTTTATTATTGCATTAGAAATCTTTCTACAGCTCGTTATAAGCCTGTGAAAAGTCCCCAACCTGGGTGGTTTGATAGTCACTGTAGAGCTGAAAACAGAATGTTTGTTATTTACATAGTGTAGATTTACTTATGTTTATTAAGGCGCTCGCATTACAATAATGCAGTTTTGAGCTTCTCTTATGGGCGTTTATACATTTTGCGTCGTGCCTTATTATGCGATAACCCATGCAGAACGTTAGTAACCCTTCCTTTTAATGGTTTATCCTGACATTTAGCCTTCATCTCAGTACCACACATTGTGACAGATCTGGAAACTGAAGCAAATAAATAAAGCAATTTGACCAGGATCAAAGTGATCAAGAAGAACAGCCAAGATTGCACCCTATGCTACCTGGATTATCTCAGAAAAACTTTGCTTGTGCAAGTGATTCTTCCTGTAGTATCTGAAGGGCACTTCCAGACTCCATCTGAGCTCGATAGTGATGAAACTAGTGAAGAGTGGAGCAGCCAGGCTCTGACGGGCGCTCACTGCCAATGGTGGCTCCTCACTTTACCTACCAACATTTGTTCTACTTCATAGTGTCCACCTGACTCAGCTCCTCATGCTGCCCACAGGTGCCAATTTCTTAAAGTTTCCATAAACATCACTGTCTCATCCTGTCCACCAGCTCTAACTAATGAGACTAACTGAGTTCCCCTCCTTTAATTCTGCCCACCAGTGCTGTCTCCTTACACTGTCCACCTATGTCAACTGCACACGATGCACATTAGTACCAGATTCTCACACTTCCAGTGTCAGCTTCCCTTAATGCCCACTGATGCCAGCTCTCACACTGCTCTCCAGTGTCAGATCCTCCTACTGCCCATGAGTGTTGAGTGTCACACTGCCCAACAGTATAAGCTCGTTCTTCTACCTGCTGGGGAAGGGGCTCCTTACATCCTCCACCCAAGCTGCCTCCTCATAGCTTCCACTGGTGCAAAGTTTTTGACACTGCCCATCAAAGTTGGCTTCTCATAATGCCCACTTTTCAGAATCTTCAGACTTCCCACCTTTGGAGACATATCACGCTGCCTACAAATTAAGCACCTCAAATGTTCATCTTTGTAGGCTCCTTATATTGTCGACCACCACGGGTGAGCTCCACCTTTACCCACCAGTGCCAGCTTCTCACACCACTTCAAATTCAAATTTAAATGTTATTGTTTGATTACTAAAAATAATAACAAAATGTTAAAACCAGATGAATTAAATATACATACACAACTTTAAAAAGGAGTGAAAAGGGGACTTTAGTTGGTGCAACAGCTTCTCACACCACTTCCGCTGCCAGCTTCTCACACACCACACAAGGAAGTGCCACCTTCTCACACTGCCAACCAGTTACTGTTCTGTACACCACCAATCCGTGCCCACCAGCACTAGCTCTTTACAGAGGCACTGCCTCCTGTATCTCTGCTCTGTGTGCCAGGCAGTGCAGAGACGTCACCACGAGGGGACCAGGAGGTGTTTGTGTTCCCTTCATTTTAAAATACCTTTTCTGCGCCAACGTTCACTTACCACATTTGTTCTTGGAACCTCAAACTAACCAGCCTGTGGCGTAGCAAGAACGCTGATGGCCCAAAAACAGTCACGTCCTGTGACCTGGTGCCATTCGACTTGCTGCACTAATGAGAGCACTGCCCTTCGAGCCAGGCCAATAAATTTTATGTAAACTTTTAGTTGGAGCAGCATTTCCCTCTGCTTGGTTCGCAGGGCTTTTAGGCTTTGAGAGTTAATGCCCTTTTTTTAAAAAATATTTTTATTTTACATCAACTTCAGGATTACAAATTCATAATATATTGCCAGAAAAACAGAAACAGCAAAAAAAATAATCTTACAATTCATAAAGCATTATTATTGTTATCATCAGGTTTAAAACCAATAAAGCATTTTTCAAAAACACAAAGAGCTTTAGACTGGGAAGAGTGAGTTAAAGAATAGAATTTTTTTTATCTCAGAAACAATAGAAAACAATCATTTAAGAAATATCATATAGTCTTAATTGCGTCATACTATCCCCCCATTTCATCTTAAATCTCTCCCAGCCTCCTTTTCCATTCAATTATTGGGGCCCATATCCTCAGTCCGGCCTCTTTTTTTTCCCTCCCTCTTTTTTCATATAGGGCCATTTCTAAAATGTATATGGCCAGTATACGAGAGATCCATTGCTGTAATGTCTGGGGGTTAGGATCCTTCCAGAGTGTGACTATGCATAATCTACTGAGGGTCATTGCTAAATACAACAACTCATGGTGGCGAACATCTACACCCTCCCTCACTACACCCAAAATCATAACTTCATCTGTCAAAGTTAGATGCATCCCCAGAGAATCGGCGAAGAATTGTGCCAAAGATTTTTTATATATATCCAGAGAGGGGCATGATGCAAACATATCAATTGTATCTGCTTGCGTGGATTGGCATCTCGGACAGATGCCCCCGCTGTTTCCCCCCCACTGCGCTATTTTATGAGGAGTGTAACAAAGTTCAAACATAGTCTTATATTGTTGAGATTGTAAATTTGCCACTCTTAGGACCGTATTTGACAGTTTTAATGACTTCTCTACCTCATTTCCTGTTAGACCTAGTTTGACTCTCCACTTCTCATACATTCTATCATAATCATCCTTTTTATATTTACAGATTTCTTCGTATAGTTGCGAGATGGAGGATCCCCCTTCATCCCTTACACATTCCAACAGTTCAAATCTTTGAAAATTCATGTCTCCTCCCTGTTTCTTTGACAGAACTGACCTCACTTGTAGGTACTTAAAGAAGTCTCTACGCCCTAGGTTGTATAAGCGTTGTGCCTGCTCAAAAGAGATCAGACCGGTTACCCCTAAGGTCCCCGATAGTTTTGACCCCTAATGCATCCCAACCCCTCATAACTGGGTCATGAAATACCTCCGGCAGTGATGGGTTCCCATACAGAGGGGTATAATAGTTCATTCTCCCTAGTTTTAATTTTCTCCTTATCCCAGACCAGACTGACCCTGCGGCCATCAAGGTTTTAAACCTTACTTTTTTGTGATAACTCCTCTCCTCATATGTAATTAACCATTGATTAGAGTTCTTCACTACAAGTTCATATACGTCTGGGACACCATCTCTACCTCTCCATTTATCTATAACACTCCCCCCCCAGCATACCTCTGATGTATTGCAGGACCGTTGCCCAATAAGATGCCTTAAAGTCTGGTAGTGCCAGCCCACCTCTCTCTCTTGGGAGTGACAATTATTTTTGACTTCGGCGTGTTTTGCCCTTAGCCCAAATAAATCTATTTGTCACCTTCTCTAGCTCCCTGAACCAGCTGTTGTTAAAGATTAGCAGTATGGTCCTAAATAAGTAGAGTACCTTTGGCATAAACACCATTTTAATAACATTGCAGCAACCGATTGTTGTTAGGTGTAGGTTGTCCAGTTTGTCAAAATCAATTTTGGCCTTATCTATAATGGGGCTTAGATTCTTCGACACCACTTTAGTAAGGTCTGAGGTTATACGAACCCCCAAATATACTGCTGTCTCTACCACCCTTGGATCATCGAAAGATATTTTCTGATTTATTACTACTTGGGTCTTGTTTGCGTTTAATTTGTACCCAGACAATCTTCCATATGCAGCCGCTTCCTGTTCTATTTCTATTATGGCTGACACTGGTTCACTTGATGTTATGGCGAGGTCATCCACATATGCTAGTATTTTAGTTTCATGCCTGTTTAATGCTATGGGCAAGATGTTTCTGTTCTGCTCTATCCTCCTTATGAATGTATCTATATATAGAGCGAAAAGTAGCGGGGAGCAGGGACACCCTTGCCTGGTTCCTCGTCCAATATCTATTATACCACTTAGCTCCCCATGATTCTAACCCTTATTCTTGGATTGTGGTATAAGGCTTTCAGAGCCCCCACATAGCCCTCTCCCAGATTCAGCTTCTCAAGTACAGCCCAAAGGAATCCCCACGAGACCCTATCAAATGCCTTCTCAGCATCTAAAAGGATCAGCGCCATAGGGTCTTGTGAGGAGGCCGTGCCATCAAATAGAGTGAACACTCTTCTGACATGCTCCGCTGTTCCTCTCCTGGGGATAAACCCGTGCTGCCATGGAGAGACAATCTTACCAATTACTGCTCCTAGCCTATTTGCCAGCATCTTTGAGTAGATTTTCACATCGCTGTTCATTAGGCTTATCGGCCTATAAGACCCAGGATTGGTTGCGGGCTTAACTTTTTTCAGAAAGACTATCATAGTTGCCTCTCCCCATGACTCCGGAGGTATCGCGCCATTTTGTATATATTTACAACCAACTCATATAGTTCTTCTTATATCTCGGTTAAAAATGTTTTATAAAACTCCAAGGGTATAAAGTCTGGGCCTACAGCTTTACCAGATGGTAAGTCACAGATTTCCCTCTGTATTTCTGTTTTATTAAATGCCATCTCCAACGTTCCCCTGTCCTCTGTCGTGAGTTTCTCTAGCCTGACACTCCCAAGATAACTATCTATATCCTCGCTAGGTGCCATATAGTCAGCTTCATATAGCTTCTGGTAGTTTTCCCGAAAGCTAGAACATATACTCTCGGGTGTTGTTGCGACCCTTCCGTTCTCAGTCCTAATCTCAGAGATATTCCCCTTAGTAGCAGCCTGCCTTGGTCGAACAGCTAGCATGCGCCCTATCTGCTCACTATATTCATATTGATCCTTTCTCCATGCCAGATACTTCCCTGCTGCCTTAGACACAGATAGCTCCCCAATCGCTGCCTTAGCCATAGCAAGCTCATAAGTTATACTAACAATATCCTGATTTGCCCTGATTGCGCTACTAAGTACGTGTTCTAGTCTAGCAACTGCCCTTATTCTCGTTTCTACTTCCTCCCTCTCTACCTTATTCCGCCTAATTGAGTACCTGATTGTCTACCCCCTTATACCTGCTTTCAGAGTATCCCACACTACTGCAGGGGGAGCAGAGCCTTTGTTTAGTACCAGAAAATTTATCATCCATTCTTTCATTAGGGTGATATACTCTGAATCCTGTAACAAGGCTCTCTCAAATGTCCAATTAGTCACCTTCTTTTGTTGGGCAGCGGTTGTTATATCTAGGATAAGCGGGTTATGATCGGACATTACCCGGGGTAGTATGCTAATCTTTGCAGTGGATGCTAATACTGGTGATACCAGAAAATAGTCTAGCCTTGCTAAGACCTTATGGGGGGCAGAATAGTATGTACTGCCACTTCCTAAGTTATTTTGCAACTCCCATATATCTACTAGACCGTTATCACACATCAATTGAATCAGTGCTCTGTGACTTCTCTTCTTCCGACCAGGGAATTTCCCCGGATCGTTCTTCCACAAACCATTCAGGCCATTAACATTTAAGTCTCCGCAAACTATTAATGGCAGAGGCCAGTTGGCTATTTCTAAGTTAACAGAGTCCATAACATCCGGGTCATCTACAGTGGGAGCATACAATGAGCATAGTGTGAAGTTAAAGCTCTGTACCTGGCACTCCACCAAAACCCATCTGCCATAGCGGTCTGATTTTTGCCTATTTACAGCCACATATCCATGCCTTGCTAAGATCGCTACCCCTCTTGTTCTTGTTCCTTGCGTCGTATATGATACTAATTGGTATCCCAGCTGTTCTAAAAGCCCCTTTTGAGAAGCCTCTATATGTGTTTCTTGCAGGCAGATCAACTCAGCATGCAATGTTCTTAAATATTCCCTCATAGCTCTTCGTTTTTTACCATCATTTAATCCACAAACATTCAGCGAAACTATCCGCATAGGCATTTCTGTTTCATTTTCACTCTCCCCCATTTTGTTTTTGTTAAACTGGCTTCTTTAGTTTCTTCTATATCCTGATGTGATGTAGTTTTTCACCCCCCGCTTTCCCCTCCCTGGCCCTCTCGTATCCCCCCCTGACCCCTCCCGCTTCTCGTACCTCCCTCTTACCAACCCATGAGGCATCCTAGGTTCCGGGTCCTAGGTGCGGGCGCCCGTATGGTCAGATCGCGAGAGCGGACCCCGCCGCCTTGGCAGTTATAGAAAGATTATAATTAACCACAACCTTTATACATAAGCAAAAAAATTTTGGGAGCATGGGGTTTTTTAAGCTTGAGCTCATAATATGCTCCGCCCTGCTTGTCCATTAGAGTAATCCCCCAAGCATTCTCAGTATGATCACTTTTCTTCTGCTACCTCTTTATATGTTGTTTAGTTATTTCCCCGACTTTCGGGTCTCCATCTCTGAAATTTCTCTTAAGTATTCTTCAGCTTGTATTTCACTAGTAAAGCTTCTGATTGAGCCTTTAAATATAATTTTCAACCAAGCCGGATTTTGTAGGAAGACCTTAGCACCGATTTTTTCGAATGGTGCAAATAATTGGCGCAGTTTCCACCTTTGCTCTACGGTGGTGTGCGCAAAGTCTGGCCTTACAAAGAATTTGAACTCTTTATATTCCCGTTGGCTTGTGGGTCTGGCAAGATCATAGATAGTTTCCCTAAGAAGAAAGTTCCCAAAGTGAATCAGCATAGCCCTGGGATATTGGCGTGTTTTGTGAGAATGTTTTGGTAGAGTCAAAGGAAAGCGATGGACGCGCTGTATCTCTCTATCCATATCCCAGGCCTCCAATTCCGGGAATGCCGTTTTGATTAGAGTAATCATTGCTCCTCTAGCATCATTTCCTTCAAAATTTTCCGGAATCCCAAGAAATCTTAGTTTATTCCATCTGGATCTATTCTCATGATTCTCAACTTTTGCCATAAGATCTTTGATTATTCCATCATGTTCTTTTTCTGTCTTTTGTAGTTTGATAATGTCTGTTTCCAGGTTTTCGGTGCGGTTTTCAACTGCGGCCATTCTCTCCGAGATCTCAGTACAGACGTTTCCCATTATTTTTTGGCTTCCTTCTTGTTTCTCAAATGACCTGCGTTTCTGGCATGGTGTTTCTCCCATTGGTTTTACGATCGGCTGTTTCGAGGAGGAATTGTTCTGGTTTTGCCATAATCAGTATTAGTGCCTGGGTCTGTTGTCTCTTCATTGATGAGGTTAGATTCTTTTTTGCTTCTTATCCTCTTTTTTTCCCTCGTTTTTTCCTTGGATTTGTATCACAGATATTTCTCGAATCATGTGAATCAGATATCTCTGAAGATAAGGTCTCAATTCGTAGACCTGGACTGGCTTTACTTGTATCACTTTGTTCACTCAGTTCGCTTGACTCACTTGATATAGACATCCCTGTTTGATATATGTCTGAGTCAGAATCTTCCTCGGAATATGATTTATTGTCTATATGTAGATCTTGCCCCTGTGGAGACATCCGGCTTTGATCTGATTGCACCCTTTGATTAGTCATCATTGTCTTTATTATAATGGGTGCACTAGGTCCTTCAGTACTCCCACATGGGGCTGCAGACTGTTTAGGGGTATTCGCATCTCGAATGTCGTTTTCATCTCCTTCGATGTTCTCTAGGGTCACACCAGGGCAATCTACACAAGCTTTGTTCGTGTTGCTTGGATCTTTGATCTGTGTTTTTTCGTTTTTAAGGCGTTAATCGCACCATCGTTATGTAGAGGCCTGAAAATATTAAGGATTCTGGGTTGAGAAGTGTTCGGAGAGCCTGGGTTTTTTGCATTAGCTTTCAAATTTTTTATTGTTTGTAGTCTCTGAGCTTTCTTGGCCATTAGCTCCAGTTTGGCATCTTCCTCTAAATCTCTCCCCTTCTCTTTCTCTTTCTCCTCCTCTTTCTCTTTCTTTTTCTCTTTCTCTCTCTCTTTCTCTTTTAATTTTCTTTTTGTTTTCTCCTTCTCCTTCTCCCTCCCCAGTTTTTTTTCCGTATTTTTCTCCGCTATTTTACTTTTAATTTTCCCACTTTCGTGAGGTTCGTTTCTTTCCAAATCCTTTTCCTTTGCCTTTGACCCTCTGGTTTCAGGGCCTCTATGTCTCTCATTATTTGTTTGTAAAGCATCAACCAACTCCTGTTCCTTTTCCTTTTCCCTTGCCTTTTCCACGTTATGTGGGAGAAGATCGTTTTCCGCATTCTGGATATTTACTGCATGCTCCAGTATTTCTTGGGTTATTTCTTGGGGTTGTTCCTGGGCCTCACATATTCTTTGCTGGGCCACAACTTCCCCTCCCACCTTTCCACCATCGGGTTCCAGGTAGGGTTCAGGGTATGTCAGTACAGTTATTTGTCTTCCTGTTCTCATATCTCCACACACATCGGCAGCAGCATCTCTCTTTTCTCTTTTTTCTCTTTTCTCCATGTCCTGTTTTAGGCTAATAATCGTGTTCTTTTCTTTTGAATACTGCACCTGTAATTGTGGCCAGACCTGTAGTTGTGGCCAGAATTGGAGTTGAACTTGTCTTTTTCCAGTTCGCCAGTTGATTTGTCCCCCTTGTGCTGCCTGTGGCACTTTAATTGTCTTATTGTGAATCCAGATGCCTCTTTTGCGCGTGCTAAACTGCTGATTTATTTTGGAGAAATATATCACCCCACTATCAATGCCGATGACATCTATATTTGAAATCAGTTTTTTGTCGCACTCTATTCTGGTCTCTCCGATCTCTCTGAGGCACACCTTAAGGTCTGATCGCCCCTGGTGCAATGAGACACGCAGCAAGATGCAGGATTTCTTTTTTTTCAGCAGCATTTGTCGTCGTTGTTGTTTTTTTTCCCCCTTGTCCCTTTTATTTCCTTGTAGGCTTTCGCTGCCCCCTACTGGCCGTGTCTCAGCTTTAAATCTTATTTATTATCTTCCTCCTTTGTTCCCCCAGCGATTAGAGACGCAAGCTACGCACTGCGCGTAGTATTTATTGCACCCGTCCTGTGTGTGCAGATGACGCCCGATACTACCGGCACCACATACCAGCAGAGCTTTCCCGTGATCGGAGCCCTAGTGCACAAGGGAGAACAGTGCGAGCGAGTGCAGGAGCCCCAGAGCAGGGAAGAACGACAAAAGCGGTAAGGCAAGGTAGTTTGAAGATGCTCGTAAACCTCTGTGGGGTTCCGTATGACTCCGTGTGTTTTCCGTGGCGTTCTATACTCTACTCTCCCACAGTTTAGCCTCGCCGAGTGCACAAGACTTCTCAGACATTTCAGAGCTCAGAGCTCACAGCTCGTAATTCAGGCTTGCAGCTCGTAGCTCGTAGCTCAGAGGGTCGGAGGGTCGGAGGTCAGAGCTACTTTACACCTTACACATGTTAATGATAACCTGATTCGTGTTCAGCATATAAAAAGTTCAGTGCAGTTCAAATTTCAAATTTTCAGATTTCATAGAGTTTTTCACACCAAATTAACTCACGGCTTTAATCGAAGATTCAGCCTCAGCATCAGCCTCAGCCCTTCAGCTATTGTCCTCCTTCCGACCTTTTACGATCTAAAGCATAGGGCAAAGGGAAGAGCTTCTCCAGTCCTCAGGCGCAATCATGGTTTCGCTGATATTGCTGGTGACCTTAGTACTCTAAGCAGGCAGCCATGGTGTATCTCTCTTGTTTCTTGTCTCTGCGGAAAAAGGTTGCGAGGTTTAGGAACCGCTAGAGTCTGCCAGGGTCACGGTGTGCTGCTGATGCGACCTCTCACTCAGCCGCCATCTTGCCCCCTTCTCAGTTAATGCCCACACAAACCTCGGGCTGTAGGTTAGTGCCAATATCAGCCCAACCCCGGACCGCTCTTCCCCTAACTTTCCAAAATAAAAGACACCACACTATGATATGTTGGAGAAAGTTGTTGCAGCTTTATTAGCATATACATTATGCCAACATGTTGGGTTATCTTCCGGGTGATCCAAGAGCAGGCCACCCCTCGCGACCCGCCCACCGGATGAGCCATAACCCCCGTGATGTTAACCGCGGAGCGTTGTCAGTTAGGGGGGAAGGTCTAACCCCTCCCCCCGGCGGATCTATAGTCCGCCCCTTACTCATGCCCCTCCCCCTCCAGAGGAGGAGCGTTGCAGGCAACCACCGGTTGCTCAGGTACACAACCACCCGAAGGACTAACGGGGTGCCGTCACTCCTCCAGGATCCCACCGTGGATCTCCCTGGGGATAATTTGCTCTCGCATCCTTCCGGTGCTCCTGTAGAGGGTACACTTCTGTACCTTCCTGCATAGGATTGCCCTGTAACTCCGCCATGGCTATGGGTGCGGCAGCCGCCGCCCCAGAGACCCCCCACATACTATTCCTCCTTTAGATTCAACCCGCTGCTCCCATTGCTTCCGCTAAATCAAGCAGAAAAATAGCCATCCCTACTTCAGATAAATGAATACCGTCTTCATCAAAGCAACCCGTGCATTTCGTATGTAGCAGACCGTGTCTTATGATGAAACCAAATCCCCTTTGTTCGGCGAATTTGCGCATGGCGCTGTTCACCCGCCTGCGGGAAGTCTCCATTGCCACCCCTGACCTAGCGCCTTTCCAATGAAGTCTTGGTGTGATTTCGGACCACCATAATTCACAAGTCCCCAGAAGGTAGCTCAATTTGCACAAAGTGTTCCTCATCATCCGCAACAGGCTCCTGCGGCCCATATGTACCAACTGCTCACCACCTAAATGTATTATTAATAAGTCGGGTGGTGATTCACCCCCGTCCAGTATCTGCCAAATTTTGTGCTTCAGGCTACTCCAATGCATGTCGGGCAACACCATCCACCTTATCTTGGTCGCTGTGAAACCATGTTTCCACTTTCCGCTATCCGCCCACCGGGCTACCCTTTGAGTTCTCAAATGTCCTGTCACCCAGACCGATTTACCTAGTAAATAAAAGATGCAGATGTTTTACACCTTGTTTATTAACAACACACAAGGATATACACACTGCAAACCAATAACACTGACTGTAGTCACACACAATATCCATTTTTTTTTAATAAAACAGGTGGTTAATAGCCTCCTATGAGCGCATGTATCGTTTGTAGCAACTCGACTCCTAGTGCCCCACATGTTTTATAGTTTCTACTGGCAAGCCTGCCTGGAACGCTGTGGTCGCAGCCCCTATCCTAAAAGAATGACTACAAAATCTTTTGCCCTCTACTTTGTTACCAGATAAGTCTAGACAGGTGTCCATAACACGCTGCACTTGGTACTTGGTCAAAGGTGTTTCGTCCACATGAACCAGCAGATAACCTCCAGCAGGAGGGCGCAGGGAAAGATATCTCTCAACCAGACGTACCGGGCAGTGCCTGGCAACCTCTAACTTGTTTAGCACTATTACTTTGCCAGCCCCTTCCTGATCCGTTTTAGATTGTCTCAACCTTAGTGATAAGCAATCCCCAGACAACAGAGTATCCTGGATACACAAAGCTAGGCCTGATCTATCATACTTTGATTTCGCCACTATCTCCCCTATCCTAAAGGCACCAAAGAAGGCCAGCGCAAATGTTGCGGAAAAGAGAACTGCCTCAAACCCAGAACTCGTTGCCCTTTCTATGCTATCCAGCATCCCCTTTAATGTAGCAAAGTCAATCGCTGCCCTGTTATCTGAAGCATGAGGCTCGCTTCTGGACCAGCCCTTCAGCGCTGACCTGATTAAAAATGACTTTGTTGGGTCTAGCTGCCCCCTCAATCGAGCGTGATGGCTGATGGCTGACAGAGGCCCACAACCCAAGATTGTGACTTGCCATCATCTTTCGCCCACAGAATGAAGTCCTGCGTCCGGGATTCCAGCGTAGGCCTCTCCTATTCCCAATCCCCGGTGACAGCACAGAACTTCTCCACTCCCGCTCAGTATCGTTTGTTCGTCCGCGGGGCCAAAGCCAGCTCCCCTAGCCCTCTCAATTGCCTCTCAGATTCAGAATGAACCATAGGTGCTCGAGGAAACAGGTCATCTCTTCCTTTGCTCTCGGCCATGCCTCGCGACACCTGAGCCACTGGAAGCGATAAAGAGCGTCAGCCGCTGTGTTCTGGACCCCTTGAATATGTCGCGCTCTACACTCCACATTGCTCACAAGGCAAATCCGCATCAACTCCCTGAGTAGACATAGAACTAGCGGGCAGGAAGCTGACTGAGAATTAATGGCCTGCACCACTGCTAAATTGTCCGACCACATCAGGACCCTCCGTGCAGCTAGCTTCTCTGGCCAAAGGTGAAAGGCTACCACAATGGGAAACAGTTCTAGCACAGTAATGTTGGATGTAACCTTCTTTTTCCGCCACACATTCGGCCATGCTTGCGCGCACCACTCCGTGTCCAAAATGACACCAAAACCTTCTCTTCCAGATGCATCAGTGAACATAGAAAGTTCAGGAGACCCCGCCCAAGGCGCCTTCCAAACTACACAGCTGTTGAAGTCCCCAAGGAAGGTAGCCCACATCTTAAGGTCCTCTTTCATGCCTTTGCTGATCCTCACTAAATGATAGCTCTTGCTGACTTTCGCGGATGCCCTTGCCAACCTGCGCGCAAAGACCCTTCCCGCGGGGATGATTCTGGCAGCGAAGTTGAGCTTGCCCAGCAGACTCTGTAAAATAAAAACAGCGTCACCTTATCCTGACCCAGAGCAGAATGAATGGTCTGTGCCAGATCCTGAACCTTGTCTGCTGGTAACCTACACTCGCCCTTCACTGTGTCGATTTCAATCTCTAAGAAGGTCAAAACCTGCGCCGGACCGACTGTCTTACCTGGAGCTAAGGGGACTCCTAAGCTAGCAGTCAGTGCTTCAACTTCTGCAATGCCTCGCTACACTCCACTGACCCTTGACTTCCTAAAAAAAGGAAGTCATCCAGGTAATGAGACACCCCGCTGATCCCATAGCGAGACTGCAGTGCCCACTGCAGGAAGCTGCTGAACGCTTCAAAGTAGGCACAAGACACTGCACATCCCATCGGCATGCAGCGATCGTAGTAATACTCCCCATCCAATTTGAAGCCTAGCAAGTGTTGACTGCTGGGATGCACAGGTAATAACCTGAAAGCCGATTCAATGTCTGCTTTGGCCAACCATGCCCCTACGCCTGCTCTTCTTACTAGATCTAAAGCTACATCCAGCGTGCAGTATGAAACGGAGCAGGACCCTTCCTCTAGACCATGGTTGACCGAAGCTCCTTCCTGGTGAGAGAGGTTGTGTATTAATCTAAAAGACCCAGGCTCTTTCTTAGGTACCACACCCAGAGGTGACACCACGAAGTTTTCTAAAGGTGGACTGGCAAAAGGGCCAGCCACTCTCCCTAACAGTCTCTCCTTCCCCCCCTTTGCTTTGACTATAAGAGGCATCTCCCTAGCTGACCTTAAATTCTCTGCCTCTCTGGGGCCCTCACAGCCCACGTAGGGTATCTTAAAAACCTTCACTGAAACCATCCAGAAGCAAGAGCTTGTCCCGCGGGAGCAGATACTTTAGCAGCAGGGGTAACATGTTAGTCAGGATCACGGGGGAGGGCCCCTTCACAGTGCCAGGATAAGCATTGGTTTGTGCGATGGGGTGCAAAGGAGGGGGCGGCTGATGAGGGGAGGACATGCACTACTGTTATTGCTTGTTACCTGCATCCTTAGTGATCTTGGAAGTGCTCCCTTGCTGCACTGAACAAGATCCTGCAGATTGGGAGCCCCCACATTTGTTACAAGAATGGGCAAACTTGCAGGACTTTCCCCAGGCGGAATGACCGGAGTTCAATGAGCGACATATCCCTGGGGGTGACCTCTTGAACGACCCTCTGTTGACCCCTCTACCTCTGTAGCCACCCCGAAAGGACTAACTATACCCCAGTGTCTCACTACGCTGTGTGTTACTGCCTGAGTCCTTATTCCCCTGCTTCTTATCCATGCTCCCCGCATTGCGGAGCAGGTTGGAACCCATGTGATCTAATCACAGTTGTACTTCTTTTAGGTCCCATCTCATCTCTGGGCACAAGGACATTCTTCTCCTAAATTCTAGGTCGTAACTCACCCGACCCTGCCCGCCCCAATGAGCAGCTTCTTTCCTGATCAGTGTGCTGTATTGGACGAGCGCCTGCGCCTGTTCTGGGTGCTTCTCTAATATAACTGCTTGTAAGATGGCAAACGCATCTAGCCAGTTCTCAATTGTCTTCTCAGGCCATTGCTGGTACTTTGTCTTTTTATCCTCCTCTTTCACCCCAGCTTTCCTGACGTCAGTGCCTTCCTGTCCTAATAGCAACAGCGAAAATATATCAATCAGTTCTCTCCTCCATATCATTTCTTTGGCAGCTAGGGGTACCTGCCAGGCCAAGTGACAATGACCAGACAGTAGGGCTGCTGCCGCCACCTTGGGCTCCGGAGTAGGTGCGGTCAGTGGTGCTGCCAGGGGAACTACGCTAGCAGCGCTTCCTGCAGAGGAAAGGGTGTTTGTCGACAAAGGAGGTAACAAGGCACCGCTACAAAGAGTAGGTGCAGAAGACATACCGGGGGGTGGAGCCGAACTGATCAACTCTGTGTCTGTGGAGATGGAGGTTATGCTGGTGTTGGTCGGTGTGGATATTGAAGGAAGAACGGGCGCCAAAGGAGGAGGAGGCGCCACGGCTCCCCCAATGTTTCAGCTCAGCAGCGGCGTAGACAACGTCGCCACCATAGAACTGGTGCTGGCCACGTGAGGGAGAGTCGATGTAGATGGCTTCGGAGCGGGCGGCGGAGCAACCTACACAGAAGCCGCCGCCTTAGCCCCCTCGCCGCCGTCCGCAGCACTACTCAATGTCATAACAGGGACCGGGGAGACCCTATTTCCCAAAAGCTCCTTCATGAAGTCTTTCAGGGAATCGGACAATTTACCAAGGTCCTCTCGGGTGGCGTAAACAGCTGAGTTCTGGACAGATACCTGTGGAGCGACTGGTGACACACACGGTGATGCAATTCGAGGAGGGGGCTCAATTTGACTTATCACTGTCCTGCTCTTGCCTGCAGGAGGGTCTGGCGGGAAATCTTTGGACGTTTGCTTCCACGCCCTCTTAGACGATCTAGTGGGACTGGCCTCCTGCAAGTCAAGATCCGGCAGGGGAGCCTCGCAAATCACTCCAGAGTTATCTCGTTCGACATCCCTCGCAATCCCCTTGGCCCAGGATAGCCCTTTCCCCCTGGCCATCTGCATGAATGCCGCCCACTGCGCATCCTGGGACGCATCAGGCAGCGAGTCGTCCACCTGAGAGAATAGCGATGGGGAGCCCTGGCTTTCCATATAGCGTTGTTGGATCGTATCGGAATCTGAGGGGGGAGAATAAAGGGAGAATGAGAAACCTCCTTGACACTCTAGTACAGGGGTCTCCCAACCGGTCCTGGAGGGCCGGATCCATGCCAGATTTTTAAAATGACTACATGTATCTCAATGGGGATATCTCAAAAATCTGGCATGGATCCGGCCTTCCAGGACCGGTTTGGAGACCCCTGCTCTAGTAGCTCGGTCAACCCACTGCGGGCCCAGCAACTTCCATGTCTCCTGATCCCCGACTTACTTACTCAAAGTCAAAGTCAAAGTCAAAAAGGCTTTATTTCGACATATAACAATATCTTAAAAAGCGTACATACAATAAAAAATACTATTCAGTGCATTATTTTTAAAATAAACCGTTAGTTTCTGCTAACAGAAAATGGATCTATAAGTTTCTTAAAATAAGCATTTAGTTTAAAACAGACCATGGTAAAAAATGTAATTAAACAATTTGCCTAAGTCTTTTTGACCGGATTCGCCATGCCCACCCAAGGTACTTCGAGGTGGCACATGCGTAAAAAGTACGAGTGTCCGAATAGAGAATCCTTAAAGCCACGTTACAATGCCTAGTGCCCAATGTGCGACACATGGGTTTGAGCCATTTTGACCGTGGGACTGTATATGCAGGACACTCAAATAAAAAGTGGGGGACAGATTCTCGGCGTTGTGGGCAGAAGGGACACCACGGAGCAGTCTGGTATGGGATTTTCCAGTGACTAGTAAATTCCATTACGGGGAGAAGACCAGTTCTGAATTTAAAGTACAGGGACCTTTCCCAAGGGGCTGAGATAGTGTCCAGATACAGTTCTCTAAAGGGGGTATCTTTGGACTCCATGAAGTTTCTGGTCGACTTGCATATCGAGGTGGAGGAATTCCTTCTATTTGTTACCCAATTCCAATAAAGTTGTTTTATTGTTGATTTGGGGGGGCTGACTGTTGGTGCCATGCTTCTTCCAGCCCCAGATTGGTAAGTAAGGCTTTAATGTCCGTTAGCCACTTTATTTTCGCCCACCCTGTCGATCTTAATATCTCCCGTAGACCATCCGCATAACTTGAGAGTTCAGGGACTCTCCAGATGCGGGCCCACAGGAGCAAAGGGCGTATCTTCGCTAGATCTTCTATAGCCCGACAGCCCATGTCCAATTGCAGAGGCAAGATGGGGACGGAAGGGCCAAGGGACATCAGGCTTCTCAAGAAGGTATTCTCAGCTCGAGTAAGGTCTTTCAAGTTCGTCATTCCCCATAATTCCGCCCCGTACAAGGCAGCACTTACTCCTCTGGCCGCGTAGATGTCCAATACTGCAGCTATGGGTTTAGTTGAGGCTGCTCTCTGCTCTTTTAGTAGGGTCCCGGTTACTCTTTTTAGGTTTAACAACATCTTGAGCAGATGCTGGTCCCATTTCATGGAATCCACCAACCTGATGCCCAGATAATCGAAGGTTTTAGTCCTGTCCAATGCCACGGAGCCCAATGTTGGCGGAGGGCCCAGTTTTTGCGGAGGGTTCAAAATAAGGTACTTTGTTTTATCTGTATTTATACAGAGTCCTCTTTGTTTACAGAAATCGTCAAAGCCTGAGAGAAGCTGTTGTAGGCCCATTGGCGATTTTGACAGAAGCAAAGTATCGTCCGCAAAAAGCAGAGTGGGAATGGAACGACCTGCCAGACGAGGGGCATCTGCTGGAACCCTTGACAAGTGGTCCACCACCCCATTAACGTAGAGCGAAAAGAGTGTTGGGGCAAGAACACACCCTTGCCGCACTCCTCTGTTCACATCTATTCTTCGGGTTTTTTGGCCATTGGGACCCCAGCGAATTTGGGCGTAGTTGTTTTCATGAAACTTCATGACCAGGTGGAGCAGGTAAGGTGGCAGGCCAAGATCATTAAGAACCTTCCATAGATTGTTTCTGGGGACCAAATCGAAGGCCGTCCGGAGGTCGATGAAAGCCAGATATAATGTACCCTTCCCAATTGTGACAACCTTCCAGTAGATCATAAGAAGCCTTAGCGATTGTTCAATTGTTCCAGTGCCAGCACGGAACCCTGCCTGAAAATCCGAAAGGATCCTGTTCTCATCTGCCCATTGCTGTATTCTTGTTAAAAGAACCTTGCCTGCGACTTTTTGTGAGCAGTCGATCAGGCTGATTGGCCTATAGTTCCCTGGATCTTCTCTCGAACCTTTTTTGTGAAGGGGGACCACTTCAGCGGCCATCCAAGAGGCAGGCAGAGGTGCGCCCACCATGGCAGCATTCAGAACCGAGGAGATCAGCGTGCTCCAATCGTCTATGTCAACTCGGAGCAAGTCACCCGGAAGACCATCGGGGCCAGCCGCCTTGCGCGGAACCAGAGATTTTATTGCACCTTCCGCTTCTTTCTTAGTAAACAGACTTTCCTCGGGTCTTTCCATCACTCTAGAGGGCTGTGGTAAAACGAAATCCAACGCTTCAACTGCGGTTGCCGTATACAATTTCGAAAAATGTGTGAACCATAAGTCCTCGGTTATGTTACAGGTGATAACTGTATCAAGGGGTCTGTTTTTCTTGTGAACTAAGTCCCAAAAAGCTTTTGCGTTTTTTCCGCCACTGGCAGTTCGGAGATCCTGCCAGAACTTGTCTTCCCAGTCTCTTTTTGCTGTTTTAAGCTCCGATTTATAGCCCTTCCATACTCAATCAGTGGCAATTAGGCGTAAGCGAGCTTCAGGCCTGACCAAGACTTCACGGTGAGCAATGCTGAATGGGAATAAAAGAGAGGTTTTAGCAAAGTATCCCACACCGTGTGGCCAGTTGCTCCTGACAGCCTTGAGCCCAGCACCTCCCTGCCCCCCTCCTAAACACCTTGCTATCCGCGTTCCTTGTTATACCTGCTCCCAATCCTGTTTCCACCGTCCCCTCATTGGTTGTATTCTTCAGCAACCATTCCCTGCAATAGAAAAACCAATTAGCCACACACCGCAATTATTTAACTCCTAGACAGCGTACTGACCACAGTACGCCCACCAGTTTACCTCTGTATATATCCATGACGTCTGTTCAGACAACCTCCTCTCGCTGATGCTCTGTAGTAAATATAAAAGAGTCATGAGTACCTCGAGCCCCCCCCCCCTACTCCCTGCCCCTTTAAGTCATGCCCCGGACCTCTCCCTAAAACCTGAAAGAATTTGTTGTAAATTACGTCCACTAAGAGATCAATTACAAGAAAACGCATAGCTAGTATAAATGATGCATCCCAATCCTGAGCCACATGGTGTGTGACTAATAGCGTGTGCCGACCTCTGTTGTCGCTGCCCTGCAGAAATACAAAAAAACATATGAGTCCCCCATTCCCCCCCCCTCCCTGACAACCTGACACCAAAGAGTCCGTCCCCCCTAAGCCTACTCATGTGCTACAAAATTTATAAAACTGAAACAGTATAACAAGTATATTAATGTGCAAAGGTGCTCTCTCGTTTGTTCTTGTGGCTCTGTGTCTAGCATATTTTGCAGTATATTACCTCTAAATATACTTTGTTTTATCTTGTTACCTTAAACACTTGTCAATCTTTCCTCAAGTATTGCACTGTTTGCTACCTCATGTATTTTGTTTGCTCACAATTGTCACTTTTACCTCATGTAACTTATCGCCTGCTTTTGTAAAGTTCATTTGTAATTTTTCTGTTCCTATTGTGAAGCGCTCTGAAGCATTCGGGTAAAGTCCGCGCTATATAAAAACGCATAACTAAAATAAAATAAATAATAAAATAAACCCACTGCAGCGCGAAAGGGCAAGGAAGGGAACCCCTTCCCGCCGCAGCGCAGACCACGGCGAGCGAGGCGAGGAGGCGGGGGTGGCTTGGGGCTGAAGAATCGTCAGACTGCGCATGCGCGACAACGCGCCAGCGCGAACCCGCGACAAAGACGGCGGCCATGTTGTTCATAAGGAAAGTCCTCCGTGGGCCCCAGCCACGAGGACCGACAACATGGCCAGTGCGAGCGCCCGGACCTCGCAACGACCACACGAGAACAGCCCAGTACCAAGCGATTCCAAAGATTAGCAAGAGTGCCACGAGCCCGTCCGACGTGGGCCCCAAACCACGAGGACAACCGCAGCAGCAGGGCGGCCCCACCGGGGAGCGTGCGTCACCGTGCGAGGTGCGCGCTTCTCCGTAGACGCTTGCCAGACTCATGCCCCCCCCTCCCGGGCATCCCGCAAGCTGCATGAGGAAGCAGGGTCCCCCAAAGGCCACCCCAGCGACACACCCCACCCCCAGACAACGCTGATACAACCGGAGGCCCCCGCACAAAGCCTGACATCCGCCGGAGCAAGGTAAGGCCCCTAAAGGCGTGCAACTAACCTGCAGCAACCCCCCCTCCCCAAAACAACACCCGACCCTAAGGGCACGCGAACCCTGCGCAAAACAGGACTGACGCCCCCATCCCTTCCTCACGCCCAACCGGAGGAGCCTGGAGTCTGCCGTATCGCCCTATCCCCAGCACTAACTGTGGAAGCACCCTGCCGCCCCCAGCCCCCCCACAAGCCGTCCAGCCCCCCAGGCCAGCAAACCGTGCAAAGCGAACAAGGCAACGGCTGTGCGCCCCAGCCCGAGGCCCCCCCCCGGGCCCCATCCACCCAGGGCCCACCCCGCTCCCCCCACCCCCATAACCAAAACACACCATTCCCATCCAGACACCCAACCCGCAAAAAGCACTGAGCAGCCACACTAAAAGTCCACGAGCGAGAGGGGGGTGGGGGTGTGGGACGAGGGTAAGCTCGCCACCGCGTCCAGGAACAAAGAGGTCGCCTGACCCTCGCCCCCTGGGTCATATAGTCTCTCCCGCCCCACCCACTGGTTATAGGAAGTGACATCACCCAGGGGACCATCCGGTCCCCCAACCACTAGACCGCTCCTGGGTCTGTGCCATCCTATGGCAGTAACGGTGGCCACCCTCGTAGCTGGCCACCTTTGGTGTCCAGCAAGGCATTATTAGCACAGTCAGCAGCACCATACACCTTGACGTACCAAACGACAAAACAATTTGCTTTGGCAATGCTTATTACAGGTCTTAGCAAAATAAGATCTTATGTGAGAAAGAAACCGCGAAACTCTTTAAATTGAGACATTGAAACACTGCTGCATTACAATTGTATATAAAAGCAGAACAACAATATGTCGCAATCATTGACAGAATAAAAATAGGCCGACGTTTCCTGTAAGAGAAGAGGCTGCAGATGCACCGACAATCAAACCCTTGAAACGTCATAGGTCAAGGTTCCAGAAAAAAGAGCACCTCTTCTTTAGAGTCCGAAGAGACGCAGGACTACGGAGTGACGCGGAAGGACACGAGGAGCCGCCGCAGACGACGAGCCTGGGACTGCCCTGGGCAGAGAAGGAGCTTCAGGGGAGATGAAAACAAGAACTGAAGGAACCCGAGGCGATGAGACAGAAGACTGTCCTGACTGTCCTGAGCAGAGACCTCCAGCCCTGATCCACTGAAGAGAGTGTCCGAGGAGAGACGCCCTCAGGAGAGAACAGAGGAAGGGAGTGCTCTGCTGATCCGAGGCAGCGCCATGAGGACTGTCACCGCTCTGGCTTTGATGTTATGTGCAGTCTTCAGAGCTGCAGGAAGCGATGCTGAAGAGGTGACGGGTGTCTCGGGAGGGTCCCTCACTGTGCACTGTCGATACCCAGAGGAGCTTGTAAAACACAAGCATTACTGGTGTAAAGGAGCTGATTGGCTCTCCTGCTCAATACTTGTACAAACCACAGGATCTAAGAAGGCGGTGACGAGGGGGCGGTTTACAATTAAAGATAATCACAAAACTCGCACATTCACAGTGACCATCACAGGCCTCAAAGAGGAGGACTCGGGGCTGTACTGGTGCGGGACTGACAGATGGTTACTTAATGGTAACATGCACCAAGTTAAAGTGACTGTTTCCGACTCTGATTCTGAATGTATTCAAATTGAAAAGACATCAGCCACAGTGAAGGGTCCGCCAGTCACAGCCTCTGTCTCACCCTGCACACAACCAGGTCTCCAAAGCTCTCTGCCTGAAAATGTAAACACCGCGTCTGTCACTCCAGTTGCTACCCACACTCCAGCAGCCTCTCCCTCGTCTTACCTGGTTCTCCAGTGGCAGGTGAAGGCCGTCCTGATTGGTTTAATTCCACTTACAGGTGTAATCATCCGGATAGTATCGAGGAAGAGAAAGAAAAGGGGGGGCCAATCGGCCCCCACGCAGGCATGGCAGGGCCCGGCCCCTTCAATTTGTTAAGTCCCTTCCAAATCATGTTGAAAGTCCCGCTCTGTGGGACGGGGTGTGCTCCTGCAGCTATGGAACAGATCCCGCTTCCTTCATACATGACCAGACATGTTCATGCTTCTACACTCTTTGAGCCCTGGGCTGGTTCAAGTTCAGAAGCTTGTGCGCAGAAGTCAAGACTCACAGCAACCCCAGCAAGATGCAGAAACTCTACACAGCTGAAGATGCTTCATAGACGGAAGTTTTTCATGGAAGCGAGGAGAGCTATGTTTGTATTACATTATCACCCCACTTTAAGACATGACATCGAAAGCTTCACCCCTAATGGATAAACTTACTGCTGTGCTGTTCTATCACTTTGCACCACGGATAACCTCACAACATTGCCCCTTTTTGCCAACGGAGAAGGATGACACTTGAGAGCTGGGGTGATAAAAGTTAAACGGCATGTTATTCTGATTCTTGCAGACAAGAACAGTTCACCAGCATGGCCTGACCGGGAAAGAAGTTTCTAGGGAACCATTTCATGTTAAACCCAGTGAAAATCAACCATTCAAGGGAATCACCGCCGGACTGTCCGATGAGAGGCCAACGTTCTTGGGTTAGTAGTAGATAGGTCAGCGTGAGGGAGTGGTTCTCAGGGCGACATAGCACCTAACGTTCATTTTTTTGTGAGAATTGATCACCACAAACCTCTGAAATGCGGATGCCTTTTTAATTTGAGAATGTTTTTATTACATACAAGGGAGGTATTTTTTTGTGTTGCAGTGTTGAGTTGTTTTATTCGATTTCTTGCCAAGCTTCTGTTGAAATTTATGAAATCATTATTTAATTGTATTTTATACTTTATATTTTCTATGCACTCTACGTTCATTGTAAGCATGGCTTATTAACATTGATTTGCAAAATTGTAAACACCTGTATTGAGCTGCAGTTTTTTTAGTCAGAGGCACATCCTTCTTGAAATTTTCCCTTGTGTCCCATTTTGTTCACTTACACAGTGAAAGAAGACATGAGAGAACACTAGGTACATTTATATAACGAATTATGTAAAACATCAGTGGATATTTATCTCGATCATGCCATCAACAAATAAGTAATATTTAAGATAAGTTTTTTTCCAACTTGTGCCATCTTTCCTTTTCAATACGACGAACAGCATTGCCATACAGGAGAATTTTCATTCCTCATTATGTTATTTCAATACAATTTGTTTTGTTTTGAAAGGACATATATGTATGCCCACACCGCTTCAAACATACTGTGTATCTTAATGCTTCAGTTAAAAAAAAAAAGTAAAATGTATAGAAAACTTACCATGTAGATCAATGTATGGAAAGTAAACAACTTAAAATGCATATTCCGTAGAGTTGAATGCAAGTGACACACTTATTGGTTCTGTAAAATAAACAAATTAACGGTTGTTAGTTCTTGTTCAACCATCGAGAAAATAAATGAATCTGGTCTTTTTTTGGCCATCAAGATTTAAGGCAAGCACAAGACAAGATATTTCCAATAAGGATTAAAAATGAAAGTAAACAAATGCAAGCATACAGGCCCATAACAAATTGATTCATTACAAAATATAATTTGGACTCAAAGGCTTAGCAATCATGCCTCAGTAGTTTGAATGAACTACAGGGGACAAAATATCTATGAAACTCCTGCATTTGACCAGAGCAGGTCTGCATGTAACCCGAATATGTGGTACAAACAATGAAATAAATCCTAATATATATATTTATACATTGAATTTAGCTTAACACATTTCTATTGGACTAAATTAAAACACATTTGCTCTCAGTTTAGAGCTACAAGCCCCTCTTCCAACTCTGTGCATCGATTTCTCAATGCAACAAATGAAATTCACCTTGGGAGCTGTAGTTTTTCCTTCATGATTACCAAATAAGGGAAGGTCAAAGGAGCAGGATGAAGTTATATAGATAACAGGAGCTTTAATGAAAGCACCATGGGAACTGTAGTTTCTGGCTGCAAGGTTCCAGCATCTAGAAGCTTTAAAAGACCATGGACTTTATTTAGAGTTTGAAAGCCAGGATCTCCAACAAAACATGCCATATAGCCTATCCACCATATTACACGTGTTATATGCAATAATGCACTTAAAATGGAATTGATGGGATATTAAACATGTTTGTGACAAAGAATCCCATCTGCAAAACCCTAAATAAGATCGTATAGCTTCTGTCTTCTGAACAAACAGAGCAGTGAATTGTGGGCATGTGCTTTCTGTTTGTATCGTATCCAGCATCCCAGCATCAGTTACAGATTCCATTCAGAGATCTTTTGGTAAAACAAGTACAGTGAGACGTGATGCTTTTGGCTTTTCAAAGTGAAACATCAGTTCCATCAACATCACAGCTCAGAACTCAGTACTTCTAGCACCTGCTGGGCAACTGGCCTGTACCATGACACTGAGAAGGTGGTGAAAACCTTTCAAAGACATTGACTATGGTGTGGTACATTCTACCTGATCAGACAGTTGAAATAACAGGGTCATTAACTATGTATGTTGAAGGGGGCAAAGCGATAAAAAAACTGCCCATGATATACTGCTCTTACAAAGGAAGCAGGGTCAGAGACAGATTAAGATACTGGACATAGTAATCCTGATCGTGACTAAGGTGTTGGAAAGAAATGAACATGTAGTGTGAGATGTATTGTGTCATGTGTCCACATTGAACTCTTTATGCTGTGGTCCATCATACTCTTTTAGATATATTTTGATGTGGTATCGAGAGTTCACTTGAGTTATTTTAGTAGACACCTCTAATTTTTGGTTATAAGAATAAATGTTTGGAAAAGGGCAAGGACGGATTATTAATCTTTCTCCCCGCTCTTTGTTTGGTTAGGGTTACCAGGAGCCTCCAACCTCATCAATTGATCTACACTATAAAGTTCCTGGAGTGGATTCAGTGTTCAAGTAAAGTCAATCAAGTACAAGGAGATATTGCTTTTATGTTTGTCAGCCACTTTTCATACATAGTTGCATCGACCACTGAATATCATTCTATAATGATTCCCGTTTCCAGTTTTTGGCATTCATTTAACATTTAAATACATTCGGAGAGTTCATCAATATACCACAATCACATACAGTCAACAGTGAAATGGGTTTGTAGAAGGAAAACCTGTTCGGGAGTACGGAATCCCAGAAAACAATCAGTAACATTATTTTCAATGACAGCATCACATGCGTCACATTTGTGAGGCAGCGCATGGTATTATATTGCTCCATATCATTGGAAAAATAAATATTGGTGAATGACTATCCCACATTGGTATTCTTGTACCTAGAAGTACAAAAACCATGGATATCGCTAATTCTAGGATACAGGAATGTCAGCCCATTCTGATTTAGTTTCTTAGAAATGGTGAATAATAACAGAAAGCACTGAACTGCAGCAAAGAGTAGCACAAGTTGAGGAGGTGGGGTCGACAGCAGTCAGGGCAATTGGGAATCACTAAGGGCAGCTGGAATATCTCCAGACTAAGGTTGTTTGGTAAATTGAATACATTTTAGTGCGCAGTGGTTGGGAGGTGGTATGGGGATATGGTCAGACAGTGCTCCTCCAGGGCTGCCTTCGTCTTGCAGTCAAAGGTGGGTATGATTACATTCCCAGAGCATGGGGGTGGGTGTGGTTTGGGTGTGGGTTGAAGGTGGTGGATTTGTTTGAAAATTACAATGCAGAGAACTTTGTGTGTTGACGGTAAAACAAGTCAGAATGTTCACAATCTATTCAGGGATCATACTCTAGTTGCTTCAATTTAGAGGAACCATAGTCTTATATATGGAGGGAGGGGGTTCATAAATAAGTTGCTTAAAACCTATGGTTAAAGTTAAGTGCATATGTTGGAATGCTTGTCGGATTAATGCACATAATAAACAGAAACTGGTTTGAGAGGAGGTAAGGCTCTATAAACCTCAATTGGTAGCATTGACCGAGACACACTTGTCCTGTACAGACCAGCTTTTATTAAAGCAGCTGGCCATAACACTGGTCATAACACAATTGTATGTACTTAGCAATATTTTACTATTCGAGGGGTTGCCATATTCTCAGCAAAAGATTCCTATTCTCAAGTTCTGAGATCTGCTACTGATTCAAGAGGGCGCTGGGTTCTTCTACAATTAATATTGAACAGACAAAAGGTTGTTATTTGTGTGTTTTATGGACCAAATAATGGTGACCCAGAAGTATTAGAAATGCTATCCCTGGAATGAATAGCCTAGATTCTACTAATCATATTATAACCCCTCATAAGCCTAGAACCATTCAATCAATCAAGGGTTGTCTGATGTCCGTCTGACTCTCTATCCGGCTGCACCTGGTTATACTTTTTATTCATGCCCATACAAGCAGTACTCTGGGATATATATGGTTTTCGCTGGGAGGTCCCTAGTGGATGGTGTAAAAATAGATGCATGTCCTAGGATTGTTTTGAACCATTATCCAATTTTGGTTTTATTTGCTCTAATTGAGACTAGGGATAATTACCCCATGTTTACATATCCTCGTCATCTGTTGTATAACTATAATTATAGAAGACACGTTTTATGGCTACTTAGGGAGTTTTTTTCTGGGAAAGAGTCACCTGTAGTAATTTGGGATACGATGAAGGCTATGTTCTTGGTATTACTCTCCAGTATGTGGTCAGTAAAAATACGGCTGCCACGGAAGAAGCCAGTCTTCTATGGCAAGTTATTCTTCAATTTGAATTTTTACATGCTTTAAAAATTGCTCAAGCAGAAGAACAGCCTAACTATCTTCAATTAATAGAAAAACAATCCCTCCTTGGCAGTAGGCTAAAAGATCAAATAGACACTAGATAAGCGAAATATAGAATGCTTCAATATGAGTAAGGCGAAATGGTAGGCCGACTCCTGGCATTTCAGATTTCAGATTGGCACTCTAAATGTATGATCCATTCAATTAAGGGTATGGATGGTTCGGTGCACACAAAACCCACATCTATTCTGGAGCAGTTCTCCCGGTTTTATGAAGAGTTATACAGCGAGTCCCATGTAATTGATCGAGCTGAGCTTGGTGATTGCCTACAACAGTGCAGTCTTCCCAGGGAAGATCAGGCTGGTGACCTGAAAGCTGAGCTGGATTTGTTTGAGAGTGAGGCTGCATTATGGACCCTTTCCACAGGCAAAGCGGTCATACCTTTAGGATTCTATAAAGTATTTAAAGACATAATAACTCCAAATTCTTAAAGGTAATTCAACATATTCATACAGGCAGCGCAGTTCCCAACACCTGGAATACTACTACCATTGCAGAGTTTCTGAAAAAAGGCAAATCTCCAGAAGATATGGGGTCTTCTCAGCCCATATCTCTAATTAATTCAGCTGCAAAATAGCTTGCAAAAATCTTGGCCATGCAACTTGCCCCCATACTATTAACCTTGGTATCACAACAACAACATGGGTTTATTCCAGGCAGAGACACCACTGGCCACACCAATACAGCAATTGCAGCGTTTGATGTTGCCAGCAAGTCTAAAACCAGTATAGGCATGATTCTATTAGATGCCGAAAAAGCCTTCAATCGGGTAGCATGGGAGTGTACGTGGGCCACTATGGGCTCATTAGGCTTTAGTGCGGGATTCATTAACCTGACCCAGGCACAATATAAGATCCCACATGCCAGAGTGGCTTATGCAGGTAAATACTCATAAATATTTCCAGCTTCCCAAGGGGGCGCCCCCTTTCCCCCCTCCTGTTGGCTCTATACAGGGAGCCATACCTAAAGACACTTTCTATGAAGGGCCAAAAACTCAAGCTGACCGCTTACGCAGGCAATGTGGGAATCTTTTGTACTAATCCGCTAGCAGCTATTTGACAGGTTTTGGATGAAGGCGCTAAATTTGTCGGGTACTCTGGGTACAAGCTTAATTTATTTAAAACTCAAGCCCTCTTGAACTTCAAACCAGATTCTCTTATGCTTGGGGTAACTGCAACAGCGGTCTATCTTGAGGTTAGTTTGTGTCCTGTGGTCACGATAATTATTAAACTGAACTATGAACCATTGTTATTATCAGTCATTTCTAAGATTAAATCCTAGAATAAGCTCACTCTTAATATTCTAGGTCTAATTAATGGTATTAAAATGAATATATTCTCCACATTCCTTATTTGTTCCATGCTATTCTTTTGAGAGTCGCCGAGTCCTTTTTTAAGCGCCTTGTAGGCACATTTTGAAGTGCCATATGGGGCTACAGGCCCGCAAGATGCACCGTTCGCCTTATGAAAATTCCATACAAGAAAGGAGGGCTCCAATTCCCAAACTTCAAATTATATTTTTGGGCAGCCTTCACCGTCGTCTGTCGGTGCCAGTTTATTAATCCCAGTTTATCCAAATACTTCCTCTTTGGTTACCAGCTATCTCGTATCTGAGGTAAGTTTTTTTTCATAGGCTGGGGAGCCCTAATATTTTAAGAGGGTGGGCTTTAAAATATTAAGCGAAATTATTTATATTTGGTGGGGCTTTTGAACTAAATATTCAATAGCTTTTCTAAACAATGATACACCACTGTGGGATAATTCACCTTTCCCCCTAATCTTTCATGGCTCTATATATAGGGCTTGGGCACGACATTGGGGTTCTAACATTGGGCCAGCTGTATGACCTGAATGGTCTCCTACCCTTTTCAGGATTGCAAGATAAGTATGGACTCCCTTGGCATGTTTCCTTTAAGTACTTGCAAATTAGGGAATATTTACTGTCAGGATGTGAATACTCGTTTCATATGGAAGACTCAGAACTGATGTTGTATTACCATAAATCTGCCAGCAAACCATCGATTAGTATATTGTACCACGGTTTTCTGCCAGTATGTTGTTGATGATACTGTCTCGTAGGCGACAAAATGTAGCCGATCCCTGCCATCTGAGATTTTACTCTCAGAGAATCACAGTGCATTAGAGATCTTCAATTGGTCTGTACACTCTACCAAATCAAAATTGTGACAGCTTCGGACAATCTGTCTCCAATATTATACCCCGGACAGTATTTCTTAGTGGGGAATACATCCTACTGCAGATAAGACTAAATGTTCCAAATATACCCTACCAGCTGCAGAAATTGTGCATATGTTTGTGTTATGTCCTGTTTTACAAGAATTTTGGGATGGAGAGATTAAGTTTACGTCATACAGTTTGGGCCGGCAACTCTGACTATCTACTAAGGAGATAATGCTCAGCTTTAAGTCTAATTATGAGGAAGGCTTACAGTGCTTAAGCACGATCATGTTAGTCTGTGCTTGAATATGCATTGCAAGGTCATGGGTCTTCAGAGCCCCTCCAATGGTGCGTCCTCATTTCACAGATCCATGATTCCAAGTTAGCTTTGGCAAAAGCTAGAAGTATTTCTTCCTTGGGAACATTTATTATAATTTGAGTTATTTTCAGCTGGGATTTCTCAAACTTTAATCATGAATAATATTGTAATTTCTTTTTCTTCATTTATTGTTCTCTATCCCTCCAGGCGGAGATTCGCCTATTCTGCTTTCTTTACATGTTCCTTCAATTCTGGTGTGTGGTTTATCTTTGTCTTAAGCTTTATACTGTGGATTTGTTTTTGCTCAGTGCTATGTTTGTGAATTGTGTGATCTTTGTATATTGAACAAATCTAACTTGAAAAAAAAGAAAAAGAAAAAAAAGGAAATGGTGAAAAACAGGGCGAATGGCTGCTGTCATGCAGATTCCTCCACACTTTCCTTAATGTCCTGGCTTCTTTTCTAATGCACGTTTCGCCTTTTGTTTTTAGCAGGTGCAATAGCTGGGTGATGAAATCTGGCCTTGCATCCTAGTACCAAGTCGAATTTAAGAAGACATATATTGGATTACAATGAGAGTGAAGATACTTACTGAACACACAACCTGAAGACAGCTAACCTAAAACTGAAGGACTAAAAGAAGGATCAGGAACGAAGGTGCAGGGTACCAAGATAACTCCCTCACAGAGAACTGCAGAAACAGAATATCCAGCTTCACGAAGCAAGTAACTGGGTTACACAAGGATGAGCTGAGTATCAGAGAGAAACCACTCCCAGACTTGGAGCTGCATCCAGTAAAACATGAGGATGGTCCAAATTTCTAGAAGCTGCTGCCAGAACACACTATGGTTTCTCCAGTTGGAACAAGGATACTTCTTTCTAACTTCTTTCTAGTGCTATTTTCCTCTGGAATTAGACACACTGCTGCAAGAGTTGGCCTGGTTGACATTTGTGTAATTTCCTTTGCTGACAATCTGCAAAAAGCCCAAATGACTATACGTTATTTCGCAAGACGTTAGTTCAGCATTTTACGTTATTTTTTAGCACAGAAATACATCCTTGCCTCCATTTTGGATGGAAAGATGCATTCCGTGCTACAAAAATAGTGCAAAATCGTGCATGAAAGGAACATCAGCTGCTCACTTTCTATTCTTTCACATTGTTAATGGATGTAGGTGATAGGATTTTTACCCGAACAAAATCTCAATTATGCAATAAGGCATAATGGCGTAATATTGGACATTTTGCGTAAGAATATCCCATGAACTACCAGAAATCAGGCGAGATTATGCCAGCATAAACAAAATTTCTCCTTTACCTAATCACAAGCAAACATTTTTAGGGATTTGCTGTAACAGACAAGAGAAAGGTCTATCAAGCTCTTTCGGTGAATCAGCATTGGTCTTACTCTACCTCAAATCCATGTCTAAAGGTTGCTTTTAAATCCTGGCACTGTGTGGGTGCCGCTCGTAGCAGGATTCTGGTGTTCTGTGGACCGCCCAGCCATTTGTTGGCCTCTTTGCTGCTTTTCCTGGTTGTGGCCTCATCTGAGGGGATTGACTGGTGAAGTGCCTGACTGCAAGGACACACACTGCGGGAGCCCGGGACTGCGAGGACCAGCATTCCTCTGATTGCCATCAGCTGGTGCCTCTTCCCGGGCGTGCCCCGCCTCCTCTCACTTGCCTCATCACTGCTCGCAGCCCCCGCTCCGCGGGAGCCGCTCGTAGCAGGATTCTGGTGTTCTGTGGACCGCCCAGCCATTTGTTGGCCTCTTTGCTGCTTTTCCTGGTTGTGGCCTCATCTGAGGGGATTGACTGGTGAAGTGCCTGACTGCAAGGACACACACTGCGGGAGCCCGGGACTGCGAGGACCAGCATTCCTCTGATTGCCATCAGCTGGTGCCTCTTCCCGGGCGTGCCCCGCCTCCTCTCACTTGCCTCATAACCGACGCTTTCAACGTGCACCGCGGGACGCGCGCAGGACTTAGCACGGGGCTAAGTCCGGGCAAAGGGCGGGCCGTTGTGTGGCCGTTAGGTGGCTAGGGAGGCTGGGCTGGGCCCTGTCTCTTTCATCCCTATTTTGCTTCCCCTAGACCTGAGTTCTTTTAATTATATAACCGTATTGACACCTTCCCTGTGTATAGCACCGCGTTGGTGACCTTACCGTTCTGGGCAAGCTACAGTCTCAATACCATTGCTTGGATAGGTTGTTTCACTTCCCTTTCCATTTCTTGTTACCCCTTCTAGGACCAATGCTTTTCTCAAGCATCTTGTGATTCTCAATAGATACTCCTGCCCAGGCTCCATAGTTGCGTAATCCCCTGCCAATATGGATACTGCTTCACCTGGTATTGCGGGGGGAAATCCCAATAAGGGCACATTAGATAATTACTTTAAGAAATCGACTTCTGAAATTGAAAGGGAAGAAGCCTTAGCCGAGAGAAGGGTGGAGCGCCGCCGCTCTATCGAGGGTTATAAAGCCAGACTCTCTCTGACACCATCCCAGCTTATTATAACACCTAGCCCATGGGTGGCCCCTATTACTGAGGATCCCTTTGCAACGCAGGGAATTCCTGAACTTTTAAGGGACATTTCTCCCCTACCTTCTTCGCCTAGGGCTCTAACTAGCTCCCCTACCATTGCTCCCTTTCCATCCTGTAATCCTGGCGCGGGCCAGGAAGTCACACCAGCTGCCCTCCACACTGCTAAATTCACCGCCAAAAATCAAGCGAGGAAGATACAGGTCCCGAAAGTTCACGGTCCACCTCCCAATAAGAGAAGGAGGAAGGGGGGTTCTCTTCAAAAGGGCAGAATTAGCCACTTAGACTTCGGCAAGGGGAAAGGGGGCTGTGCAGTTTCTGCCCCTAAACCAGTAGTGGATAAAAGACCTGAAATCACTTTAGTGACCACTCAAGAAACACCACCTACAATTGCCACTGCCACTACAAGTGCTAACATTAAAGACACACAGCCGATCGCCTCCACCATGGAGCTTCTTGAGCAAATGCTCAGATCGCTCACTTCTCCTATTATAGACAGATTACTGGCTATTGAGCAACGGCTGGGGAACTTGGAACAGGCTATTCTCAATAAGCCTGACAAATAGAAGGCCCTTCCCATTCCTAATTCAGTTTTGGCTGCGGGTGGTTTACCTAACATCCCCAAACCTACTTCACCCAAGGCAGCTCACACAATATCCACTGCCACCACATCGGCCTTACTCCCTAAGTCCAACGCTCTTACCAAAGCTGTGATTCACAATCCCCAAGGGGTTATAACCTCTACCATTCCTTCCCGACCTGCCACGCAAGTGGATGGCGCCATCCCGAAGGGTGGAAACAGTTCGGCTGCAGGACCCTCGCGGCTGGCTGGAGAGAGGGAACCCTCAAGTAGAGTAGCTAAACGTAGGATTCCTCAGGTTGAACTTCCCCCGGAAGCACTACCCTATGTGGTGGTGCTTACGGGTGTCCCCACCCTTGACCCAGACAAGCGAGAAGGTCCCCAGCAGCTCAAGAATAAAACCATGTATTGGCTGTCCAAGAACAGACCTCTCCCGGGCAATATTAACGGGGATATTGTGCACGTGCGCCGACTCCCCTGGTTGGGGGGGGCGGGAGAAAGACATTAAGGGCGACTTGATTGTGATCAACTTCAGGGATCCTGAGGCGGTTAGGCACATTCTGAGCTGGATGCCTGGAAACCTAGGTAAATCAATCATGCTGTGTGACCTTACTTATTTCTATCCCAGAGCCCTAGTAGCTCCCATGTCATGCCCCTGGCCACTTGTGGCCCGCCAGGCACCTTAGGCCAAAAACAAAACACTCATTATTTCCCTTCGCTGCCTGGTCCCACGGTCCCCAAGAATGTACCTGGATGGGAATCCATTCCGCAAAGGGGCTATGGAACCAATTCTAGGAGGTCGGAATATCCTCTTGAAACAGGGGGGATGGATCACTTGCTTCTTTTCACTCCTTTGGAAGTTAGCAATAGATTCAAAGCTTTTTCTGGATTGGACTCCTGTGATTGACGCCTGGGCACCTCCCCTAGTCACCCTACTCCAGAGAGGGGGTTAAGGTTACAAGTTGACAAATCTTATTCCTCTGGTGCACACTCCCCTCCCCAGACGCCATGTGTTTCCCACGGTACGACTCCAACTCTTTTAGTCATATCAAATCAGAGCCCATCTCCTCCTCCTGGGTATTCTATCTCGCATGTAAGTAGTGATAGTGACATTACTGGGATGCAGGGACCTGTACCCAATACTTCTTCTAGAGCCCTGAGGGTATTGTCATGGAATGTTGCAGGCATTACCAACAAAATATATACTGAAGAGTGGGATTCCCTAATAACAAATAGTGACATCTGTCTCTTTCAAGAGACATGGGCGAGGGAACCCGTGCTCAAAATTGGCTACGCAATCTTTGAAATTAAGGCTACCTGGAATGGCAAGGGGAGGCCCTCGGGTGGTCTGGCGGTGTGGATAGCGTGTCACATTGGTTGTACAGCGGAAACCATAGCCACGTCCTCGCAAGACATTCAGTGCGTTGTACTGAATTGGCTGGGTGCCCCTAAACTGGCAATCATAAATGTTTACTCCCACCCTGTTGGCCCAACGGCGGAGTCTACCACTCTAGAAGATCTTGCGTCCTTTCTGGGTCAGTTGCCAACCGACTACAAGGTGGTAATGGGTGGAGATTTTAACTGCCACTTCGAGCCCTTAGAGGGCTTGAGGGAAGGGGCCCTCACGGCAGAAGATGACTTTTGGGGTATTCCAGTGTGTCAATCGCCCCACCCCAGATCCTGGTCCCCACTCACGGTCCAAATTACGTCCCTGACCCTGAATTTTGCTTTAAGAGCTTGCAATGGACGTACACCCTCAGACACTCCCTCAAAATGTACGTTTAATAGGAAAAATCATGAGTCACGACTAGACTACATCCTTGTAGATGCCAGTCTCTGGCCAAAGGTAGAGGATTTTAAAATAATCCCCCGTACAGACAGTGACCACAATGCCCTCCTACTTTCCCTAGCCCATCACCCAGCATATCCCGGACCACTACCCCTTGAGGATAGAGATGATCGGGGTAACCTGGTATTAACCTCCAATAGGCGAAGGGTTAGATGGGAGAAATTTTCTAAGTCTGAAGAAAACATTGGGAAAATCTACGATCTTGTGCTGCCAAAATTCTAGGCTCTGGGTGAGCTAGTTAGCCAATCCAGTACCCAGGATTTTGACAAAACTCTAGCTCTTATCCATGATGACCTAGTGGGAGCTCTAGGTGAGGTTCTCTACCCGGAGGTCCGCAAGCCCAAGCAAAAGACCAGAACCTCCTCCTAGTACAACTCCGAATGCAGAAAGGCCAAATCTGACCTTATCACTGCAGTTAAAGGAGGTGTCGCTCGGACCAGGGTGGCCGACCTGAGGCGCCAGTACAAGGCCACAATGGCCCGTGCGAGGTCAGATTGGGACTGGGATAGATGGCAAGATCTTTCAGCAGCCCTAAGAACCAAGGACTCAAGAAGATTCTGGTCACTAGTTAATACTGGCTCAGGAGAACCCAAAGCTGCAGTTGAACCCAATGTTGCAGCTTCTATATGGGAAGATCACTTCAGTAAACTTTATGCAGACACCCTGGAGAATTCTGATGGCGTTGTTGCAGCAGTCCTATCCCTTCCTGGAGACACCTTGGAGTTCACCCTAGGGGATGTGGTCAGTGCAATAGATGGTCTTGCGACTGGAAAGGCCCCGGGCCTCGATAAATTACCAGACGACCTTTTTAGGTCCCAACCAGAGATCTGGGCGCCCTACCTTCATATCCTCTTCAATTCAATAGCACATGGAATGGCGATCCCCTGTACTTGGTTGGGGGCAGAGATAGTCCCAATCTTTAAGAAGGGCTGTCCTCTGCTCCCATCCAACTACAGGCCGATTAGCCTCATAGATGTCCCCCAAAAGCTCTATTCTCGACTCCTATTGGACCAACTCCTGGACTGGATGGAGGAAAATGAAATCTTGAGTCCCCTCCAGGCTGGCTTCAGGAAGAATACGTCCACCATGGACCAAATCTTCCGCCTCGTCCTCCTTTACTGGAAATCGGTGAGCATTTAGGGAGGGAGATTGTACATGGTGTTCGTAGACCTGAAGTCAGCATTTGACCTGGTACCACGGAAAAAACTCTGGGAGGTCCTTAAAGAGATGGGAGTTCCCACTAACCTACTACAGGCCATAATAAGACTCCATCAGGGCAATTTTGCCCAGGTACGATGTGGGAGGGGTGGAGTCCTGTCAAAAAGGTTTCCTGTTTCCAGGGGGGTTAGGCAGGGATGCGTCCTCGCCCCTACTCTCTTCTGTCTTTACGTTAATGGTGTCATTACACACTTAGTTAACGTTAGGGACAGTGACGCCCCGGTTTTGGCTGGCAGGAGGGTGCCGGCAATTATGTTTGCTGACGACACCCTCCTGCTCTCCAAATCGCCCATGGGAATTCAACGAATCCTAGATGGCTTTGGTCTTTTCTGTAGGCAGTATGGCCTCGAGATCAACACAGGGAAGACCAAATTCATGATCCTCAACCCCTCCCCCACAACTAGACCCAACCCATCCCTGAATTCCACGGTATTGGAGAGGGTTAAAACATTTCAGTACCTGGGCGTAACCCTGCACGAGAACCTATCTTGGGGCCACAGATCTCAAGTTCACGAATAAGGCTTTCTCAACTGTCTGGGGCTATTTTAAAGGTTAAGAACACCTCAACCTACAAACCCATAGCTCCTGCAGTTGAGATGTACAAAACACAAGCGAAGTCAGCTGCACTTTATGGCAGTGAGCTATGGGGACATCAAGCTGCAAATGAGTTGATGTGTGTCGAAAACAACTTTCTGAGGCGTCTTCTGGCCCTCCCAAATGCAACTCCTCTGCTTCCCTTACGCCTAGATTTGGGTCTACCGTCCATCAGAGAGGACCTCGAATCCAAACCATTAAGATTCTGGCACAGACTTTGGTCAACAAACGAGCTCAGACACTACAGGCAAGATCTTGTGCATGTTATGAATTTAAATCACAGCGACAAGATCCCTTGGCTATCCTTTGTTAAGCAAGAACTGTTCCGGCTCGGCTTCAACGAGCTGTGGGAGGACCCGGAATCAGGCTGTAATAGGGTCCCCCGGAAAAGACTTGTGGAAGCTTACAAGGAACATAGTCTGGCCTCCCAGTTGCTTGCACCCCGCACTGGCACTTTAACTCAGCATTTTACTGAATCCAAAAACTCTTACAAGTTTGAAATTTTTATGGATTTTATTTACCCAATCATGGCAAGGAAGCTATTTATACAGTGGCGGTTTGGCACCCTACCCATTAAATCCTTTACTAGCAAATGGACCAATGGAGGGGACAAAACATGCCCTGGCTGTAATACCTGCGATGAGGAGGAAATCCATGTTCTGTTTTTCTGCCCTTCCTACAAGTCACCTAGGAAATACTGGCTAGTGCCTCTATGTAGGAATATGGGCATAAGGAACTGCGTAACATCATTCAGAATATTGAAAACCGACTCCTCCCCTCACATTGTTTTCGCAGTTGCAAAATACCTTTTGGCTATGTGGCGCATTAGGTCCAAGCTGCTCAAGGCAAAACCACCATAGGATTGTATGCCTGCCCCTCTGTGCCATTGTAACCCTCACCTTTCACCGACTTTGTTTCCCATTACATTTTGCCCTATCCTCATTCCCAATGATATGCAATGTTGTTGCTGGTTCCCTGTATGCACTTTAAATGGCCGGGTTTTAAATGTCATGAATTATTGCTACTTGTTTCTTGTATGCACTTTATTGCCCGAATTTTAAATGTATGTATGTTTTTTCTTGTGCTCTTTTATGGCCTATATGGCCGAAATAAAGAATAAAAAAAAAAAAAAAAAATCCTGGCACTGCCTTTACCTATACAAATAACATGCCAGTTACAGCCTGAACCACTCCCCTTGTCCTGCTAACCGGACACTCACATATCACATAACACACATAGAGTCACACTACAGATACACAATGTGGACATCCACACATCAGCCTGCAGCCTTACTTCTCTAACCAGCCATAGCAGTGTATAACAAACACTCCTCCTCCCAAACTCTAGCACACAGAAAATTCCCAAAAATGCAAAAGCGAACAACACTTTAGCTCTCCCAATTGGGTAACTGTGTTTGCATGAATCCAACATATGTTACCGTGCTGACTAGACTTAGTAAGCTCTAAAAACAGAAATGTATCCATTTTCACGTTTAGTATCAATACATTTCAATTTACACCCACTAGAGAGAAGTGCTTTAAAAATACATCTCTTTAACCATCCATGAAAATCTAATCTATGTATATTGCTTGCTCTCTTCAAGAACTCGGTTGTCCACCGAAACAAAACCAAAATTGCTATTACTGTAGTCTTTTTACCTATTTGCCATATAAAGACAATAATACCCCCTCCTTGAATTCTCTCATGTACATGAGCTTCCTCGGAGCTCTTCTTCAGAGCACCCTCAAATCAGTGAGATCTGGAAGAACTACCATCCTTTCTTGACATATCATGCTGAGCACCTCAACATCTGCACTCACAGGAGCCACACGCTGGCTTCTCTGGTGACCTACGCTGAGCCCTTCTGCATAAGCACTGCGATTGTAAGTTTCTTGCCCTCCAGTGCTTCCAGACTACTGCAGTGAAGAGACCCCCAACTTCACAGCAGGCATGCGCTGAAGACGATGTTCTCCTCACGGATTCCAGATTCCACGCCCACTTTCTCCAGTGCCATCAGGCAAGTGGTGAAAACAGTCCAGCTTCAATCAGGAAAAACTCAAAAGACCATGCATGTCATACTCCATCTATGATCCACCCTCCACCAACAGGCATAGGGTTGCGTGAGCACATCAGTGGCATAACTCCATATGCTGGCACACACTGTTTTTTTTAACCAAACTCCCACTCATGAAATATTGGTTGCATGTGTGTTGGCACACCTAATGGTTACCGGACTCACAGTGGCACACTGACACATATAAAAAAGAGCTTTATCTCCACTGCTGCCTTACCTCCCTTTACACCAGAACATGGACATAAAAGGAAATCTGCCCTCAAACACTGTTCCATATGTTCCTTAGTGTTGAGCTGAACTGGAGCGCATCCATTGCTCCTGGTCCATTTCTCTTGATGACTCTCAACTGCAGAGTAGATTAAGATTCTCCTTGATATTGTCCCATAGCTTTAACCATTGCCTTATATTATCACCACTTCACTTGGTTCATCTCCCTCCCTGTCCTTGCCCACACTCCTTACTTTGCTCATCCATCCCAGCAGCCAGTGTTGACACCACTGACGGGTGGATTTGAGGATGGGAAGCTCCAGAATACTCCTTCATGGTCACAGAGCCTCTCTCCATTTCTAGATAGGCCTCCTTCTTTGTCATAAGTAGCCCTCAACCACCGCCAGAGTTCTGCTGCATCTCAGTGACAAACTGAACTTGATCTAAACGCGAGGTGAAGACTATTAAAACTGGAAAAGAGGTGGGATGGTGCAGCTGGTGAAGTGATCAGAATGTGGCTTGAGTTCCTGTAACGTCCTTACATATAGGTTGTCACATCAGAGATGTTCATAATAAACAAAAAAATAAAATAGAACAGGATGGGAGTGAGGCTCAGCCTTAATTAATGCCAGCAGGTCAACAGAAGTCAGAGCTTCAGAGGATCCTAGGTACCAGACTCCAGAGCCCAACCAACACCGACACTTAGAGAAAGAGCATCAAAAGATCAGAGAATTACGCTGCAAAACAACATGGAAAAAGGAGGTAGGTGTCTACCCAGGACATATACCTCCAGGCCTGATAAACTTGAGGAGGACTGCCAGATCAGAGACTACTCATGGGAGGTATGTGGAGGGGAAGACGGAGCAGACCAGTGAACTTGGATTTAGGACTCAGTCTGGGTGTTGGTCCTCTTTCAGAAGTTTGTTGGGCAACAGAAAAACATTATACGAGAGGTGTTTGGAAATGTGGAAGGGACACTGACTGTATGTTGTCATTATTCAGGACTTCAGCACAGGTGCTGTCGCAAAGCACAGGGATTACTTGTGCAAACAGTTGGGTAGTTCTACTGCAGCATCATTGCACAGAGCATGGGGGTTAAAGCAGGTGCCAGCGAGGAATGGAGGATTTCCATCAAAGACTGACACAAAAGTAGATATTTCTCCATGACTATGTGGGTATCATTTTTGGTAACCTTCCTCCATAGGATATTTTTGAGATTGTGATCTATGCAACAGTGGCGATCCCTGCAGCTGTGTATTGGACAATGACTAGATAGGGTGAAGGGTCCGCAGTAATTGAGCCCTTGTAATTTGATTGTGTGCAGGCATAAATCTGTTGGCATTCACAAAATGTAATCTCACATTGGTGAAATTATAACCATTCGAGCAAACAGTAACTTCCACCAAATTTATACTCCTCCATCTCTTTGAAATTACCCTGGGTGAGGTACTACGCAACACTCGCGGCGCGTGCATAGTTTGCGCTACTACACAAATTGCACATAGCACAGTCCAAAACGCATAGTGTAGCAGGCTTTTTTTGCTTGCTTGCGGTCCTCAACGTCAAGTTGGCGACCACGAGCGAGCAAAATCAACATCCCAGCGAGACTTTTTCCTCGTTCACGAACAGCAACATCAAGTTGCAGATCATGAGCGTGGAAAATAAACCTCCTGGCGAGATTCTCAACGCGGGCAGATCAGGTTTCTCATTACGAGTGGTCACGTATGCTCGCGACCGCTCGCGATGAGAAACTACCAGTCCGCGTTAAGAAAGCTGCCGCTCGAGTACAAATCTACTCGAGCGGCAGAAAACGACAACTTGCACTGTGCAAGATGCCGTTTACAATGATTGCACGGTGCAAACAAGCTCCTGCACTGTGCAATCAGTGTGAACAGTGTTTTCCCTACTGCACTATGCAGTCCGCGTAGCTATGCGTAGCGTGCGTAGTGCGAAGTGCATTTTGCATAGCTACGTGTAGCGTTACTATGCAAACTACGCCCAGGGTTACTTGAAATGTCATCCATTCTTCCTCCATGGCATATTCCAACACTTCCCATCATGCACAATAACATTGCCTTTCTTCATTATAATCACATTGATAAGCTTGATTGATCTGCAACTGCATTTTGTAGGGTATACCAGATGATGATGATGATGATTATTTTTAACTTATTAAGCAAACTGCTCCCCTAAGGGTGCTCTGGTACTGAAGGAAGGGACTGAGTGAAAGCCACACTTCAGAGACAAAAAGGAAAAGAGGAGAATTGTTTGACAAAAAGAGCCTTATATTGACTCAGTCTTCTTCCACAGTTCCTGGCACAGGGACTATATTGTTTGTACCTTCTCTGTGTTTCATTGGTGCTTGTTTTTCCTCCACTGAGTTGACAATCCACACTATCTTATTCTAGGAATCAAAAGCATCACGTTTCCTTTTCATTCACCGTGGCCAAAAAATTAAAGATAGAGTCCTATCTCTCAAAAGGCAAAACAGACTAACTGATTGGGTGTAATGCTACAATTCTCCAGTATTAATCCAACTACGAGCATCCAAGATACCAATTGAAACATTTTACCTGCCCATGCCAAACTGAGCACTAAAAATGTGCTTTAAACAGTGACTAGATAACAATTCTGGCAATTCTCTAAACACAAGCTCCATTCATTTGTACAAGACTAGGATCTCATGTATTTCGTCTTTACTGAATTCTCATGAGAAACTTTATAGTGTTAGATATGGTTGGGTTCTCAGAAAACATGATCTTAAGTCTTTTGGAATAGAAATAAATCAGGACAAAAGCATGCTGCCTGTGGCTTGCATGGCCCCCCAATGTCAAATGAATATTTTTGCTATGTTAGTTGAGGTCATGAGGCAGGATGCATAGTTCTCAGTTAACATTTAAGATTCTTATCACTGGACACCCAAATGTCCAAAATCTGACCCAACAACCCACCTTATTATCCATTCAATTCCACCTAAAATATGACTGTAATAGATTTTTTAGGGCTGACAGGCCCATATGGCCATGATGCCCATTCCGAAGCAAAATATCCCTAATGCCTTGTGGCGAATGCAAATATTATCTCTCTTCAGCTTCAGTTGACGCTTTCTGTTCTGGAAGAATTGGCTTTTTAGGTAGGCTGCTTTTCTCCTTTCTTCCTGGACTTTGTAAACCTCCTAGAAAGCTTGACCTGTTAGCGCCGGGAGACTCTTATGGAAGTAGCTATGTGCTGTACAAGCCTCATTCATTCATATTTCTCATCACCAAATATCCGACAATGCTCAATACAGATGTCAATAGGGCATTCAACTTTAAAGGTCCCTTAACAATCTTGACACCCTTCTGTAATACACTTCCTTACTACTGTGAGATTCCTGTCAAGATGATTTGCATTCATCATCTCTTTTTCAGAAATATTTCCCCCAGAAAGATCCATAACTATTTGGACTGTGGCTATCACATCAGATTGTATCCCTAAATTCCTCTTCCATTTCTGCAAAGAGGGAAGGACAAACAGTCCGCCACTACATTACTCTTCACATGTCTCAAAATTCACATAATTCCTGGTCTAGAGCATTGGTAGAATGTCGCCTAAATGGAGGAAGAGTGCGAGCTAATGGTTTAGTGTCAGTTTTCAATGTAAATGCGTTGTGCTCAAAAACATTGCCCACATGTATGCTAACCATTCACACTCTGTTTCTGCCAATACTTCACACGAAGAACATCTAAATGTAAGCCATTGTCTTCTGTGAATACCAAGAATAGATCTCAGATACTTTTTATGTTAATTTTGAAACAAATGAAACATGCCCCTTTGAAACACTGAGGCTGTAGAACACAACCAAAAGGGCATTCTCTTACAATTTGAAGACAAAGAGGGTCAATACATGCAGAAAAAGGTTTGGATTCATGTGCTAACTAAACATAGTGGTAGCCCATGTTTAGATCAAGTGCAGTAAACACCATTGCTCATTCTAGCAAACACAACATATTTACATTTTATGTTGGCCATTAATAACAATAGAAGTTTTAAGGGCCCTGAAGGCTACAAACAAAGTTATGTCTCTATTGCTCTTCCTCAACAGAACAATATGGGAAACCCATTCAAAAGACTCAGCTTCTTCTATAATGCACTTCTGAACTATGTCCGCCAATGACAGCTAGAATTTCTTGTGAACCGGAATAGACACTCCCCTCAGGCTTCTGTTGAAGAGGACTAGTGTCTTTATTTGCTAAATTTGTGAACACATCTTTTTAATATTCCTACCAAGAGAACGAACTCCAAATTTAGAATTACCATGGCAAGTTTTGGGGCAGAGGTATTGAGAATTATCTTCAGAAAATATTGGTCCCTCCACATAACAACCTATGAGGGTAACATATCTCTCGATCCAATAGGAACTTCCTTTAAATAATACACTAGTAACAAAATATAACGTACAATCAATGGTATCAATGGTATGCATTCAAAGAAAAAGTTCTAACATCATGTTGAATAAGTTCCTTGTCCTTGTCGCAACACTTCGGGCCTGGAGCTCATTGCAGCAGCTTCCTTTGGGTATTCAATATGTTTGTCTAGATAGACCCTGTAAAAGGGATGGAGTGTTGGCGGTTGTTTATCTTGATCGTCTCCCTGCTATCTTTACGCCTGCCTCTGTGGATGGGCTTAAGGCACTGTTCTTTAACATTGAGCTTGACAAGACTCAATCGTTTAATGGACTTCTCATCTATCGTCTTCCATGGCCCAGAGCGGCTTTCTCCTGGAAAATTATTACGCTCCTGGAATCATCGACTTTGCACTCTGAATTTTCGGTATTGGGCAGTGCCTAATTTGTACAAAAGTAAGTGACAGGGCTCTCGTCAGGATGCCACTGCAGCTTGCACCACACATTGCCCCTACCATACTGCTAATGACAGTAACAACTGCTAACCATTTCACTCCTCCTACAAGTGTGAAAATCCAGACTATTTCAGGCAACCAAAGCTATAAGAATGGCTTTGGAAGCAGGTAATCGTAATTTTTTTATGTGTAGTAAGTAAAACGGAAAACGTGAACTTTGCCTGTGCCATCTTGTTTAGCGAGGGCCTTTACGTGCGCGTAAGCGGCAACCATTTTAGACATCACGGCCATTTTGTACTCTGCTGGTCACCTGTGTGTCACCCCGACCTCGCTATCATCCCCCAGCGCTCTGACTAAACGTGAACAAATGTACTGGGGTTGTAAAACCTTGTCATCATGACAAAGCCCCGGAGTCACTTCCCGCACCAAACCCGTTTGTCCTTTCATCCTCCATGCACGGGTAAGCCCATTTTATAATCTCCTTCCCTGCACCTGGCTACTCAATCCGATCCCAGGTACTAACCGACCCCTGTGGACATAGTGCATTACCTACACACGGCAGGGCTTGTTTCACCAACAAAGGGGCCTGACTTAATCAAAGACACGAACCCCTTACATCTGACCGATCCCACGTATTTTTAGATCCTGTCGAAATGTCCAGCTGCGAGATAGCGATCATCTGTTAGATCTGGGTGGGGGGATGATTGCTGCTAGGTTTGTGTGAGAACTAGCCTAAGGCGGGGATTCCAAGCATGTTTAACCATGCCAATAAACTGATGCCAATGTGTATAAAAGGCTGAACCAAGGAGATGCTGTTAGAACACCTCCTGACGATATTCCGGTGTCTGAAGTGATGTGTTCTCCTCTGGAGCAATAAACCTGTTTCTTGCCTTCCAGTTCCCAGCACCTGCCTCGTTATTTTGATAGATAATCGTAAGGTGAATTAGAGGTGTTTTGCGCCGGGCAGCATTGGTGGTCTTAGGAGATTCGCTGCTTTTTATCAAATGTATATTGAATTAATAATTAACTGCTGTTGTGGTCACCTCTAAATTAGCCAAGCAGCGCCACCTTGTGGCAGAATGTCACGGGCACTGGTGTTGACAATTAAGGGCTGGTGCCGAGCACCGGAAACCACAGGGTCAAATTAAGCATTGGTATTGGGTGACTTAAATTTCCATTTGGATCCAGACTTGGAGAGTGTGATAGATAGTCTATCTTGCTCTGGACTCTCTCAGATCATTGATGGTTCCACTCATCAAGCAGGGCATACGCTCAATGGGATTTTGTACTAATATCCCGTGTATTGGCAGGCCCCATACACTTCCACTGACTTGGTTTGATCACCATGCAGTGCTTTAGGAGATGAGGCTTCATAACAAATCTCCTTCTTTATGGTTTAATAAAAAACCTTTAGGTCAGGCATGGCATAAGGTACAAGCCCCCCGAATAGAACTCTTTATTAAATGCTTCTTTACCGGAAACTTCACACAGCATAGACCACTTGGCGGAGAATTATTCAAAGTGGTTAAATTGTGCACATAGTGTTATTGCTGTTGCCAAAGTTAGATTTAATACCATCAAAAAGTTTTCTCAACTGTTGTTTGATGAGTCACTTACAAAGTGATCAGCCAAGAATAAATGATGTCATTCATTCAATCCAAACTCCTACTAAAATATTTTTTGTGACGCTTGTGTGATGATGGTATGTGATGGCCTAAATCAGCCATATGATCAAGATCAACTCCAGGACTAATTAGCCACACATAGGGAAATATTCCCTTCCTTGCATTTCTTAATATTTCTACTTTTTAACCAACATCAAAGGTCACTGATTGGTCAATGGTTTTGTTTGTAGCTACCACCTTATCCAGAATTTGATCATCCGTAACTCAAATATGTTCTTGGAGTTTCTTGTTGTTGGTAATGACCATTAACTCATTTCTTAATATTTTATCAACACGGCCAAAAAATTACATGTAGTACCCAACCACCTCAGCCATCTAAGGGTGATTATATTTATAGACATTTTAAAATATCTCAATAACCTTTCAGTTGTCTTATCAAAGTTATTCCAGTCCCTATTGCTCCTGCTGAAATTCTCTTGGGTAATGTTTTGAATTTTACCCTCAAATCAAAGCCAACAATAAAATACCTTTCCTCTGGTGCACTGGCAAAATATCAGTGGTAGCTAAAGTGACATCACACACCTTGAAACGAATGACATCACAGGAAATTACATGATGTGACTTTTGACACTTAATATTCTTAAGGAGTGGGGTCACATGATCTTAACCCTGATGACACTCACAATAATTGACATTGCTGAAGTTTCGTAATAAAAGCATGATTAATATAAGAACACAACTTATTATTACATGAAAAAGTATGTCCTCATCTGTAGAAGATAGAGTACCATACAACACACAACAGCACCAGGGACCTAGATTTTTTAATAACACAAAGTGTCATTAATTAGTAGCTTCCCTACTGTGTACTGTAATGAGAAATGTGTTGATAAATTATAGGGAGAGGAAAAAGAGATTTAAATAAAACAAAAGTAGTGATGACCACATTGATGTATACCATATATTAAATATTAACTATATTATTCTTTATATTATATCAAAACAACTAAAGAGCGACAGAACTGCAAAAATCTCTACCTTATATCCCGTTATAAATAATCATAAAAAACGGGAAATCAAGGGGAGAAACGGTTGCAAAACCAGACCAGAAACAGAAGGAAGGAGGAAGTAAGAAAATCGAAAAGGAGCATACTGAAAATAGAAAAACGAACCCTCATACACCAAACAAGTATGCGTTGAATCTCATCATCGGGTTCTTTTTCTTAGAAAAGGGCATAGCCATTAAGCCCATCAACATTATGTGCAGTTAAAAGGAGCTATAACAGTTCCCTGTATCAACTTTAATAAAAGGGATAGTCATATTCCATTAAAAACAGAGTGAAAAAAGCGCACACCCCGGGTAAGTGTCAATGCAAAACCTGGTGTGCTTAAAGAAATAATACGGTCGACATGTTTCTGCTGTTACGAGTAACATTCACTCAGCATTCATCAGGACCTAGAACAATTTCAAAAGTAGAAACAACACCAGCAGAAGACACACCCTAAAGTGTGCTCATACTGCGGTGCTTGAAAACATTTCACCAACTCACGGAACTTCCGTATTGAGTCCCCTTAGTAACTACCAAGGTGCTTGTATTTCTAATTGTGGAAAAAACAAGCATCCTGGGTTCATGGCAGGGCAACCTTCACGCCCGGCACGGTTTAAACGGGCGACTCCCCGCTGGAAACCTAGTCAGAACACTTCCATGACCCGGATATTATTCTTTACTCATGTGAAGCACAGAGGTGAAGGGTTTAATCGGTTTCTTGTATTCACATTAATGAGACATTGTAACAACTTGTTTAGAAAAGTTTGTTTTTTAGTTCATTTTTTTTACTTAATCAGAAGAGTGCACAGTGCGCTGCTGATTTTATGAATTTGACAAAACTTAACTAACGTGTAATGTTCCAGCACCAGTGGAAGCTGCAGAAGATAAACCCTACTTATCAAGACACAGTTTACCTGCTGATCTTTGGGTGACGGCTGGTGAATTTTTAAAGTAGTAGGTCCTTAATATTTGCCATTACATCTTCTTGGGAGAGTTCCTAGCATCATCCCAATGAACATTTCGAAAATATTTCACAAGATAGTGCAATTGAAAGCACATCGTTTCACATACATTTTGCTGTTATTAAAAATCCAAGTCTTGCATGATGTGCCAAGCCAATTCAACGTGGTGTTCCAAAGAGCTGACCTAATTTTTTCCAAAATGTGCTAGAGGTTCTTCCATCCGTTAAAAATTACCTCATTTGTGCCAGATCCAGCACATATGAAGGGTGCTCTACATGTGCCCAGAGTGCCCCATTAATCTAAAAAGTATCTACAATATGTCACTGCCAGAATTTTGCCTTAACAACAAGGTGTTCGGTGGAATACTTGAATTAATCTCAGCCACTGGCAATCACTTGGGCTGCATCACAATTCATAATTTCTTGCCCACCATGTCACCTCAGTTTGGACCCAGCCATATGTAAATCAGTCTTGACCGTGCTCCTCATGGGAACAGTTCAGCCCGAACTGCAAAAACAATGATTTTGGGATGCGGCCTGAGTAATTGCCAGTGGCTGAGATTAATTCAATCATCCATCTATCATCGTGTTGTTTTTGCATGTGATGCCCTAAGTGCCCCAGATGTGGGTCCCGGGCTGACTGTGCCAAAGGAACTAAGCTATACCCAGCTGAAGAGCCCATCACATGAGCTAAATCGAGCCTGGGCTGCTTGTATTCTGGTTCAGGGAGTACCAGGCCTGGCAATTCGGGCTGGACTCTTCCCATTAAGAATAGGGGCAAGAATTATTTACATATGGCTGGTCCCAAACTGAGGTGGAATAACGGATGAAAACCGATGAATTGGGATGCGGCCCAAGAAATCTCCATTGGGTGAGATTAATTCAAGCATTCCACCCATCACCTTGTTTTTGCATTTGATTGCCAGAATTTTGCCATTAGTGCCGCCAATAAACCATGGGTAACACAAATGGTAAAATTATCTCTAGTATGTCAGGGCCAGCACTTGTCATAATTTCTGCCCTTCTATATGACCATGGTTGTTTCCCATTATGCCAAAAATTACCTTCAGTGTGCCAGCACCAGCATTTACTCACCGTTGCCCCATGCCAAGTATTTTCTTCAGTATGCCAGCACCAACAATTTTCTAGTGCCACAAACTACATCCAGCATGCCAATGCCAGCATTGTCTCATAGGTATCTCCCTATACCAAGAATAGCGTCTAGTGTGCCCTCATTTGCTTGCATCTTGTCATAGGTGCTTGTCTTACAAAGAATTGCCTCCAGTATGCCAGTGCCAGAATTTTGCCATTGGTGCCCTTATGAGACAAATATTTAATCTCTTTCATGCCCTCTAACTTGCACTTGTGCTCGCTCACTGCTACTCACTCTCACTCATTCTTGCTCACAATCGCTCACACCCATACTCATTCATTTTTACCCACACAGTCTCACTTTTTTTGCAGTCACTCTTTATCTCACTTATTCTGACTCACTGACTGATTCATACTCACTAACAATTAGGGGCACATTTACTAAACACAATAGCAACCAAAGTGTATTTGCTGCATTGCACTAGAGGAAGAGAGCACTGCAGAGCCATATCTACTAAGATTTGACACTGCTGCTCTCTTCTCCAGCACTGGTGCACAAATAGGCTACCTAGCACCATGCACACATTTCTTTACACCATGGTGCAAAGGTATATGCCTGATGTCTGGCATATGTTTTGTCCTTGCAAGTTAACCTTTCAGAATAAAGTATAAAATACTGTGCGTAGACAATCACTTAGTCCTTCACACCAACCTCAAGAAAGTGTTATTTTTGGGTGCAAAGCCCCGTCAAAACTTTTTAGTAGACAGTACTTTGCATCAAAAACCCTAGATTGTAGCATGAGAATGCCCATTTAGCACCCATGGTACACTGAAGCACAAAGCAGCACAAAAGATTATTTGTACTACTTTGAGGCTATTTTTCAATTTAAAAAAGTGTATCTACTTTAAATACTTTATCAATCCTTTGCACCAAATTGCATCACTTTGCATGGCTTTGCACCTGTGCAAAGACTTGATAAATCTGCCCCTCAATTTCTGTCTTTGTCACTACCTGTCACTCACTATAACATACACCCACAGACATATGCTCCCACATACAGACACATACTCGCACATACACATGGTTCTCTCACCCAAACACACTCTTACCTGCATGCACACACCATGCATGTAAAAGCATTTTATTTTACTTACTAGAGCTGCCTTGCATACTCTTGGTCTTTAGATTGACATTTGAACATATGAATTCTTCTAATGCCAGCAAAAATTGTAGATACACCTCCCTGGCACTTAGAAGTGGGTGTATAGCGCATCCCGTACCCCATGCAACAGAATCATTTTGGTTTTGTTCCTTTTCAAGTGCCCTCCACAGCCTTGTCTCCAGACACAGCCTCTGTGTAAAGTGATGCTTCTCACCGTTGGATAAACAGGGCATGTCTCCAGGTAGGAGAACCCACAGAATAAGCACAATGAGGTGTGAGATCAAGTATCTGGTTGTTTGTCATTAACCTTCCTGAAACAGCAATTAGGGGCATACAAAGTGGGGGTCTGTCCTAGAAACTTCCTCACATTCGATAACACACTCTATAGTTGCACCCTCACCCCCACCATCCACCAAATGGCAGTATTCAGGAAGAAGTGATCACAAGCCCCTTGATTGGAATGTCTTCATGGAATCTCTAAAGAGGGGCCTTCCTCCTAGTTCATCACTTCTGTCTTAGGGTATAATTCTCCAACCCCCTGCCACAGGAATGCAGGCTGAGTTCTTCCACTGAGGGAACTATCCTCACCCTCATTTTGCGTCATGCTAATCCAGAGTCATACCAGGGATCCCACTGTCCTCTTCTGAAAAATTCTGTAAGTCAAAACTTCAAAGGTGAACATCGACAGACATGCACTCCAGCTTTAGCAGAATCTCCTTTCCAGTGCTTGCATTATTTAACAAAGCGATACCTAAGGGGATGATGGAAGGAGCGTTTGAGCAGATCAAACACTCACCCCCAGTCAACTGATCTGGGTTTAATCCATCATCATTCTTTAGCTCACTCCACCACCCCAGTTCAGACATTGCCATATGCAAATCAGTCTGACCCTGTGCCTCATGGGAACAGTCCAGCCCGAACTGCCAAGCCAGCTCTTCTCTGGAGCGGAAAAAAGCATACAGGGACCGGTTTCGGGTTCATAACCCTCATCAGCCAGGCTATCTTGAATCCAGTGGCAAAGTGAGCAAGGGACCCACATCTGGGCATACCCTGACAACTTAGGGCGAACAAAGCGATACCAAAGGGGATGATGGATGGAGCATTTGAGCAGATCAAACACTCACCCCCAGTCAACTGATCTGGGTTTAATCCATTATCATTCTTTAGCTCACTACACCACCCCAGTTCAGACATGGCCATATGCAAATCAGTCTGACCCTGTGCCTCATGGGAACAGTCCAGCCCGAACTGCCAAGCCATCTCGTCCCTGGACCGGAAACAAGCATACTGGGACCGGTTTCGGGTTCATAACCCTCATCAGCCAGGCTATCTTGATTTAATTTTATAAAGCGCAAACGTGACCCTCGAGGGTATCACAGCGCTTTACGGTATATATTTAAAGACATAAGAAATTAGGTAGTATACATGCATTTGATATTCGTCATTACTCACAAAAGAGGTAAGAAGTATAAGATAACATAGGTATAAGATAACAAAGGTGACCATTGGACGACACATGATGATCATAGAGGGCAACAGCACATAATAATCTAAGCGGTTATTGCGCCTTAGGTCTGTAATTGTGGAAATAAACAAACATATAATGTTCTCTTGTAACCCACGCGAGGTAACCAGTTATATGAGGATCGTATCATCTTAGGACATAAACTTGTTCATTAGTAGTATTTTTTCCTCTTTTTTGAAGGTGGTAAAGGAAGAGATTTCCCGAACCACTGGAGGTAAGGAGTTCCAAATCTTTGGCGCGAACCCTGAAAAAGCTCTGCAACCAGTACTCTTTTTATGAAAGGATTGTGGTTTCAGAAGTAAAGAACTCACGCTTCCTAGTTGTCTGCAAACTCTGGATCATTCAAGCTTTAGGGCTAGGTAACTGGGTGTGTTGTTATATAGTGCTTTATGGGCCATGCAAGGAAACTTTAGTTGCATTCTTCCCTCATATGGCAGCTAATTCAGCGTTTTCAAGGTCGGGAAATGTGGCTATTTCTTTTCGATCCTGATACCAATCTTGCTGCAGCGTTAAGTGAGGTCCTCAGCGGAGCCAGCTTGTATCTGGGGAGACCACAGAGAGTGGTGCTTCCATAGTCTAATCTTGATAGCACTAAGGCTTGCACTGCCATTTTCAAGTCGGTCTGAGGGAGGAAGGGTTTAAGTTTCTTTAGTAAACTCATCTGGTGATTGGCTCCCTTGGTGGTCTTAGTGATGTGCGACTGCGTATTTAGGTGTTTGTCTATGGTGACTCCCAGGGATTTTGCAGAATCAATGATGGGGGGAGCACAGTCAGTTCTAATGTTTAATGCTAACATATAGCCTTCTTCTCAGTATCACATGTTTTGACAGATATAGAAACCGAACACATAAATTAAGCAATTAGCCCAGGACCAAAGTATGTGATTAAGAGAAACAGCCAAGATTACAACCCATGTTATCAGGATTATCTTTAAAAAAAACCTTACCTGCACCAGTGGTTCTTCTGGTAGTATATGAAGGGCACTTTCATACTCCATGTGATCTCAAGAGTGGTGAAACTAGTGCAGGGTCGAGCAGCCAGGCTCTGACGGACTCTCACTACCATGGTGGCTCTTCACTTAACCTACTAAAATGTGTTCTTTTTCATATTGCCCACGTGATTTAGGTCCTCATGCTGCCCACAGATGTTGCAGTTTCCATCAGCATCAGTGTCTCACTCTGCTCACTAGCACTAACTCATGACTTTACGTATGTGTGGCCAATCTTCATTCTGCCCACCAATGCTGCCTCCTTGCACTGCCCACCTGTGTCTGCTGCTCATAGTGCCCTCGCGTGCCAGATTCTCACACTACACATCACTCACCAGTTTTAGATACTCCTACTGCCCATGGGTGTTGAGTTTCACACTTCCCAACAGTACCAGCCCCTTCTTCTACCTGCCGGGGAAGGGTCTTCACATCCCACACCCATGCAGCCTCCGCATACTTTCCACTGGTGCAACCTTTTCACACTGGCTACCAATGCTGGCTCCTCATAATGCCCACCTATGCAGCCATATCATTTGCCCATCACTGTAGGCTCCTGTATTGTAAGCCGGTCCCAGCCAGCTCATCATTTGCCAACTACTGTCAGATTCTCATACAACACACACTGCCAACCAATTCCATTCTAGTACCCTACCAATCCTTGCTAGCTTCTGGCATTGTCCACTTACACCAGCTCCGGACACGAGCACAGACACTTGTATCTGTACTCTGTGTGCCAGTGCATGAAGGGACTAAGAAGTACTCATGTGCCCTTCATTTTAAAATCTTCTTTCTGCTCTCCATTGAAGATCATTTCATCACATTTCTACTTAGAAACATAATCACTTCCTTAAAAAATTATCGGCTAGCCAGGCAGTGGAGCAGCAAGTATGCTGTGGGCGCAAATACAGCCCCGAAAACAGGTCTGCACAAACCCTGTTAAATAGGTGACACCGCCATATTTGTGGTACAGTGGGCCCCATACACTCCTGTGATCTGGTGCCACTGCTCTTGCTGCACCAATGATACCAATGCTCCTGCCAATGCATTGTAGTGAAACGTTTGAGTGGGAGCAGCATTTTCTCTAATGGGCTCTCAAGACCTTGAGGCTTTGGGAGTTAATGTCCCCACAAACCCCGGGCTGTAATAAAGTGTCTCTGGACTCACACCAAGGCCTACCTAGCAGAGCACCAAACACCTTGAAGTGCGCCTTGGCCTTGATGATGCTTGTTACTATTGCTTGTAAAATAAGATCCTATGTGAGAAAGAAACTTCAAAACCTAATATTCATCAAAAGGAAAAACATTGTGGTATTACATTTGTCGCTGGTGTCGCAGGTGTCGCCAAGCAGCAATATATGTCAACCAGCGACAGACTCAAAATAGACCGCCATTTCCTCCAAGAGAAGGGGCTGCAGATGCACAGGATATCATGCCACTTGATGCGCCTTTGATCAGGGTTCCATAACGAATAATAGCTCTTCTTTAGAGTCAGCAGAGACACTGGACCATAGAGCGAAGTAGAAGGACACGAGGAGCTGCTGCAGACGATGAGACCTGGGACTGCGCTGGTCCATGAAGGTGCTTCACAGCAGATGCAAGTGTAGAACTGAAGGAACCTGGACAGGTGAAGTCTAAGATTGTCCTGAGCAGAGACCTCCAGCCCTGATCCACTGAAGAGAGAGTGTCAGAGAAGAGACTCAAGAGACTACAGAGGACTGGGTGTGCTCTGCTGAACCGAGGGTGCACAATGAGGACTCTTACAGTTTTGGCATTGATACTATGTTCTGGTGTCTTCGGAGCTGCAGGAAGCGATGCTGAAGAGGTGACAGATGTCTTGGGAGAATCCCTCACTGTGCACTGTCGATACACAGGGGAGTGTGTAAAGTACCTGCATTACTTGTGTAAAGGAGACTATTGGTTCTCCTGCTCCATAGTTGCACAAAGCACAGGATCTGAGAAGGCGGTGAAGAAGGGAAGGTTTAAAATCGAAGACAATCACAAAACTCGTATATTCACAGTGACCATCACAGGCCTCAAAGAGGAGGACACTGGGCTGTACTGGTGCGGGACAGGGAGGCGAGGTACTGATAACACCTACCAAGTTAAAGTGACTGTTTCCAAAACAGATCCTGAATTCGATCGAAAGGAAAAGGCATCAACCACAATAAGTGCTCTGCTAGTCACAGCTTCTGTCGCATCAGGTCTTCGAAGCTCTGCGCCTGGGGAGGTAAACACCATTGCTGTAGCCTCAGGTGCTACCCTCACTCCAATAACCTCTCATTCATCTTACCTGGTTCTCCAGTGGCAGGTGAAAGCAGCTCTGGTTGGTTTAATTCCATTTACAGGTGTAATCACTTGGATAATATCACGAAAGAGAAAGAAGACTCTGGGTGGAGAAGGCATCCAGAGTGATAATGAGATTTCATTTGGGTAAACTATTTTGGAAGACCTGCTCCATGGAACAGGGTGTAGTCCCATAGCTGTGGACCAGATCCCAACCCCTTCATACAATGACCAGACACGTTTAAGCTTCCACAGTCTATGAGCCCAGGTAAATGTTTAGAAACTTTAATGCAGAAGCCAAGACTCACAGCAATCCCAGCAAGATACATGAAGCCTACGAGCTGAAAACACTGCATACCCTCAAATGAGAACTGTAGAAGTGTGATATTATTAAACACCAAATCTACATTCTTTAGAATGTGAATTTTGGAAATTCTAAAAATAGTGGGTCCTCTAGCTCATACGGACATTCAAAAGAGTGTGGCATTCTACACATTCTGCTACCCACAACTGGTAAACAGAAAACACCTAATTCCTCTCTACAATACAAATCATTGCTTCCTTCGGCCATAACAAAGGTAAAGGCACCCGATGGTTCGAAGATAAATTGTTCCCTTCATGTTTCAAGTGGGGGTAGTAGGTTTAAAAGCCAATTGTCCTGTCAGAGTTATTGTACCTGGGACCTTTCCAGGCATCACTATGTCATCTGCTTTCATCAAGTGTTGAAAGTGTAAAAGTGTATTCTTAGAAGCATCACTGGTTGTGCCACATCTAAGAAAAATAGTTTTCACCAGCAGTACAAAAAGAATCCCTCACTCTCAAACCTAGGCACATGGTTGGATTTAATATGAAAGATCTTTACAGAATCCTGCTCCTCGGAATACCTCACCATTGCGGAAATAATTCTGAGGTGGGGAAAATGTGGTCAACTGTGATTGGACCTGGAGGTCATCTAACAATGAGGAATCCCCAGTAAAATCTGTAATTCTGGGTCCAATTCCACTGGCAATTCTTCCTTTTTGGTCAGACTTTGATTTCAGCTGCTTGTATTACCAGCACCATCACAATTAAGCGACCAATCGTAATGATAACCAAAGAAGGGTGAAGTTACTGTCGTACCCCTGTCATTTTTCAGATATGACTTCAACATCTTCAATCCTAATTGACAATATTGCTGCTGTCCTTTCCTATTAAGTTTCAATTCTTTTGATAACCTTACAACATTTTCCCTTTTTATAAATGTAGAAAGTATGGGAATTTTGAGCACGATTGACAACGGGTGAAATGACATAAAATTACGTTCCTTGCAGACAAGTACATTTCCTCTGCATGGCCTGACTCAGATATAGAATAAGAAATCATTTCATAAATATAAACCTTTTAACCCAACTGAGAGTCACTTGCCCTAAAAGCATCCGCACAGGGCTGTCCGATGTGAAACAAAGTTTGGGGTCTTTTTTACACTGGTCCGCGTGTAGATTACACAGTGCCTGACATTGCACATTTTAGCCTGCTTTTGAGAACTTGACAGCACATATCTCTAAAAAGCCTTCTTTAATTTAAGAATATTTTTATTAAAGGCGAGTTTTTTTCTGTGTTCACATGCTGTGCTGCTTAACCACGTTTCTTGCCAAGCTGCTGTAGATATTTGTAAAATTATTATATATTTGTAAATTTATGCTTGAAAATGTGAACATAAACTTACTTGCTTTGCACTCTACAGCTATTGTAAACATACTTTCCTGGCATTGATTTGCATATTTGGATAAGCCGGTGTAGAAGCGATGCTTGCACCTTGGGCATCGGGGATTGTATATCAGAATATCAAGGTTAAAATATTCGCTTATACCTATGCTATGCTTACCTCCACATTTACGAATCTTTAAGATATATAGGGGTATATTTACAAGCCCCAAAAGCCACCAGAACATCACTTTTTCGGTCTTGCCTTCGCAGCGCACATGCACTGCATAGGAGGAGACCTAATGCCATTGGTCCCCTTTTTAAACCACAGCAGTGCACACTTCCATTGCTTTAAATGGGAACGCATGCAGGTGTGGCTCTAGTGCTGACACCATATGTTTGTAATTAAATTGCAAACATATGGTGTCAGCGCTCCTTCCCATAAGGCAGAGTTCTTCAAACTGTGGGGCGCGCGCCCCTGGAGGGGGCGCAACACCTTCCTAGGGGGGGCGCGCACTCCACTCTAATTTTACGTTTGTTCCCTAACAAGTTTTCTTCGAGAACTCTGCAATGGTTGGAGGGAGGAGGGAGGGGAAATCGACGGGGCACGAAGTGCCCATGCTTTTATTATGCCCACCGTCCCAGGAGGGAGTTAATCCATTCAGCTTGAGCTGCAGTGAGGAGACAGGAAGTCCCCTCTGCTAAAACCGAAGGTAAACAAACTGAAAACAGCCTTCACATTCTCACATTCAATATTATTATAGAGGAGACTCCTAACCTCGCACTGAAGCTGAAAGGCCTGTCTGTTTGTTTTCTTTCAGTTTAAGCATTTCAGCTGTACGAATTAACCCCTTCCTGGGAGGGTTAGCGCTTCCCAAAAAGGAGACAAAGTTTATTTTAAAACTACACAGGCAGGGGCGCAAAATGGGCAGGGGCGCAAAATGCCAGCCAGCCATGTGTTCTTTTGCAGACTGCATGTTCCCTTTTATTATCACCAGTATACCGGAAGCACAGCTAAAAAATACTGTATGTTATCTTCACATTAGTAATCAGCAAAAGATCACAATATCTTCTGTTAGTTTAAACAGTATTTGTAAAATAATTGCATTACTCGCAATTCATGTAATGATTTTCATGTTGCCAGTTCTTTGACTTGAAAAATACAAGAAAAAACGATTTTGGTACATTATAAAAAATAATGTTTAAACTAACAGAAGATATTGTGATATTTTGCTGATTACTAATGTGAAGAAAACATACAGTATTTTTTAGCTGTGGATCTGGTATACTGGTGATTTTCCACCATAAGTATTGTGTTAGTTCAATAGGCTGGCTACCTTCTAACTGGGTTGCACGCATTCACTAAGTGAAACTTGATTATTCTTTGTTTACTGTGTTCAAATATGGTGTGCGCAGACTCTCCACAAAAACCTTTTTATTATCAGCCATAGATTATTCAAGCAGCCCTGGAACACAAGTAAAAGTTATTTCTATTTCTATTTCCTGTTCAAAGTATGCATGGACAAGTACTGACAAAACAACTTTAGGTGACTGCTTATTTTTGTACCGCCTGTGACATAAAAATAATAAGCTGTCAACCCTAATCACAAGACTGGGAGTTTGTTGCAGGATCACCACATTATTTATTTCCTCAACCCTGATCCCTGGTTACTGCCATATTAGCAATAGTTTAACACATTTGAAACCCTACGCTGCCGTCAAAAACAATCTGAGTTACTTCAAGTGTCTGGGAATGCACCTTGTTTCAGACAACTCGCTTCTCATTCTTGCCCTTCAATTTCACGCTGACCCTGCACTCACAATGATCCCCATGCACTCACCATTCATCCACCTACCCTGCACTCACAGTGATCACTCTGCACTCACAATGCCCTTGCACTGTTCACCCTGTACCTCACCCTGCAATCACACGAGCACACTACTCAACCTGCGGTCAAGTGACACTTCACTGATCTGTCTCCCTCACTGCTCGATCTGCAATCTCACTCAATTAAACCCACCACTAACTATACATTCATTCGTCCCACTCTGCACTTATATCTGCAACCAAATTCATTTGGTCACCTCGCTCATCCTGCAGTCACACCTCTTACCCTACTCGCAAACTGTTGCATGGCTCACTGTGCACACACGAGCAATCGCGCCACCCACACAGCACAGGGGGTTAATGTGCCTGCTCCATAGAATGTGTACCATGGAGATCACAGAACTGAGTGTGAGTACACAATGAGTAGCGCTATAACAAAATAAAGAGAGATGAGGTGCATTGTTGGTGAGTGGTAGTGAGGGAATTCATGAAGGAGGAAATGTGGGAGGGGGCATGGCTGCAGTTTGTGCGCCAGCGCAGGGGAAGCACAGAGATGGGTCATATTCTTGTAAATATGTTGCATCCCTGTGCTTCGGAAGTGGCGCAGCGTGGCGCAGCCAAAGGGCTTGCAGTGCCACACTGCGGCACTTCCTTGTAAATCTGCCCCTGAATGTGGACACTACCTGAGGATGGCAGTAGCAAAAATCCATCCACAGATTGACCGCCTGTGGCGAAAAACAGGCACACCTGTCATATTTATGTTGGTGGTGTTATCAATCAATTTCATGTGTAAAACAAAGCATCCTAGTAAAAAGAATTTGCGCACATTTTATCTAGGAAAATGGTGTTCTGAGCTATGTAATAATCTGTCATTTCAGCACACCCACTCACAAACCTGCACTTTATTAAACACTCTTATTATGTTGAACATTATTTGCTGGTTATGGCCCAGGATATGCGCGTGGCGGTCAATTATGTAGTGTACCAGATTGCAGAAATTTCTGCCAGGTGTTGGGGGGGCCCAACAGCTAAAAAAAATTGAGCTGGGGGGGCTCAACCTACAAAAGTTTGAAGACCTCTGCCGTAAAGGAAGCAGGCGCAGGCCCCCTCCTCTCTCCTTCCCCCTGCTACCAGGCCGCGGCGTGCGCTTGTGTTTTTATGTCAGTCCCCCCGGGGCACAAGCAGGCATCAACTTCTGTCGTTATGCTGCGATCAGCTGTAATGACAGGAGCGGATGCCTGCTTGTGCCCCGGGGGACTGCAGGGCAGCCGAGAATCTGTCTTGCAAGTCTGCAGCTATAACGAATATCCCATCGTTTCAAAAGCAGGCATGTTTGACCTAAAATGTTTTCTTTAACAATCCACTTTTAATGCATCCAGAATATCACTACCAACAAAAGGGGAGAACATTTCTTCATTTCACCTACGTGGAATTTTTTGTACACAATGCTAGTAATACATGAGTGCTATTGGTAAATCTATAAAGTGCACTTTAATAGTGTAACATTAGCTGTGTTAAGGTTTTCTCTTTTCAGTTTGGCAGCTTGGGTACAGCGAGGCCAAGAATGGTTGCTCTCTGGGGCGCCGTTACTTAGTCTGTCTTCCATGTCTCCATGTCTCAGTCCGCGCCCCGGGTTGAGATTGAAGAGACCAGCCAGAGGGGTGGGCCTGTGTGTGGCGGGGGCTTCCGTATGGCACCTGATGTAGCGGTGGGTGCGGGATGGAACTCTGACAGTAGCGAGGGGCAGCAGCAGCTATGATATCGCCCACTGGAGGTGCAGGCATCACACAGTAGGCGGCTGTGTGGCTCCGGTGCCCCCCCCCAGTGGGCTGCAGAGGGACAGCCCAGGCCCCAGCACACGTAAGAGTCATCTCACTGTAACGCATTTAAAAGTGACACTACTGCCGGCCTGATTCTGGGGTGGCTGGAAGAACCACAAAATAGACTGTCTTACTTACCTGTGCTTCCCTGCACCTCTTCCCATCCATGCTCAGCTTTCATTTTCTTGTCAGTTTCGATTTTCTGTTGCCTGTTTCGTCCTTGCAGTCCAAAATCCAGTTTATTCATTACTTTTTGCAGGGAGATCAATATCTTAGGTAGTCCCCTAATTGGTGTGGGTTGCCACCCTAAAAGGGGTAACTCAAACTTCGATGGGTGTATGTTTCTTCTTAGCTGCCAAGGTTAGAGATTAGAGATTGCTTATCTCTGACATTTCCATAATTTCTGTGTAATTATGAATGACCTTCAACGACCATGAGTTACACTTTCTCGAGATCAAAATCAAGCAATGAACAAGAGACAAACATACATTTCAGAAATTACACCCATTTGAGCAACAAGAACATCCAAAATGTTCTTAAAACTGCTTCAAAGCACCAGGGAACTTAGAACAATGCAGGATGGATGAGTGAGCATGCCAACCTTGCAGCGCATTTCATGTTAGTGACCGTTTTCTTTTTACACACTCTTATTAGTAATGTGACTGGTAGCACCCTTTCTCGGTCCTGCATGAAATCGTGCATGTAACAATTCACATCCGGTATTTAACATCATGATGAATGAACCAACTACACGTGTGCGGCAAATAAACTAGTGTGACAAAAGACCAATTTATTAAAAACAAGTGTAGGGGGCGGGGCCAAGATGGCGACCTAACCAGACGTTGGATCGTGAGTCTCCCCGGCCCTGAGACCCAATTCAACCCCTAAATAATGCATTTTACCCCTCCTAAACATCTGCATATCCTTGGTCCCGCTGGAGAAGTCAGTGGTGTCGGCTTCGGCGGGCTCCGGTCGCCTGGTCCGCCCGGATCGCTGTCCTGCCGGAGAGCCGGGACCGCCCGAGGCTGCTCCGCCTTCCCGCCCGAGCTGCAGTAAGCTAGCCAAGTGATCCACAGACGGAGCTCGGAGGGGGGCCCTGACGGAGGGGTACGCTGGTAGACGGTGACCACTGAGTGCTGTCCTGCACCGGGACCCCCGAGCCGGCGGCGGCATTTCCCGGAAGTGACAGCGAGGACCGGCACTTGAGGCACGACTAGTCGCGAAACAGGAACAGACGCATGACTACACGGCGCCCTTGGTGGAGCGGGAGGACCCGATCTGGGGGTCCAGTGATCCGAGCTGCATTGGCCACACGAGCGCTGCCATCAGGAGCCGGATCGGCCCGCGGGCTGCCTGATACGGACCTTCGGTGGTGCCGGACCCGCCACGAAACTTGAGGCCCCGGCTGTGCGGCCTACCGTAAGCGGAGCTTGACTGGGGCTCTGGGGACCTGCCGGCAGCCCTGGGGACTGGGTTGTGCCCTGTGGCGCAGTACACCCGGACTGCATCTAGCGGCTGGCGACACTTGGGAGAGGCCCCCCCCTACACGGGACCAGGAGTGACGGCCCCTCGGGAGACCGGAGCGGGTGATTGCATCTCCGTTGGCCTGCTGCGTGGATGGTCCCGATTGGGACTGGCGAAGACGGGGGACGCAGCGAGGAACTTTGCTGAAGCCGGTGGTCCGTTGAGGCCTGCTTCGGGGCAAGGTAGGCGGGGAGTGAAGCACCTGCCCGGGAGTCGGGCCCCCCGGCTAGGGACCTGTTGGGTGGCGGCCGGTGAGATCGGCGTTCTTGGTGCGTGGGTGCGGCGCGGGCTCTGGGCCTCTCCCCTGCAGAGACCTCCCACCCTTGGCCGCGGGAGTTGGTTAGCCCGCTGGTGGGCTGCAGCCTGCGGGACCTGGCTCGGCCTTGTTGGCGGCGATGACCTGGGTCCGCGCCCACGGAGACCTACATCACGGCACTACAGTTGACGAGCCGGAGTTGGAGGTGACGGGTCCCCTGTGGGTGGCCTTTACAGCTGCTCGACGGACCCTGGCAGCTTGCGGACTGTGTCTTCGCCCTGCGGGCCAGCGGGAGGTGCGGTGAGTGGATACCCCTCTGCTTATACCCCAATACCCGACACCCCCGGGTACTTCCCCAGACAAGCTTTGTGGGTGCTGCACCTGAGAGGGAGCCCACTGCGCCCTGCTGGCCCCTGCTTCCGTGATTAGGCTCCTGGAGACTGCCTATATCTCTTCAGTGCCCGGAAAAGAGATCTCCGACCCGCCTTGAGCCCCTCAGAGACCTGGAACTATGGCCAACACCAACTGCCGAGCTGGCCGCACAATACCAGACATGCTGGCTAAGAGTGTTGTGAAAGGGGACAAGACCCGCACGCCTCCCTCGCCCACTGTCCCGACCGATGCTTTAGTGCAGGAAGATGGAAATGCCCCTATCACCAAGGCGTTCCTGGAACCCTTATTCAATACCCTGTGCGATGACTTCACGGCCCTGAAACAGGATCTGGCCGGGGAGCAACGTGAACTCCGCAGAGATGTGGATGGTCTGGGCGAGAGAGTGGCGGCAGTGGAATCCGCGGATCAAGCACGCAGCGAAGAGGTTGAATTTTTGTGACAAGAGGTGCTCCAACTCCGAGAACAGCAGGTGGACCTTTAAGCGCACACAGAGGACCTTGAGAACCATTCCCGGAGGAACAATATCTGCGTGCGGGGTGTTCCATTAAAAGCCGAGGGTAACAGCATATCCGGCTACCTACGGGACCTCTTCAGGGAGATTCTCGGGGAGCCGGCTGACTTTGAGGTCCGTATTGACCGTGCACACAGAGTGGGCCTGGCGAGGCGGGCCTCTGCCCCTCCGCCGAACATTCTGGCATTTCTTCCAGATTTCCCTTTGAAAGAGCGCATCCTACGAGAGGCACGCCAGAAACAGCCTCTTAGCTTCCAGGGCCATTCAGTGGCATTATTTCAGGACCTTTCGGCCATCACGCTCCAAAAGCGGAAATCCTTCCATGCAGTTACGTCCTTTCTCCAAGCTAAAGGGATACCGTACTCCTGGGGACACCCGTTTTGGATTATCTTCAAATGGGAGGGAGCCCTGCACCAGATGCGCTCCCTTTGTGACACCTGCGCCCTGTTGGGCACCTGGGGGAATGTCGTCACAAGGGTCACGCAGGGGGTCCTCGTCGTCGCAGGCAGACAGGTGGCAACGGGTGAGAAGACGCCACCATCCTAAGAAGGGCCTCAAACCAGACCCAGAGACGGTGGCCCAAGAACAAGCTGCAGCTATCCAGGAAGTGGTGAAAGACACATTGAACAACGATTGACATCTCAAGGTTTGGGGTAGATGTATCGCACTCTCTTTATGTAGAGGGGGGTAAGGGGCCGGGGAGCCGATGGGGCTGCTGTTGCCACATTCCACCTTCCACGTTCCTCTACGTTCTACTATAGATCTGGACTACGAGGTAGCTGATCTTGGCTTGGGTGTTGTCAACCCAACGCCACATTTCCCAACGTTGACTTGAACTATGGGCCACCACAAACTTGTGACTGGTCCAAGACTATTTTGTTCTTTGGGGATTTCTCAGTTGGGGTTAGGGAGGGAGTCAGGAGGGAGTTGGGGGGGGGGTTGAGGGGGGAGTCCAGAGCTCAAGTCTTGTGCATGCATGCTCATTGCGCTTCAACGCAGCCCGCTTCTTACCATACCGGGGGGACTCTTTACAGCCCCTGCTAAGAGTTGCCTGCAGAGCAACATAGTCTCAACATAGTCTCAGCCCATAACTTCACACGCCACAATGCCTAACACTTTTACAATACTGACACTCAATGTGCGAGGGCTCAACAACCCAGTTAAGAGACGAGCGATCCTCTCTTCTCTGGAAAGTACACGCGCGGACATCTGCCTCCTCCAGGAGACACACCTGCTGGCCCGGGATTGTTACAGGCTCCGTGTGCGGGCGTTCCCGGGCCAATACTTCTCCTGCGGAGCCAATAAGACGACCGGAGTTGCCATTCTTGTAGCAAGACACTTTAGGGGAGAGGTCCTCCACAAAATAGCAGAGATAAGGGGCAGAATCCTGGTGTATCGTGTTGCCCTGGATGGAGTGACCTTTACAGTAGGCTCTTTGTACAGTCCCAATGAGGGTCAGGAGAAATTCCTACATGCCGTCCTTACCGAAATAACGGTGGGGACATGAATGTAGTCTTTGATGTTGCCTTAGACCGGTCTTCTCCGCGCACTTTCCATGCTAGAAGCCTCTCGACCGACTGCACTGACTGATTGCGGGACCTTAATTTACACGACCTGTGGCGGTGGCGACATCCGGGGGAGCGAGAATATTCTCATTATTCTGCGGCACATAAGTCGTACGCCCACATAGAACACCTCCTAGTGACCAGCCTGGTGTGCTATCTTACTTCGGCAGTGGATATGGAAGTCATATCCCTATCGGATCATGCCCCGGTATCTATGACTATTACTGCTCCGCCGTCCCTACCACCTTCCAGAGTGTGGCGCCTTCGGGACACGCTCTTGCATAGACAGGCTGTGGTGAAACAGATACAGGAATCCATACAGGATTTTCTACGACATAACTCGAATCCCGACACCCCCCTTGCAACCCAATGGGCCGCATTGAAAGCTGTCCTTAGGGGAGTATTTATAGCGATCTCCTCAGCTGACAATCGCTTATGGAAAGAAAAGCGTGAGGAACTCACCCAGAAGGTGCAGGAACTCGAACGCATGCATCAGCGGACGGGAGCCCCAAGAGTCTGGAGACAGCTCAAGGTGGCACAAGGACATCTTGCAGCCCTCGACAATGACCAGGCAGAATATGCGGCATTGAGGCTGAGACACGCCTACTACACGGGGGGAGATCGGTGTGGGCGGTTACTGGCCAGTTGGCTCCGAATAGTCCACCAACGACAAAAAGTGAATGGACTCGTACGCGCCGAAGCCTCTCCTGTGTGGGAGGATGCGCAAATAGCGGAGACATTCAGCGATTTCTATGCTGATCTTTATGAGGGCACCCCCTGAATGCTGCTGCCGCGACCAAGTATCTGGACTCGGTCAAACTCCCATCTCTGACACCCGAACAATAGGACTGGCTAGAGAGAGACATTCGCATTGAGGAGGTGGTCGCTGCCATTGCTCGACTTAAGATGGGGAAGGCACCTGGGCTGGCGTCTATTCTCCTTTCTTTTACAAGACTTTCTGCACCACCGTTACTCACTTGCCTATTTAACTCATTTGCGGACCCGGGGGCCATCCCTCCGGATCTCCTGCGCGCCTCTATCTCAGTTATTCCAAAGCCGGGCAAGGACGGTACTAAATGCGGGGCATATCGGCCGATTTCCCTCCTTAATGTTGACCTCAAACTCTACACCAGCATCCTCGCCACACGTCTGGCTGCCCATCTGCCGGGCTTGGTGGATTTCGACCAGGCGGGCTTTGTCCCTGACCGCCAGACAGTTGACAATACTAAAAGGGTAACCCACCTGATCGAAAAGGCCTCCTGAATACCTGGGGAATACATGATATTAGCGGTCGATGCGGAAAAGGCATTCAACCGTGTCCACTGGCCCTACCTAGAAATGGTATTAGCCAAGTTTGGGATGGGGGAGAAATTTTGAACCCTAATCTTTAACTGCTACAACAGGTCCTCCACAGTAGTGAGAGTCAATGGCTACACTTCAACCGCGTTCCCCATCGAGAGAGGGACGAGACAAGGGTGCCCTCTGTCGACACTTCTCTTTGCCCTTTATATGGAACCCCTCGGGTATCGGATCAGGCAGCCTCAGGATGCCTTGGGCATCAAGTTCGGAGGCGATCTCCATACCAACAGCCTCTGCGCGGTTGATGTCCTACTTACTCTGGACCGTCCGCGGACGGTACTGCCAGCGTGCGTTACCGAGCTTGAAGCCTTTGCCGAGGTGTACGGCTTCAAATTGAATACAGACAAATCTATAGCATTAGACTTGTCTCTTACGGCTTCGACATGGGCTTATCTACAATCCTTCTTGGCCGTTCAATGGGCCACGGGCACTGTTTCATGCCTTGGAATTCAGCTCGCCCCGATCCTGGCTGGGATGGTCACAGCCAACTATAATACTCTACGTGGCCGCATCCGCTGGGAGCTGGATCGGTGGAGGCATCTTCCCCTATCCAGGCTAAAACGCATTGCTATAAGAAAAGGACCTGCAAGGGATTTTGTTATCTTTCTATTTATCAGCACTAATAGAATCTGTTATAAATAATCAGAATACCTGATACTGTTTTCAATCAGTGGCTGTGTTATGTTATTGGCTTTAAATACATGAGTCCCAAAGGATCAATACAACTAGTGTTACCACACTAACACAGTACAAATAGAAAATAATGAATAAATGCAAAAAAACAGGATTTTGTATTGTCTGAAGATTATTATTTGTTTTCAAGACAAATAAATATATATTTTTGTACAACAGAGATAAACATTCAAAATAGGGTGCATACATAGATATTATTTAGATATTCAAGGTATCGATTGTTTCCTCCTTTGGTATATCTAAATCATAAGTCCAGACTGCTCATAAATAATAATACAGTGATTTCAACTCCAAATCAGAAGAAAATCAAAGATGACAAATTAAATCAGAATGCAGAGTTGGACTAAATAGTCGACGTTTCGGTCTCTTTGGGAGTTTTTCACAAGACCATCATCAGGACAAAATAATCTTATATACAGTAGATGACCCTCTGTAAAAAGAACAACATTATGTTACAATATGTACATGTGTAATCAAAAAACCTGGTTACAAATCTATACAATCTTTAATTGAAACAATCTATATTTATTTACATTTTTACAGACCTATTACTAGTTTTCTTAAAAAGTCGGTGTGGCGACTAAAGAACATAGGCAAAATAGATTTTAATCTAGCGTAAAATATTAAAAGTCCAGAAAATTCACTAAATGATATTATGGACTCACTTTTTCTTAATTAGAGACACGTCACTTATATAGTCAAGGCGGCAGCAGCACTTTGAATGTGGCGTTGACGCGAAGCAAAGAGATAAATCTTGTGCCAAAGTTTACTGTAAAAGATGGGGCCAAACGATAAGTTATTGTCCCACCCTAATTCCAAGCAGTACATTTGCTTTAGATTTTAGGTGAAAAAGTATTATTGATTTACCTCGTATTTTATACAGGAGTGTTGTCAAAGGTTACTGGTAGGATATCCAATTTTGATCATTTCCAGAACACTCGTATATTTCTAGTTGGGTACAAGATATATATGCATTTTAGATTCACAGCATATTTTTTAACCCACAGAAACTTAAATTATTGTTGTCAATTATAAAGGGATATGCATTGTGTCAGTGGTAGTTGGAAAGAGCCATTAATTGTTATCGAACAGCCAAAACAACCAAAACATAATAGGCTGGTGATTGTCAGTCGTATTGAATGTAAAAACCAGTTGGTCAGTTAACAGTACTGGTTCACATGGGGTATTAGACCTAATATTGGCAATTGAATAAAACGTTTATTGCCATAAACATTCACAAAGGCATTAGACATGATCGTGGCAAACAGTTCGAGTGTTAATAAAATTAGGCATGTAGCGTTTTTAGTAACCGACATCCTTATTATTGAATCATTTAAATGAGTCCTGGGAGACACAGAACAAAAATGATATCCCTTAACATTTCTAGACGGGTATTCTATTCAGGAGGCCAAGGCTTACTAACTATAGAAATGCATCGGCGAAGCATTCCATGTCTCGATAGTTAAAACACGTGCAGGGCGCTTTAACAATAGTCGCAGTGGAAGTCCTTTCCAAAATTCACTTACTTCAAATTTCGATCGTAAGCCCGCCACAGTCCAGACGAATCAAGTCACGGCTTGCAACAATGTATACGTATTGTTGCTTGTTTATAAAGCGATACAGATCTCGGGGTGTTGCGTGATCTCGCGATACTATGCGATAAGGACATATGCTATGTCTTTGGGTGTAGCTATGGCGGCCATTGTAGCCCATGTAATTTGTATATTACAGGTCCATATTATATCTAAGTTGTGGTTGTTTGAAGTGCATTTTGATTGAATTTTAGTTTTTAGGATTTGAATAAAATACACTTTTACAATGTTGCATAACTGGTTAAAAAGGTTTTGGGCGACGTTGAATTGCTGCTTGTTCATAAAACGTCACAGATCTCGGGGTATTGCGTGATTACGTGATAACACGCAAAGAGAACATTCACTATGTCTTTAGGTGTAACCATGGCGGCCATTTTGGCCTATGCAGTTTATATATTGCAAATCAGTGTTATATCTAGGTTGTAGTTATTGGTGGACATTTTAAAACGAATATTAGTTTCTAGGATTTGAATCAAATACAATTTGCAATGTTACATAACTGTTATAAAAAGTTTAAAGAAAAACTTAAAAGAATTACAGTCTGTCAATAGCTAATATTTGGACATGTTTATATCAACTACATTAATCCTGTTGCTAAAAAAGCGCTCACAGTCTCTAAATTTTACATCATAGAATAAGGACTCACAGTCTACATAGTTATTGTACATATTTAACTAGATCACAGTATAGTTAACACAACATTATGATCTACACATATCTTTTATAGAATATGTTGTGTGACTGTGTGTGGATAATGACTGACTTCAAACTTAACCAAGATTTAACCATGCTTCTTAGAAGAGTTCAGGTCAAGCATGCAAGGGTATGCCACTCAATACAAAAATTTAGTCCATTTTTTACACTATTGGCAATTTCAATCCAGCGGTTTTCTTTGATAGTCAGGGTTTTCTCACAGTTTTTTTGTCTGATGGATGGTTTTACCACATCAATCACCCACTAGGTCATTTCTTTTTCGGAATGTTTAGCAGAAGAATAATGTTCTACTAATGGAGCATTCTCAACTTTGCAGCGTATCCGTGATTGATGTTGCAGAATTCTCTGCTTTATCATCTGTGTGGTTTTACCGATATACAGTTGACCACATGGGCACTGTATGCAGTAGATTACGCTACTAGTCCTGCAGTTGGAAAAGTGTTTGACGGTGAATTTACGTTCATTAATATCAAAGGTTTTGATGTTGTTGGTGGTATTGCAAGCCATACAGTTATTACATTTATAATGGCCTTGTACTGGGGATAGCTGTTTCATATTGTCAACAGTGTTTACATCCTGTAGTTCGCATGCATGTACTAAGCGGTCTCTTAAATTGGGCCCGCGTTTGAATGAGAACATTCGTTTTTCTCTCAATTCAGGTAAATCTTTTAGCAGAGGCCAGTTTTTTGCTACAATTTTTTTGACCTGTTGGCTGAATGTGCCAAAAGTCGTCACACATACAAGTGCTGCCTGGTTGTTCTTAGGCTTAGTCTGGAGCAAAGATTCACGGTCATTGTACCATGTGCGTTTCATGGAATTCTTGAGGAGCTTATTAGGGTACCCTCTCTCTTGTAGTTTAGTTTTCAGAATTTTTGCCTCGTGAAAATAGTCAGACCGTTTGTAAAAATTTCTACGCAACCGTAGAAATTGTCCGAAGGGTAACCCATCACGTAAGGATTTCGGATGGTGACTATTATATTTCAATAGGGTGTTACGTGTGGTTGGTTTCGTATACAGAGTTGTATAGATGGTATTCTCCTCACTGACTTTGATGGTTAAGTCGAGAAAATTCATTTTGTCCGCATGGTACTCTAAAGTGAACTGTAGGTGTGGATTCCTTTTGTTTAACCACTCATGGAATTGTTTCAATAGTTCCTGGTTTCCTTTCCATATAAGGAAGACATCATCTATATATCTTAGCCAGCATGATATGTTGGCTAAGAACGGATTTAGGTTGTCATAGATGAATTCTTTTTCAAAGTTATTCACATAGATGTTGGCTATGTAGGGGGCATAAACTGCCCCCATTGCCACGCCTTTCAGTTGTTGGTAGAACTTTTTCTCAAAGAGGAAAAAGTTTTGGCACATAGAAATCTTGATACATTTCACTATGAATTGGCTGGGAACAGTATGTGGTCTTTCCCGGCTATCTAAAAGATCTTTAATGAGTGTGAGAACCTCTTCTTGGGGAATGTTTGTATATAGACTAGTGATGTCCATAGTCACTAGGTATTCCTGTTCTGAGTTATAATCATGATTTTCATGTTTTGTTATCACAGTGGTCGTATCTCTGATATATGTGTCTGCCTGAGTTACAAATGGTCTAATGAAAAAGTCTGAATATTGGGCAAGTGGCTTAAGAATTGAATTGCAACCAGCAACAATTGGTCTCCCTGGTGGTTCCGTGGCATGCTTATGGATTTTAGGGAGGATGTACATGGCTGGCACAGTTGGTGATTTGTTTATGAGAAAGGCAGCTTCTTTAGTACTTAGCCACCCTCCCACAAGTCCTTGATCACTTAGAGTTTTTATTTGTTTTTCTAGTAGGGGGAGGGATCTGATCTTAGTAATTTATAGTTGTCTGCTACAGATAGTTGTTTCAACATTTCTTGTCTGTATGCTTCACGGTCCCATAATACTAGACCACCCCGCTTGTCGGCAGGTTTAATTACCGTGTCTTTTAGGGTTAGGTCTTAAGACACGGTAATTAAACCTGCCGACAAGGGGGGGTGGTCTAAACAAATCACCAACTGTGCCAGCCATTTACATCCTCCCTAAAATCCATAAGCATGCCACGGAACCACCAGGGAGACCAATTGTTGCTGGTTGCAATTCAATTCTTAAGCCACTTGCCCAATATTCAGACTTTTTCATTAGACCATTTGTAACTCAGGCAGACACATCTATCAGAGATACGACCACTGTGATAACAAAACTTTGGGATGTAAGCATTTTGGTATTCTAGTCGAGTTAAGAAGTCAATCGCCTTCCTCTCAAACTAGAAAGGTAGAAGCAGTAATAGACTCAGGAGCTACGGGAAATTTTATGGATACTCAGTTTTTCTCCCACTTAGGCTTTGAGTCTATTTTAAAAGATCATCCAGAGATTGTTAGAGCAGTAGATGGTAAGGAGTTAACTTCAGGACCGATTAGCCGACAATCTGAAATCCTTGAAATGGACTGTTCGCCTATTCACCGTGAAAAGATCCAATTTGACATCATAGACGCCCCTCAGTTCAAGATGATTCTGGGAATTCCTTGGTTGATTAAACACAACCCAAGTATAGATTGGGTGTCTCAGACTATAACCTTTCAGTCATCTCATTGCATTAACAGATGCTTTCTCCTTGAAAGATCAGGAGAAATTATTCAAGGGTTTAACTTTCCTTCCGATTCATCTAGAGTTTTGGCAATAGAAGGTGTTCCATCTGTTTACTCAGATCTTCAAGACGTTTTTGACAAAAAAAAGGCAAACACTCTCCCTCCACACAGGGACTTTGATTGTAGAATTGATCTTGTCCCAGGGGCTACTCTGCCTTGTAGCCGAATTTATGCATTAACGGAAAAAGAGAATGTCCATCTTAGAGAGTACTTGGATGAGTACCTGACAAATGGCTTTATTCGTCATTCCAAGTCTCCTGTCTCATCAGCTCTCTTTTTTATTCTGAAAAAAGGAGGTGAATTGCGCACGTGCATAGATTTTAGAGCCTTGAACAATGTGACAGTAAAAAACCGGTATCCTTTGCCTTTGATTCCCACCTTGTTAGACCAGATCAAAAAGGCTACCATTTATACAAAATTGGATTTGCGGGGAGCTTATCATTTGGTACGAGTTCGAAAGGGTGACGAATGGAAAACAGCTTTTCGTACAAAATTTTGACTTTTTGAATATCAAGTCATGCCTTTTGGTCTTTGCAATGCCCCTGCAGCCTTCCAATTTTTTATAAATGAAGTTCTGCATGAATTTATTGATGTATGCTGTGTTGTTTATATAGATGACATTCTTATCTTTTCAAATTCTGAAGAAGAGCATGTGCAACAGGTCCGAGCTATTCTTAAAAAACTGCTTTCTAATTCTTTGTATGTCAAGTTGGAAAAAAGTTTGTTCCACACTTCAAAAGTAGAGTTCTTGGGATATGTCATCAGTCCTAAGGGGATAGAAATGGACCCAAAGAAAGTGGAAGCGGTTGAATCCTGGCCCAGTCCTTCTTCTGTAAAACAAGTACAAAGTTTCTTGGGATTCGCAAATTTCTACCGTCGGTTCATTCAAGATTTTTCTAAGACAATCACTCCTATCACAAAATTGTTGAGAAAAGGTGTAAAGTTTGTGTGGACAGACCTAGCTGAAGAAGCTTTTCAGAAACTCAAAAAGAAATTTATTTCAGCCCCTATTCTTTCTCATCCAGATCCCAGTCAGCCTTTTATTGTAGAAGCTGATGCTTCCCAATTTGCAGTAGGAGGTATTTTGTCTCAAAGACATGTAGACACAGGACAAATGCACCCAATTGCATATTTCTCTAGAAAATTATCTGAAGCAGAATTGAATTATGCAATTGCAGATAAAGAACTTCTGGCTATAAAGGCAGCATTTGAAGAATGGCGCCATTATTTGCTGGGAGCTAGACATCCAGTGACAATATATACGGACCATAGAAATCTCCAAGCCTTGAGATCTGTAAAAGCTCTATCTGCTAGACAATTGAGATGGTCAATGTTCTTTAATGATTATAATTTTGTTATTACCTATCGACCAGGTAAAGAAAATTTGAAAGCTGATGCATTGTCTAGAATGGGAGAAGTTTTTATAGATGCTCCGTCTGAGGTAAAACCTGTAATACCTATATCACGATTTCAAGCAAGTATAACTGTTTGTGATGTTATTTCAGACATTAAGAAAGAATTGGCAAAGAAAGATTTCAAGGTTTGGAAAGAATCACATCCTTATTTACAGGAAAGGGATGATTTGATCTTTATGCAGAATCTCATTTTTGTACCCACTGATGCACTAAAAGAAAAGATTCTACACTTTCATCATGATACTGCCTTATCAGCTCACCCAAGTAAGATTAAGACCTATGACTTAATCAAAAGAACCTTCTGGTGGCCTTCAATGTTTAAAGATGTGCAACTTTTTGTTGAAACTTGTGGTGTTTGTATTCAGAATAAACCTTCTCATCAAAATCCAAGTGGTTTGTTAAACCCTCTACCTTTACCACCTCAACCATGGCACACAATCTCTTTAGATTTTATTGTTGAGTTACCAATCACTAAAAAGGGGTTTACCACCATTCTAACTATTGTGGACCAATTTTCACGCATGGCTCATTTTGTCCCGCTTAAGAAACTACCAACTAGCATGGAATTGGCACACTTGATAATGGAAAATGTAGTCCGTTTGCATGGGATTCCATCAGTGGTAATTTCGGACAGGGGGTCCCAGTTTATTTCACGAGTTTGGCAAAACTTGAGGTCTCTTCTGAATATGGATGTACGTCTATCCTCTAGCTATCATCCTCAAACAGATGGTCTTACGGAACGCACTAATCAAACTATAGAGCAATTCATTTGTTGTATGCTAACTAATGTAGGTGAGGAATGGTCAACACTCCTTAGTCAACTGGAATTTGCCTATAACAATGTTGATCATTCCTCCCTTGGAATGTCACCTTTTTTTTGTAACCTAGGTTATCACCCTAACTCTTTTCCTAAAGAGATAAAAGAACTTAATCATGTACCAGCTATTTCTGAGTATGTTTCCAAATTATCTTCCATTCAAGAACAAGCAGCTTTCAATTTAGCCAAAGCGAAAGAAGATCAGAAAAAGTTTGCTGACAAACATAGGTCTGACCCTCCACTTTATTCGCCTGGGGATAAGGTTTGGTTAAGCACTAAAAATTTGAGATTAAAAGGAAATCATAAATTTAATCCTAGGTACATAGGTCCTTTTCCCATAGAGAAAATCATAAATCCAGTATGTGTGAGATTGACCTTACCTGCCAAATATCAGATCCATCCAGTGTTCCATGTATCGTTAATCAAACCTTTTCACTCCCAGACTCGATTTATCCAACCTCCTTCCTCCATTGATATTGAGGGAAATCCAGAATTCAAAGTAAAAACGATTTTAGATTCCAAGAGGTCTAGGGGAAGATTGCTTTACCTTAAAGATTGGAAAGGTTACGGCCCGGAGGAAAGGTCTTGGGAACCTTTGGAACATTTAAGAAATGCTCCCAAATTATTAAAGAGGTTCCATACTCAACATCCTGAGAAACCCAAACCCATTGCACCGGTCTTAGGGGGGATCTTGAGGAGGGAGTACTGTCACGATTCTCCTGTTCCACCTGTTCCTTTCTATGAAAGCATGCAAGATGCTCATCAGTTATGTACAACCAGTACATAACTGTATTTTTCCCATCTGAAAAAACCCACCCCTTTCCCGTGCACCAGCACCTCTTTATGTATTTGTGTTTTTGTGAAAATGCTTTTAGATACGTTTTGCAAGAGAAATAGCAGTAACTATAGTTGGCATACAAATGCTAAGTTTTATTTCATTGTGACCTTGGTTCAGGCATTTCCGTGATTTGTTTGAGGTATTTCACTTTGTTAAAACCTTGCTGACAGAAAGCTTTTACACGCGGAAAGCCGAAGGCAAAATAGACGCGTGTGCGTTTACTTTTGCCGTCTGCCGTCTGTATGCTGAAAGCCTTCTGCTCGCGCTGCACGCGGAAGGCAGAAGACAGTTGAAACGTGCAAGCGCACGTTGTCTTTGGGTGCGGACGGTATTTAAACCGCACCCACACCTAGGGAACTCGCTTTGCCTCTGGATTTTCAAGAGGACAACTACGCGAGTTCCGCCTGCAGAATCCCTGCTTCAGCGCTCCACCAGAGGACTTCGTGGGAGCATCTTCTAAGCCTATTGAACTGCTTATCCAGCGCAAGGATTGAAGAACTTTGCTTGCAGCTCCGCAATCTTCACGATCAGGACAAGAAGACATTAAAGCTAAGTTTTTGTTACTCTCAAGGCGCCCAACGCAAGAAAGAAAGCTATTTAAAATAGGATTTGACTAAGACTTCTCTTTTAATAGTGTCTTTTGGGGGCTATTTGAATATCAGTGATTTCTTTAGAGTCTGATTTGTTTTACAATTAGGATTCTTGTGATTTACAGTGTGCTCAAATCTGTTTTCTGTTTTGGAAGTATTCACAAGAAAGTCATTGTGAATTACATTTTATGTTTAAGAGTATAGAAATTACATATCTGTCTAGGAGTATTCACAAGAAGGTGATTGTGAATTACATATGCACAAGTTGTCGCTTTTCTTGGTGTATTTCATTTTTCTTAGGTAAAATACATAAAAGCTCATCAGAACCCACCATTTAATCTGGAGAGGAGTAGATTCTCAAGTAAGTTTTGGTAACAGGGGAGAGAGAACGAGGAGAAAGAGAACTATTGGGAAAGACTGGATTTGTTAATAGTTGTTATTTATTTAATTCACAGACTTCTAATCTGTAAAGCTACAAGTCATCCTTAAAGGACAACTCCAAAACTACATTCCAGACAAGACAAAGAAATACTGGACGGTGGATAGAACCAGACTGTTCGCAGGTAGGACTCGGCTCAGTGAAAACTAGCTCTTTAAATAGGGAAGTGGGTGGACCAGCTTTTAAGTAGGAATACTAAGAGAATAGATTTGATAGTAAGTTTTATTGTTCTTGTTAATTCGCAGGTCGACAGTCAGACGCATAACACTCCAGTCAACGTCCAGTACCGGCCCTCCTCCCGAAAGTTCTAGTTAATGCTTAGCTGTAAAATCTAGTCAGCAAGTTTTGGTTAGAGTTTTTGGGAAGTTGGGAAGTTGGTCCCTTGCGTCTCTGCGAAAACCTCTACGCTGTCTACAGGAATTCCTGTCATTTCTAAGGTAAGAGACAGCGTACTTAGGTCTTGACAGTGCCAAAACTTTTTCCTCTTTGAGAAAAAGTTCTACCAACAACTGAAAGGCGTGGCAATGGTGGCAGTTTATGCCCCCTACATAGCCAACATCTATGTGAATAACTTTGAAAAAGAATTCATCTATGACAACCTAAATCCGTTCTTAGCCAACATATCATGCTGGCTAAGATATATAGATGATGTCTTCCTTATATGGAAAGGAAACCAGGAACTATTGAAACAATTCCATGAGTGGTTAAACAAAAGGAATCTACACCTACAGTTCACTTTAGAGTACCATGCGCACGAAATGAATTTTCTCGACTTAACCATCAAAGTCAGTGAGGAGAATACCATCTATACAACTCTGTATACGAAACCAACCACACGTAACACCCTATTGAAATATAATAGTCACCATCCGAAATCCTTACGTGATGGGTTACCCTTCGGACAATTTCTACGGTTGCGTAGAAATTGTTACAAACGGTCTGACTATTTTCATGAGGCAAAAATTCTGAAAACTAAACTACATGAGAGAGGGTACCCTAATAAGCTCCTCAAGAATTCCATGAAACGCGCATGGTACAATGACCGTGAATCTTTGCTCCAGACTAAGCCTAAGAACAACCAGGCAGCACTTGTATGTGTGACGACTTTTGGCACATTCAGCCAACAGCTCAAAAAAATTGTAACAAAAAACTGGCCTCTGCTAAAAGATTTACCTGAATTGAGAGAAAAACCAATGTTCTCATTCAAACGCGGGCCCAATTTAAGAGACCGCTTAGTACATGCATACGAACTTAAGCCACGCCACAGGACTCCACTGAACGGACCACAGCTGCGTCCACTTCACCTTCAAAATAACGACGATCCACCACCACCAGCAACAGGTTGCCCGAAGAAGCTGGAACAAGATCACAGCCGACCAGCTCGCCGCTTCCCTGAGCCAGCATCCACCTGCCAGCTCAGCGAACCCCAGCCAGGCCGCCGACAACCTCACGAAGTGGATCAGCAACTGCGCGGACGAACTCGCCCCTCTGAGGACCCCGCCCAGCAGACCCGGCAGCAAGAAAGCCCCATGGTTCACCGACGAACTCAAGAGCTCCAAGAAGAACTGCCGAGCCCTCGAGAAAGTCTGGAGAAGGGAACCAACACCGGGCAACATGACCACCCTCAAGCTTGCCACCCGGAAGCCCCACCAACTGATCCGCGCCGCCAAGAAAACTGCATTCAAGGACCGGCTGAGCAACAACGCACACAACTGCAAGGAACTCTTCAACATCGTGAAAGAGCTCTCCAACCCCAACGCCGGAAACAACGACATCACCCCATCGCAAGACCTTTGCAACTCCCTCGCCTCCTACTTCCACAACAAGATCGCGGACATACACAACAGCTTTACCATTCAACCGGCGCACGCCACGACCGCAGCAACGCCGCCCACCACCACCCTCCGCACCTGGACTCCGATCAGCACCGAAGACACCGTCCGCATGATGAACTCCATCCACTCCGGATCTCCGACCGACCCCTGCCCTCACCACGTCTTCAACAAGGCCGACGCTGTCATCGCACCCCACCTGCGGGACATTATCAACACCTCCTTCGACACCGCCACCTTCCCTGAGAGCTGGAAGCACGCCGAACTCAGCGCTCTACTCAAGAAACCTACAGCGGACCCCACCGAACTCAAGAATTACCGCCCCATCTCGCTCCTCCCGTTTCCAGCCAAAGTCATCGAGAAGACCGTCAACAAACAGCTGCCCGCCTTCCTCGAGACGAATGTATCCCTTGACCCCTCACAGTCTGGCTTCTGAGCCAACCACAGCACCGAGACCGCCCTCATCGCTGCCACCGACGACATCCGAGCCCTGATGGACAACGGAGAAACAGCGGCCCTCATCCTCCTAGACCTCTCCGCGGCATTCGACACTGTCTGCCACCGCACCCTAGTGCAGCGCCTCAGCAACGTCGGAATCCAGGAGAAGGCACTGGAATGGATCATCTCCTTCCTCGACGGAAGAACACAGAGAGTCCGCCTACCGCCGTACAAGTCAGAGGCCACTGAAGTCATGTGCGGCGTCCCGCAAGGATCCTCGCTGAGCCCCACCCTCTTCAACGTCTACATGAGCCCCCTCGCGGCCATCGCACGCCAACACAACCTCAACGTAATCTACGCCGACGACACCCAGCTGATCCTCTCCCTGACCAACGACCCCGCCGCCGCCAGAGCCAACCTGTACGAAGGGATGAAAGATGTAGCCGAGTGGATGACGACCAGCCGCCTGAAACTGAACTCATTTTTGGTTCCAGTGGTGAAATCAAAACTAATAACACTTAATTTATATGGCTCAATGGCGATAAAAATTACTACTGAGGATTGAGGATGGCTGTAACCAGTAGAGCGGGAGCGGGAGGAGCGAGACCCGGAAGCGAGAAGCTGCAAGACGCGACCGAGCTCTGCAGCAGTGAGGTATTATCCTCATCTAATACATTGATACAGACACTACCCTTGTCTGTCATAATACTGGGACAAAGATTCGAATATTCGATCCATGTCACACCCATTGCAGGTGTAATCAACATTACTGCAGATCATTATACAATTACCTTGTGCAACATATTGCGCCTTCCCCGACCACTGCAAGTGTGCCCGGCTGGGTCACTTGTAAGTGTTTGAACTTTTTTATTCTTTATACCACGCATGGGTGATCATAGAAGCAGAAATAAGATGTCCTTCATTTTCCTGTCCTGACGAGACCCTCACCCTTAAGGGTCGAAACGCCGTCGACGCTACGTGGAATAGAACCCCTAAACAGAGTGCCTTCGAATGTGTAGACTCACTCAGAAAAATTAAATTATATATCTAATTTGGGTCATTTTCCAGTATATGTATTCATTTAAGAAACCACTGTGCCTTTAGAGTACCTATGTGTTTTGTATTGTTTAGTTTGGTTGTTTTTGACACACTTGGGACACATTGCACTTCTATGTATTGTTGATGTCTTTTTTGTATGAACTACTCTGTATGACATAATTGAATATGACTACAAAGTAAAAACGAGAGAGGATTATAGAGAATTGTGTTTATGCCTCTTCTTTCAGCCATCCTCAATCCTCAGTAGTAATTTTTATCGCCATTGAGCCATATAAATTAAGTGTTATTAGTTTTGATTTCACCACTGGAACCATTGTTCTTGATATAACTTTCTGCCCTGGTTCCTTGTGAGTAGGGTTTCCCTTGTCTTTTGTGATAGATTGAAACTGAACTCAGACAAGACGGAGGTCCTCATCCTGGGCTCCTCGCCCTCCGCCTGGGACGACTCCTGGTGGCCCCCCGCCCTGGGCACCGCACCCAAACCGACGGACCACGCACGCAACCTGGGCTTCATCCTGGACTCCTCCCTCTCCATGACCAGACAAGTCAACGCCATCTCCTCGTCGTGCTTCAACATCCTGCGCATGCTACGGAAGATCTTCTGGTGGATCCCCACCGAGACCAGGAAGACTGTCACCCAGGCCCTCGTCACCAGCCGACTGGACTACGGCAACGCCCTCTACGCCGGAACCACCGCCAAGCTCCAGAAGAGACTCCAGCGGATCCAGAACGCCTCAGCCAGACTCATCCTCGACATCCCACTAAACAGCCACATCTCCGGACATCTGAGAGACCTGCATTGGCTCCCCGTCAACAAAAGAATCACCTTCCGTCTCCTCACCCACGCACACAAAGCCCTACACGATCAAGGCCCGAGCTACCTCAACAACCGAATCAACTTCTACGCTCCTAAACGCCACCTCCGATCAGCCAGCCACGCCCTCGCCGCCGTCCCCCGCATCCGAAGAGCGACAACAGGAGGAAGGTCCTTCTCCTACCTGACCGCCAAGACCTGGAACTCCCTCCCTCCCGACCTGCGCCTGACCCAAGACCACCTCTCCTTCAGGAAGAAGCTCAAGACCTGGCTGTTCGAGCAGTAACGGTACCCCCCCCCCCCCCCCAAGCGCCTTGAGACCCTACGGGTAAGTAGTGCGCTCTATAAATGTCTTTGATTGATTGATTGAACTACAGGATGTAAACACTGTTGACAATATGAAACAGCTATCCCCAGTACAAGGCCATTATAAATGTAATAACTGTATGGCCTGCAATACCACCAACCACATCAAAACCTTTGATATTAATGAACGTAAATTCACCATCAAACACTTTTCCAACTGCAGGACTAGTAGCGTAATCTACTGCATACAGTGCCCATGTGGTCAACTGTATATCGGTAAAACCACACAGATGATAAAGCAGAGAATTCTGCAACATCAATCACGGATACGCTGCAAAGTTGAGAATGCTCCATTAGTAGAACATTATTCTTCTGCTAAACATTCCGAAAAAGAAATGACCTGGTGGGTGATTGATGTGGTAAAACCATCCATCAGACAAAAAAACTGTGAGAAAACCCTGACTATCAAAGAAAACCGCTGGATTGAAATTGCCAATAGTGTAAAAAATGGACTAAATTCTTGTACTGAGTGGCATACCCTTGCATGCTTGACCTGAAGTCTTCTAAGAAGCATAGTTAAATCTTGGTTAAGTTTGAAGTCAGTCATTATCCACACACAGTCACACAACATATTCTATAAAAGATATGTGTAGATCATAATGTTGTGTTAACTATGCTGTGATCTAGTTAAATATGTACAATAACTATGTAGACTGTGAGTCCTTATTCTATGATGTAAAATTTAGAGACTGTGAGCGCTTTTTTAGCGACAGGATTAATGTAGTTGATATAAACATGTCCAAATATTAGCCATTGACAGACTGTAATTCTTTTAAGTTTTTCTTTAAACTTTTTAAAACAGTTATGTAACATTGCAAATTGTATTTGATTCAAATCCTAGAAACTAATATTCGTTTAAAATGTCCACCGAATAACTACAACCTAGATATAACACTGATTTGCAATATATAAACTGCATAGGCTAAAATGGCCGCCATGGTTACACCTAAAGACATAGTGAATGTTCTCTTTGCGTGTTATCACGTAATCACGCAATACCCCGAGATCTGTGACGTTTTATGAACAAGCAGCAATTCAACGTCGCCCAAAACCTTTTTAACCAGTTATGCAACATTGTAAAAGTGTATTTTATTCAAATCCTAAAAACTAAAATTCAATCAAAATGCACTTCGAACAAACACAACTTAGATATAATATGGACCTGTAATATACAAATTACATGGGCTACAATGGCCGCCATAGCTACACCCAAAGACATAGCATATGTCCTTATCGCATAGTATCGCGAGATCACGCAACACCCCGAGATCTGTATCGCTTTATAAACAAGCAACAATACGTATACATTGTTGCAAGCCGTGACTTGATTTGTCTGGACTGTGGCGGGCTTACGATCGAAATTTGAAGTAAGTGAATTTTGGAAAGGACTTCCACCGCGACTATTGTTAAAGCGCCCTGCACGTGTTTTAACTATCGAGACATGGAATGCTTCGCCGATGCATTTCTATAGTTAGTAAGCCTTGGCCTCCTGAATAGAATACCCGTCTAGAAATGTTAAGGGATATCATTTTTGTTCTGTGTCTCCCAGGACTCATTTAAATGATTCAATAATAAGGATGTCGGTTACTAAAAACGCCACATGCCTAATTTTATTAACACTCAAACTGTTTGCCACGATCATGTCTAATGCCTTTGTGAATGTTTATGGCAATAAACATTTTATTCAATTGCCAATATTAGGTCTAATACCCCATGTGAACCAGTACTGTTAACTGACCAACTGGTTTTTACATGCAATACGACTGACAATCACCAGCCTATTATGTTTTGGTTGCTTTGGCTGTTCGATAACAATTAATGGCTCTTTCCAACTACAACTGACACAACGCATATCCCTTTATAATTGACAACAATAATTTAAGTTTCTGTGGGTTAAAAAATATGCTGTGAATCTAAAATGCATATATATCTTGTACCCAACTAGAAATATACGAGTGTTCTGGAAATTATCAAAATTGGATATCCTACCAGTAACCTTTGACAACACTCCTGTATAAAATACGAGGTAAATCAATAATACTTTTTCACCTAAAATCTAAAGCAAATGTACTGCTTGGAATTAGGGTGGGACAATAACTTATCGTTTGGCCCCATCTTTTACAGTAAACTTTGGCACAAAGATTTATCTCTTTGCTTCGCATCAACGCCACATTCAAATTGCTGCTGCCGCCTTGACTATATAAGTGACGTGTCTCTAATTGAGAAAAAGTGAGTCCATAATATCATTTAGTGAATTTTCTGGACTTTTAATATTTTACGCTAGATTAAAATCTATTTTGCCTTTGTTCTTTAGTCGCCACACCAACTTTTTAAGAAACCTAGTAATAGGTCTGTAAAAATGTAAATAAATATAGATTGTTTCAATTAAAGATTGTATAGATTTGTAACCAGGTTTTTTGATTACACATGTACATATTGTAACATAATGTTGTTCTTTTTACAGAGGGTCATCTACTGTATATAAGATTATTTTGTCCTGATGATGGTCTTGTGAAAAACTCCCAAAGAGACCGAAACGTCGACTATTTAGTCCAACTCTGCATTCTGATTTAATTTGTCATCTTTGATTTTCTTCTGATTTGGAGTTGAAATCACTGTATTATTATTTATGAGCAGTCTGGACTTATGATTTAGATATACCAAAGGAGGAAACAATCGATACCTTGAATATCTAAATAATATCTATGTATGCACCCTATTTTGAATGTTTATCTCTGTTGTACAAAAATATATATTTCTTTGTCTTGAAAACAAATAATAATCTTCAGGCAATACAAAATCCTGGTTTTTTTTATTTATTCATTATTTTCTATTTGTACTGTGTTAGTGTGGTAACACTAGTTGTATTGATCCTTTGGGACTCATATATTTAAAGCCAATAACATAGCACAGCCACTGATTGAAAACAGTATCAGGTATTCTGATTATTTATAACAGATTCTATTAGTGCTGATAAATAGAAAGATAACAAAATCCCTTGCAGGTCCTTTTCTTATAACAAGTATTGCCCGAGCCCGCAAGGGTATATTGGGTTGCTCACCTACAGACCTTGGTTAGGTCGCATTGCAGCAGTTAAGATGACCATTCTACCACATGTCCTACATCTTTTCCGTGCTCTGCCTCTCCTGCCTCCGACAGGCTGGATACGTCAAACCCAATCAGATCTAGCCAAATTTATCTGGCAAGGGAGGAAGCCCCGACTAAAGAGGTCTCTCGCCACTTTGGCTCCCGAGGACGGAGGTTTGGGGGTCCCTGACCTGCATAAATACTACCAGGCGGCGCAGCTGCGCTATCTGGTGGAATGGAGTAAATGGGAGTCCGACAAGCACTGGCTCTTTCAGGACCAGGCGGTGGCGGAGCGACCGTTGCAGGAGATACCATTTCTGCCTCGGACTTATAGACCTGCCAACCCCTATGCATCCTCTATAACCCGAGTCCCCTTGGAGGTCTGGGACTTGACTAATACACTTCATGGCTTGACTACGTTCCCCTCCCCACTTACACCTTTGGTGGATAACCCTGATTTCACCCCCGGAATGGCCAAGGGAGTCTTTGCACACTGGAGACCAGCAGGTTTCCGCTTCCTGTATCATATGTATGACCCAGTTGGGGTGCTTCCTTTCCAGCTCCTCAAACAAGAATATAACCATCCCGAAACAGAGCGTAAGAGATATCTGCAGGTGCGTCACTGGGCGTTGCAGCCACAATTACGAGAATCGGCCACTAGGAAATTCACTCCGTATGGACACATATCGTAGATGAAGTTGACACGCACTTCCAGACAGAAATACCACGCTTTCCTGCTTATATACTGCTAGGCCTCCCCAATGCCCTAACCTACCCACTGCGCTCCCGCAGGGGCCGTCAAATGGTCATAGCCCTTGGGTCGGCTTTGCAGAACATTCTGGCGCAATGGCGTACCACCGTTGTCCCTACCACCACAGGTTGGCTTCACCGGCTGTGGCATGTGTTAGGCATGGAGAAGCTGTCACTCACCGTAGCAGGGAAAGGGGACCAATTTGAGGAACTCTGGCAACCTTTCAGAGCCTTACTTCTGACTGAATTTACAGAGATAACCTGCCCTAAATATCTCCGATTGTTGCGCCTAACGGCACCCGTAGCCACAAACCCTGCGACATGCGAGTCATGAGAAATTCAGACGTTGAATGTCTGCACCATGGAGAGATTGCTGGGAGCTCTGGGCTGGGCGGGGGGAGGGGGGAAGGATGGGGGTTTGAAAGGGGGGGAGCTGTGGGTGGGGGGCTGTTTCTCTTGGATTGTTTTGTTCTATTGTTCTCTTGATGCAGTGCATTTTGCATTTCCGATGAGCTGGATATGGCAGTTATTGCCAGTATTGCCTTGCACACTGTGCCTCAACAGCAATTACTATCTGTATTTGGTGTGCTCACAATGCTATTTGTATTTTCTTGCACTGTCTTTCAAACTAATAAACAGATTTAAACCTAAAAACAAGTGTAGTACTCTCGTGTGTATTCATATCGTAACGAGAATTGGTAATGCATTGTTTTCACTTGTGATTAATAAGCTGGTTTTTGTAGTTAGATATAGCTCAGTTAGCAGTTGCGCAATATAAGTTACTGAAATCATAATGCTTTCTCACTGCATTTTAATTTTCTTTAGCAATGTCACTATGTTGAGACCTGTGTTCCTCTTTGACACAGATTCACAATTACAATAGGCATTATCTTGTTTTATACTGCAATCAAAATAAAATAAAGCGGAACAGGACCGTAGATGATGTGTGACTTACACTGCACACAAACTGAGGATTCACTCTTGTGTGTGTCTATACACTCTTAGACCCGTGCACACATACAGTGGTATGCACACAGCAGCGCACACACACTAACAAACATATAGATAGATACACAGCACAGAGTGGGACACACACACAAACACAGTGGCTCACACACGCACAAACACAGTAGACCTCATACAGTAACTGGCTGTAAACACACATGCACACACACACAATACATCACACTCATCGCACGCACACACACACACACACACTCGCAGTACACCGTGCTCCACATACACACACACTCAAGGTTAAACACACACGCACACAGTAGCACAGGCACAGAGTGAGTCATACACAACAGCAAGGTCAGTAACTCTCAGGTACAAACCCACTCACAAACAGCTGTGACTCACAAGCGCAGTAGTGCATACACTCACACTGTTACATGCTTAAAGTAGCACACTGGGGATTTGGGGCAGGCGGCCGACCAGCGGGAGGCATGCCCCCCCGGGGTAATTTGGAGCCAAAGGGGGGAGGGGGGGCCATTGGAGCAGGAAGAGGTTTTTAGGCTTGTTGGGCTTGTTGGGCTGGGGGAGGGCAGTTGGGCGGTTTTTGGGCTAGGTTTGGGGTGGCGGTCCATATTACCGGACATTTGTGTCACTGCCCACCATTTTGGTGTGCAGTGTTTGATTGGTTCAGATGCTCCGCCCATTACCACCCCCTTTTGTACCGCTTTTGGCCGCCATAAGTGTGGCAGGGTATGCTCAGACGTGAGTCACTTGCTCACTTTGCCACTGGATTCAAGCAAGCCGGGCTGAAGACGGCTGGAATCCCAGAAACCGGTCCTCGGAAGCTTGTTTCCGGTCCAGGGAAGGCATGGCTTGGCAGTTCGGGCTGGACTGTTCCCATGAGGCACAGGGTCAGACTGATTTGCATATAGCCATGTCTGAACTGGGGTGGCAGAGTGGGCTAAAGAACGGTGATGGATTAAACCCAGATCTTTTGACTGGGTGTGAGTGTTTTATTGATTCAGATGCTCCGTCCATTACCACCCCCTTTTGTACCGCTTTTGGCCGCCATAAGTGTGGCAGGGTATGCTCAGACGTGAGTCCCTTGCTCACTTTGCCACTGGATTCAAGCAAGCCGGGCTGAAGACGGCTGGAATGCCAGAAACCAGCCTCGGAAGCTTGTTTCCGGTCCAGGGAAGGCATGGCTTGGCAGTTCGGGCTGGACTGTTCCCATGAGGCACAGGGTCAGACTGATTTGCATATAGCCATGTCTGAACTGGGGTGGCAGAGTGGTCTAAAGAACGGTGATGGATTAAACCCAGATCTTTTGAGTGGGTGTGAGTGTTTGATTGGTTCAGATGCTCTGTCCATTACCACCCCCTTTTGTACCGCCAGCGGCGCCACGGCAGTGGTGATGGCCTGTGAGCCTCCGCGGTCTTGGTCGCGGAAGGCTCCTTGCGGGGAGAGGGGAGGCAGAGGGGTGAGGGGCTGGGGTGGAGGGAGGCGGGGCCGGGCAGCGAAGCGCCGGGGCATGCGAGGAGGGGCTGGGGGAGCAAGGGGAGGAAGGCCCGACCAGCGCTGGTGTTTTTGGATGGGGCTGGTAGGCAGGGGGAGGCACCTGGGGGGGGGCCCGGGTGGTCAGGGCCTGAGTGTTGGGAGCAAGGAAGGAGGCAGAGGAGTGGACCTGGGGGGGGAGAGGGGTCGTGGCTGCCGGCGGAGGTGGAGGCATGGGGAGGGATGCAGGGGTGACACAGGGAGATAGGGGGAGGAGCAACAGGAGAGGGTGGGGCGAGATGCTGGGGGGCGGGGTCCCCGCTGTTGGTGGAAGAGTCTGAGTTGGATGAGGAAGGAGGTGGGGGGTTGGGGTAGAAGGAGGGTGGGGAGAGCGAGTTGGACTGGGGGTCTTCGTCTTCGGGGGAGGGGGCAAGCATGGTGGGCATGAGCAGGTCTCTGTTGCCAGGGCAGGCGTGGGGGGGGGAGTTGATGCGAGGGGTGGGTGGGTGGGGGCCCAGTCGCGGGGGCGGAGTGGAGAGATGGTGGGGGATGGGGGAGCGGCGTGGGGGCTGGGGGGTGCGCGGTGGGGGAGCAGGGCTGGGTCTGGGGGACGAGGGGTGGGGGGGCCGGTTGGTCCACAGTGGTGGGATTGGGTGGTGGGGTGGGGTGCAGGGGGTGCAGGTTGGGCACGGGGCACTCGGCACGCGAGGAGGACACTTAGCAGGTTGGGGGGCACAGCGGGGTTGAAGCAGGGCAAGCGTGTGGGGGGGATGAGGGCCCCTTTTACCCCGGCATGCTGGTCTCCACCTTCTTTCATTGGCAGGAACTGTTGGCGAGGCGCTCGGGTGAGCAGCATGCGGCTCCGCTCCACCGAAAGGATGGGCCGGCTCTGCCTTGTTCGGGAGGTCGTGATCCAACGTGGGACATGTCAGGGGAATACAGTGGACGGAGGCGGGATATTTTCCCGCCAGCCCCCCCCCCCTGAAGGGTCGTGACGGCCGCCGGGTGTAGGGAGGTGCATGTGGATGCAAACACTTCAGAGTTTGGTTCGAGTGCAGCGGATAGGCAGGGAAAGAGTGCAGACTTGGTTGACCTGATGCGGGTGTGTAGAGAGAAGGCGGGGTTGAGGCGGCTGGAGCCCCTAAGGGGCGGCCGGGATTTCCGGGATGTTGGTGCAGGGGAGTCTGAGGAGGAGGGGGAGATATGGGAGGGGGGGATTGAGTAACCTTGTTGACAGTGTGTTACAGGTACGGTTACGGCAGGACGCGCCCAGAGTGATGGCCCCCTCAGCTCCACTGGTTAGGCGGCGGAATCCAGCGCGGACGCCGACCTTGACGCTAGGTAAGGTTGGGGACAGAGTGGGGAGTGGTGCGGGCATGCAGCGCTGCGTGCAGGTGTCGGTAGGGACAGACACTGGGGGTGACAATGGGGGGTGGCTGGTGAAAGGCCGGTATGTCAAGGACACGGGCGTGGGAACGGATGGCGGGGTGTCGGCAGGTGGCATCAGGTCGGGTGCTGGCGGGGAGACAGCAGCGGGCAGCACGAAGGCGGGGGAAGACGCAAGTGGGTGGAAAGAGAGTTGCATGGTGCCAGTGCACAAGCTCCCGTACATGGGAGTGACAAAGCTGCTGGGGGCGCACCTGTCGTTAGCTACAAAGGAAAAGATATGGAAAGGGGAGTACATAGACATCCTGAAGCTTTTGCACAGGGAGCTGACTTCCAAAGAGGTGTCTAAGGAGGAGGAGCAGGAGTTGGCGCGGCGCCAGAAAGTGCCCCTGACGATTGACAATTGGTCGGCGGCCTTCCTAATATACGCCAGCGTATATTCTGAAAAGTTTCCGGATCAGTCCATAGCTTTGTTTAAGTACATGGACGTTGTGCGGAGGGCTCAGGTGACATGCGGTGGGTACGCCTGGTCCCACTATGATGAGGAGTTCCGGGCGCGCATGGCGGCCGATCCGGATGCGAAATGGTGGGAGCTGGATTCCGGCTTGTACCAGCAGACGATGGGCGGAGCCAAGTTTGGGCGCACCGTCTATACGGCTAGCGGTTTGCCGCTGGTGCCGACCCCCTTTGCGGCCCGCCCCACCCGCGGGGGGTGGTGGCAAAGTGAGTCAGCCGGCCAGGACACGGTCGGGGCTTGCTGGGACTTCAAAAAGGGGGCGTGCGGTCGGTCAGTGTGCCGTTTCCGGCACAAGTGCTCAAATTGCGGGCAGCGTCAACCAGTGGTGCGATGCTTGGGGGTCGGGAGCCCGCCGGGGCAGCATCCCACGCCAGGAGGAGCGCAGAACGGGTGGGTGCAGGGTGGTGGGCGGGGAGGAGGTCGGGGGGGCCGGAGCCTTGGGAAAAGGCTCATACGCCGGTTAGCCTGGAGCGGATTGTAGTGTAGTTCCTATTTTCCCTATAGGCCCTGCAGATTGGAATAACATAAACAGCAGTGTAGACGTAGAAGTGCGGTCTTCCAGGTCTCTACTGACTATGCTAAACTTAATTGGGTTTGTACCAACTAGCTCAGAGGTCACTGGAAACTTTCTTGACTGAATAGGAAGTGATCAGCTTCCCTGGCACAGACAAGAAGGGATTCAGTTTTCCAACAACCGCATAAACATGACAACTTTGCTCCTTAGAATAAGAGTCAATCTCTAGAGTTGTGTGAAACAATAGACAGTTATTTTACTCAGTCAGTTGTGCAGATTACTTTCACCAAGATGCAGAGAATAGAGAGACGGGCGTTTTCAATAAAAGGTATTATTTATTGAACAGTCTTTCTTCTCATGCAAGAGAAATGAATTGCCACAATTGCAAGACTAGTTATTATAAAAAGTGCGTACAGTAAAAAGAGGATTGCGAAATAATACTGTAAAAGCATTGATATGGTTTCTTAGCCATACAATGGTTAAAAGGAATAAAATATATACATTCATATATACATTTAGCTAACGTACTCAACTGGTGCTTCTAACTACGCCTACCCCAGTGTACCTGACCTAAGCCTAATACTTGGGAGGGAGTAAGTAGCAGTTTAAGTTAAGTTGGTTTTGCCACGGTTTGCTTCAAGAATTCTCTCTAAGGGTTTAGTCAACACCATACCTCTGGAATAGAATGTTGGAGGTCTTGTATCTCCTTCCAGGACTCGATATCCCAGTCACTCGCAAAAGTAGGCTGGAAACGCCGGAGCTGGATTTTCTCTCTCAGCGCGTCAAGAAGGAGGAAGGGCAGCGTCCGTGGGCTGCTTGCATCTGCTGGGCTCTGCAAGGGACAGCTGTTCGGCTCCTGTATTCACCACACCATCGTTCGCGCTTTGCTTAAGGCAACGCTGGTAATATTTATACCTGAAAGGTGCCTTGTTTGACGTAAGTTTTTGGACATAAGACGTCAATAAAGATGTCACTAGGAAGTGATCGTCCTTTCAGTGCTCATTAGAGTTCTATTACTAATCAAAACATAGCAAGCGGGGCTTTCCCAGGTTGCTGGGTTTTATCTTGTTGAAGAACTCGGAGTGTAATCTAGGAATCTTAGATAGTGGCTTCTGCTGTGTCATGTACTGTAATGAGCTGCAGAGGCGAGTTTCTGAAATATGGCTGAAATATGGCTCTGATCGTTTATGCCATTATAGGGGTATGAATGGATTTTAGCCGTATAGGGGCATAAGGTCACAGTATTGATCGGGGTCCTAGATTAGAACACGACACCCACTCCACGAATTTATGTCCATCAAATTACTAAAAACTAAAGCAATAAGATGCATGTGTAACATTGCCCACCCCAAAATACATATTTGCATTTGAAATGGCGTATTTTAAATACATGAAAATATAGGTACTGTACGTTTTTAAGCATAGAAATCATTCAAAAATTATAGCATATGTAATCAGTGAACGATTTTGCGAAAAAGTACACATGAAATATCTCTTTATACAGAAAAGAAGGGCAAGATAATTTCATCACATATAAATGCATTTGCTGTAAAATGTGCTAGAGGCTGATGTAAAGTTATTTAGTCTCTAGATTTACTAAAAATAGAAGTTCTTTTCTTTATGAATAGGTCTACTTTAAGCAAAGAATTTCGTGCCAGAAAAAAGGTAAATATTTTGAAAAATAGTTCAATCCAAAAAAAAAATGTTCTTGGTGAACGGGGGAATAGAGTTCTAACGCTTTTCAGTAGTTTTTGTTGATCAAAACTGAAGGCCGAATTCAGAGTTTATGGGAACGCTGTGTGTCGGAATGCTTTTCAAAAATTATTGTTTCTGTTCAGGGGAGAACATCATATCAGACAGGCTCTCAAAGAATTGGTCTACAAAATCAGGTGACAGTTTGACCAAGTTCGATAATGCTGTAACTTGGCAGGTGTGAGAATGATTGCTATCATCAAAGTCTGGATCAGCAATGCTCACAGAATGTCGTACCTGGGTACTGTTGCTTTTATTTCTCGCTCCACTGTCACCACCTAGTCGTAGCACAGGAGTCTCAACGAATGCCGTCATCAGGATTGGTAGCTGCTGGGGACAACACAATGCGTGAGCCGTTACAGGACTTAGCAAAGTATCGATATCCATTGGTACTGCTGATGGAAGTGCAAGACAGGTGTCCAACACGCATTCATCTCCGCATAGCATACATCAAAGCACAGGTAAGAGGCAGGTCTGCCATATAGGTCTGAATGAAAGAAACCAGGTCATGTTTAGATCTCTCAGCCTGGCCAATCCAAGGACTCTAGTTATTCGGTCCCGGTAGCGTATTGCTAGGATCGTTTCTTCCATCCCTGCCGGAGTCATGTCTGTGTTTTGGCTTGCCATATCGGAGCAGGAGGGTCAAAAATAAAATTCCTGCTACAAGTCCCAAAATCAGGGGTATGCCGCCAAAGACTGAATGGACAAAATTGGGAATGATTCCCAGGATTGCTTTGAATGGTGTTAACAGTCCCGTAAAAATCGTCTTAAATATGCCTGGGATACCTACGGCATCTGACATGTTTAGAATTTGGCTAAGCATTTCTGTGAAATGCACGGGGCAATTTATTGATAAAAGGTCATGTATCTCCGAAGCCGTCCTGCAAATTGGAGATCATACGTCTCTTTTGATGACGTGATGGGCACTGTTGTCTGTAAAAGCACGGATTTCATTCTGCTTAAAGTATCAATTTGTATAGAAGAGACATTCAAACGAGGCCATATGTGAGTCTCGGAGTCTCCAGGGCCGTTTGGAAACAATGCTTGCATATAGCATTTGACCATGGAAGTTACTTGTACGAGATATGCTTTCCCTGGCATAAGGCCACAACAGCTGTGATCCGTTATTAGAATGTAACTCCCGTTCGAGAGCTGCATAAAGAACGGCTCTATCTGCGTTGCAGGTGTGACATGTTGGTGGCATGAAAGGTTGTTTGAAGTTCCTTCACAGGCCCCGTGTAAATTAATACCCTGGCACAAAAGTATACAGCTTAGTGAATGTTTGCAGTTTTCACCACTAAGAAATACATTTTTGTTGCTGTCACTATAGCATGTGTGTGTATATGGTAATTTCCATGCTGACTTAATGTACCCTTTACCCAAACGTTCATATTGGCCAGTCGGTATGTATTCAAGGCAATTTTTAAATCGGAAAGTTGTTATCGGAATTGTGATAATCCCGTGTATTATCCATTCAATGACAGGACTTTCTGACATTGTCAATGGTAATCTCTCAAGTTTTTCGATGCTCAGGATTGTATAGTCTGCTCCTTTCTGTGCCAAGCTGATTTGTTTATCAGTAAGGTTAAAGATGGAAAACAATGACGTTGTGTTGATTAAACGCCAAGGCACATAGCCTGAACGAAGATTTTGCAGCGTCCAGCCTAGCTGTACAATAGAAAGCAATTGTGACTGGCCATGCTGTAACATTAGCAAGTCTTTGTCTATTATATCTATGGCAGATGATACAATACTGTCCAGTGAATATATTCTGGAGGACAGAGTCATTAACCCATTGTCCACTACAGAAAGTGATTTTTCCAAATTAATACGATCAATTTCTCGTATTTTTTCAGCTGTTTCAATTTGTGTGACTTTCCAAGCCTCGTTGTAAGCCGCATATATACTGGTCGCTATGAAATGTTTTTGACGCTGTTTGCGTGGTCCCAGAATGAAATCGCGCAAGTCAGCACCATCTTTAAGTAAAGATAAGTGTAGCTTAATTTCTGCCAGTGTGGATCTTTCTAGCCATTCAAGGCACAGTTTCCCTACACTGTATGTTGTTACTATCCCTGGATGTTGTCTCTGGGAGTATCTAGGGTCTGGTCTGGTCATTGTTAACCCCTGTGTTTTATTCAGGAATCTATCTTGACAGTTGTTCGTGTCAGTAGGCCAGATTAACCACTTTTTCCAATCAGGATGTGTTCTGTTTAGATGTAAAATTTTAGATACGTCTATTTCAATATCTGTTGTTGCATTATCAGTTATTGGTTTCGGAATAGGCGGTTTGTTAAGTTCTTTAATCTTAGCTAGGCCAAGACAGGTTGTTTGGTGAATTGTGTCATTTAAGAACAATATTTGTTCTGGGATCATGCAGGCTCGAAATAATGCTTCTAGGCCTTGAACCTGCCAATCTTTTGTACCCCAGATGGTTTTTGTTTCAATGTTATTTCTCCAAAAATCAAAACCAAATGTCATCATTTTTTCATAAAATGCTTCTGAATATATCAATTTAGTATTTGTCAACATGGTTTTCGTCCCTGTTTTATCCAACAGTTTATAATAAAACGTTTCTGCATCACTTGTGTTAAACCCTGAGAAGTACTGGAATTTCTCATAGAATGTTTTAGAACTACTTTTAGGTGGAGTAGCACAATGTTCCCATTGGTTATATTTAAAAACATTTCTAGGTTGTGCAGATTTATGTAAGTAATGATCTCCGTAATGTGAGAAGCAGTACATCTGTTCATAATTAGACGAACCTTGTAAATAATCATGTTCTGTAAATCTTGCTGACAACACTAAATCTGACATCATATTATTTATACTTTCAAAATCCCAATCATCAGAAAATGTACTTGGTTTTACAAAGTCACTTAAGGAAACCTTGAACTGGTGAGGATATTTCAAGATTTCGACCGGGCCATATACTTCATAGTCAGTTTTGTTCCATACTACCCCGCCGGGTATTGGAATGGCTGTGAGATTTACTGTTGATATTTCTCTTCTCTTCACGTGGGATGATCTGTGTGGTTTCAGGACTAAGTTGATGTTCTGACTTGCTGTGTTCATTGAACTGTAATAAACTTTCCTAAAATTAAAACTAAAATTAGGCATAGTAGGAGTATAAGTACCCCTGAGATAATCCAATGCTCAATCAATGGTGCATCCAGATATACTTCTTTGATTTGATGAAAGAGTTCTGTTGCTTTTTCTTTAAAAGTCTTTGTTTCTGGCGTTACTTAAGGGTTGCTTAGATCTTCAGAAAAGTTATCGAAATTGATGAAGTAGCCAGAGGCAGTTCTGTCAATTGTTGGAATTGTTTTCTCAATTTGTCTTTCGGTAGCACATTCTGATGCCACATCATTGTAGACTGGTGTTTCATGACGAACTGATTCAATCTGTGTTTCAAGAGGCACGAGTTCCATGGCATTATTGCATAGTCCCTCTCTGTGCACTGTAGGTTTATCAAATGTGATTAGTCTTTCAGTTTGAACCTCTTGGATTGTTGCAAATTTGAGTATTCTGTTGTTTCTCGGGAGTCCACTGGGCCTACTGTTGATTATAGGCCACATGCTTGTGGTTTTACCAGGTCGATTGATACAACTCTGTTCTCCTTTTTACCAGCAAGAGGCGGTAGTACTACTGATCTTGTTCCGTTGATTGCCAAGACAGGTACTGGTTTCCTGTAAGAAGGCCCAAATTCCTTCTTCACCGCTATTTTCTCTCTGACTAGATCCCCAATCTTTGGAATCCAGACAGGTCTTGCTGGGGCTGGTGGTGCCTCGTCAGTGGTAATTGGCTGTTGCTTTAACTTTATGTTGCTTAAGGATTTTCTTGTTTCATTCAAGTCCTGTAAAACAGCCAAACGATCTTTGATGTCAAAGTCTTTATTCTTATCTTTTACCACTGATGCCTGACTATCGAGGTCATGAACATGCATTCTAGTTCCAAACAATAGTTTGTACGGGCTGAAACCTTTTAGAGAATTTCTTGGCAAATTGTTTAGACTAAGCTGGACACTTATTAAATGTTTGACCCACCCATCACCCGAACCTAATACCTTCGCTGTTATAGATTGCTTTATGTCCCGTTTTTTTCTTTCCACTACACTGTTCCCTTCGGGGTGTGATGGACAAGAATACCGCAACCCAACGCCCATCCTGGCCATGGCCTCCTTATATGCTCGAGAGCTGAAAGCAGGACCCTGGTCAGAATGGAACATGGCAATTGCGTATGTGCCGATAAAGACTCGCAGATCTTTTATAACCGTTCTGGCGTCAGCCGAGCGCTGGGGCCACATTTTTTAAGTGAGTTTTAGTCTTAATAATTAATAGGACGCTGGATGGCATGTAGACAGCATTACCCTGTCTATAAACGGTAACTGGGCAACAGACTGGACCGGTTCATTACTGCGATCCCTGTCACAGTCGGGACAGTTCTTCACATATATTTGATGTTGCACGCTCATCCCCGACCACCAGTATACTGATTGTAATTCAGTCAGAGATTCTTTGATCTTTTTGTGCCTCAGACCCAATCCCATGTGTGCGTCTGCTATTAAAAAGATTCTCCTGTTCATGTTTGGAATTACCCTATCCCCCACTCCAGGGATTCGAGCAAAAGGAACGGAGTTTGCATCAATTACGTATGCATAATTGAGTGGATAGTTCACAGGTAGTGCTGCACAGTTGCCTTTTACGGACGTTTTTACTGCCAGCATGGTTCCCCGTCTATGTATTTTTCTGAATGCTTTTCTGTGGCTACGGAAGCCGGTTTAGTTGCTTCCGCTGTGGCTGTATAAGCCAATGAATTCCCTGCAACGTGAACGCCATCACGTTGATGACTCAGAGTGTGTATCACGTGAGTCTTTTGTAGTTCTTTCTGTAAAAGAACTACCTGTTTCTAAAGCATTTTATGCTTGATTGTGGCACCTGTGTCATCTTTGTAATCATTTTGAACCCAGCTCTGTAAATTATTATTGTAAGAGTTGACGCAAAAATGCGAATCGCACACTATTAGTGTCGGGAATTCTCGTTCTGCATTTTCAAGCACCATCTTTAAGGATCTGATTTCAGCTCTCTGAGCCGAACAGTTTCTTACTGATTCAGTTTTTGTTATTTTCGGTCTGAATTTACCACACAGCCAGCGACCTTTAACAATCGCGCAGGCTGCATAGTAGGATTTGTTTTCTACATTGTAGTGCTGTACAAATCTGTCTGTATAGATTATACAAGAGTATTGTTGGAGAGGCAGAATTTCGATTGGCAGAGGATATTCTTGTTCATAAGTTAAATCATTCAGTTTTTTAAATTGCGGAGCAAAATAATATTTGACATCTTCCGCAGCAAGAGAATTTTCCCACTGTATCCATTTCGGATCCAGTGACACTGTAGGCAAGTTTACTGGGCTGAATAGCGCCTCAAAGGCAGATTCCGCTGTGAAGACATTGATCCTTTTGCCATGTGCTAGTTCTCGTTCATTAGCTATTGCAGTTAGTACTGCTTTCACAGTATTTTCTGTGAGACTGAATGTTTTTTCTGCTTGTGTGTACAAGTGTGATTTGTAAGCTATCGGTACCGTTTCTCCCTCATTAGAGGTCAGGTACGTGAATCTGCATCTTCCTGGGATGACTCGGATTACAAGGTTGCGTGTGTTGTCACGTGTTTCTAATTTTGTTTTTGCTAACATGTCTGTTTGCAATGATCTCAATATTTCTGTGTGTTTTTGAGTCCAGTTGATTGGTTTAAAATCAGGTTTAATTAGTTTGTAGAGAGGTTTAACCCTCTCTGCGTAATTTAGAATGTAAGTTCTTCCGAAATTCAGGAAGCCTAGAATCGATTGTAAGCTCTTCAGCGTTTTCGGTGCTTGGAGTACAACGCACTTCTCTAAGAAGTTGTCCGCTAGGCTTTTTCCTTCACTTGATAATTTGTATCCTAAAAATAATACTGTCAGATGGGCAATTCTTGACTTTTTAAAGTTGAATTTGTAACCCTCTGCAGCAAAACCAAGTATTATGGTGTTCACCCTTTTCAAGTGAGTATCCAAGTCGTCGTCTGTGAGATAGATATCATCTACATAAGATAATGCCTCATCATCATATATTTGTAGTAACTCTGTTACTCTGGCTGAGAATAGTCCTGGGCTGTTCTTGAATCCCTGTGGGAGCCTACAGAAATATTTCTGAGACCCCATTACTGAGAAAGCGGTCAAGTATCTGCTTTCTGTTGCAATGTTTTGACAAAAGAAACCATTAGATATATCTAATGTCGTTTTATATTTTTTGCCAAATATGTTATTCATTAGTGCATCACTCTGCGAATTTTGTACTGCAAATGTTTTGCAACATGAGTTAAGGTGTCTGTAGTCCAAAACTAGACAATATGAATTGTCTGGTTTGGAGACAGGAACGAAAGGATTGTTCATTTGAGAGGTGCATGTTTCAATCACCCCCTGATATTCAAGTTGATCTAAAATCTCCCTGACTTGTTTTTTAGCTTCTTGCTTAATGTGATACTGCCTTTGTGCAGTCGGTTGATTTTTTAACTGGATTTTGTGAGGAGGAGAGTCCTCATCCCATCCTACATGATTTTTATATAATGCTGGTGCCTGGGCTAATGCCTATTTCCTTGCATATATATATTTAGTGTGAATCGGAATGTGATTCGAGAAGGCAGGCATAATCATTTCTTCGCCACGAGGGCACTCCCTGACAAACTCCGGGGGCCAATCTTTTTCAGCTAACAGGTTGTCATAGCCTTTTGAGAGGTTATCCCAAAATAGACCCCTTATTTTCCTAGTCTTATCTCCCTCTATACGCAGTGTTATTTCGTATATCTTATGAGGTTCGCTAACTCTGGTGTCGGCAGTTTCTACTTGAATGTATTCATTTGTGTCCACTGTCTCCAGACGACTCATCAGGATCTTGCGAGCTATGCTGATTTCTGCTGCACTGTCTAGCATTGTCTGTGCCCACTCTCCGTTTTTCAACTGTGTCCTCGGTATTCTCGGCATGTTCGATTACTCTAATACTGGCTACCTTCTTTCTTGGAAATTGTAACTTTTTACTTTGAGCAGGTTCCTTGTCTTTGGACTTGGTGTGCTCTCCTGGGTCTGACCGTCCTCTTCTTTCCGATTTCTGAGAAAAATATCGAGAGGGACGTGTATCAATACTTTGATATCTATCAGGCTTCTTCAAATTATCCCTATTTCTAAGGTTATATCTTTTCTCAGAGGGCTCCCTCTGGGGAGACTGGTGTTCTCGAGTCGGAGTTCTTTCCCTCCGTCGAGGAGACCTTCCTCTGGACTGGAAAATTTTTTCCTTGGGAGTGGATTGTTTATTTCCATCCCAGCTCTTTTTAGGAGTGTTTGAATTATTTTTAATAAATAGTTTTTCAGGATTTTCGAGCAGTTGGGGCTTTACTGGTTTTCCACCCAAGCTGTCTCTACCTAATTCTTCATAACATGTTTCTATAATTCTGGCAAGCTCAATTGGTTGATCTGTTATATCTGTTTCCTTCAACCTCTGGCGGATCGCCACAGATGCTGCTTCTCCTTTTATATTGGCTAGTAATATAGCCGAGACCTTCTTGAAGTCTTTCAGTAATTTCATACCCAGAGTTAAAGCAGGTTCTGGACCGTATTCATTCTGAATCTGTTTTAGCACATCTGGTATTACCACCATTGACGGAACACCATGTGTTTTTGTGTAAATGGAAGCAAATACTGTACCCCAAGTGTCACAGTCCTCCACGTGTGGTGCGACCCCCATTGGAAGGCAGATGGTCAGAATTCTGTGTTTCTCAATAGGGGTAGTATTCGGAAATACTGCCTCTATTTGAGTAATTTTCTGCGCTAACCAGAAAGGAATTTGTTCCTGTTTTATGGGTGTTTTACCAAGACATGATTGTATGTTCTGTGGTGTAATTTTATTTGTGTTCCCCTGATGAGGGGTCAGCTGTGGGACATTAACAGCTGTTTGGACCGTTGCAGTCCGCATTACATATTGGACTAACTGTCTATGTATTTTAATTAAGGTTTTTAGCTGTATGAACAGCTCTTCTTTCGACATTTTTGCAATGTCCGGATGTGGTGTGTAGCTGGCTAGAACCGGCCACGTTGCTCCTGGTCTACCTAGTGGACCAAGCCTGGTAATATGATCATTATGTTTTAGGGCGCCTTTAAACCAGAGCAGGTGCTCTTGGTATTTTAATGGGATTTCAATCTCCTCGAAAGGAGCGTACTCTTCCGGTGGATCCCCTATTTTGTAATAGTGGAATTCGTGTGTTGCGGCGTTTGCCGCTGGAAATTTTATCCAAGAATAGAATACCTCTGTCTGCCGATATTCGTGTGCCTCTATCACGAAGACGACTGTGCCACCTTGTGTGGTCAGTCCATTTTCTATAAGTTTTGACGTTCTAGTTTTTCTTATGTTGACCGGGATGATTATCGCACCCGGTTCAGTAGTCCCTGTACCATCGGCACCCTGCTGAGTTGCATTTACTGCGGCATCAACGGTTCCGTTTTCTTCTTCTGACATTTTATTGTCAGGAAGGTCTTTTGTTTGCAGAGCAGGTCTCCAAGGAGACAAAGATTAGGTGCACAATATTTTGGAACACTGTATCCTTCAACGTTGAATAAACCAGAGCTTTACATAGGAATCTCTTCCTACTAAGTTCGGGCTGATTTTAACCTTTCACCCACTCCAGACGTCTATTGGAGTATTTACGGGGGAAAGGGTCTGTGTGAAAAATGCACAACTGAGTTACTCTAGCGTCTTGCGTTAGTTTTATCGCCTTACCAAACGTTGGGCGCCATGTAGTGTAGTTCCTATTTTCCCTATAGGCCCTGCGCATTGGAATAACATAAACAGCAGTGTAGACGTAGAAGTGCGGTCTTCCAGGTCTCTACTGACTATGCTAAACTTAATTGGGTTTGTACCAGCTAGCTCAGATGTCACTAGAAACTTTCTTGACTGAATAGGAAGTGATCAGCTTCCCTGGCCCAGACAAGAAGGGATTCTGTTTTCCAACAACCACATAAACATGACAACTTTGCTCCTTAGAATAAGAGTCAATCTCGAGAGTCGTGTGAAACAATAGACAGTTATTTTACTCAGTCAGTTGTGCAGATTACTTTCACCAAGATGCAGAGAATAGAGAGACGGGCGTTTTCAATAAAAGGTATTATTTATTGAACAGTCTTTCTTCTCATGCAAGAGAAATGAATTGCCACAATTGCAAGACTAGTTATTATAAAAAGTGCGTACAGTAAAAAGAGAATTGCGAAATAATACTGTAAAAGCATTGATATGGTTTCTTAGCCATACAATGGTTAAAAGGAATAAAATATATACATTCATATATACATTTAGCTAACGTACTCAACTGGTGCTTCTAACTACGCCTACCCGAGTGTACCTGACCTAAGCCTAATACTTGGGAGGGAGTAAGTAGCAGTTTAAGCTAAGTTGGTTTTGCCAAGGTTTGCTTCAAGAATTCTCTCTAAGGGTTTAGTCAACACCATACCTCTGGTATAGAATGTTGGAGGTCTTGTATCTCCTTCCAGGACTCGATATCCCAGTCACTCGCAAGAGTAGGCTGGAAACGCCGGAGCTGGATTTTCTCGGCAAGAGAAAAGACAGCGTCTCTCTCAGCGCGTCAAGGAGGAGGAGGGGCAGCGTCCGTGAGCTGCTTGCATCTGCTGGGCTCTGCAAGGGACAGCTGTCCGGCTCCTGTACTCACCACACCATCGTTCGCGCTTTGCTTAAGGCAACGCTGGTAATATTTATACCTGAAAGGTGCCTTGTTTGACATAAGTTTTTGGACATAAGACGTCAATAAAGATGTCACTAGGAAGTGATCGTGCTTTCAGTGCTCATTAGAGTTCTATTACTAATCAAAACATAGTAAGCGGGGCTTTCCCAGGTTGCTGGGTTTTATCTTGTTGAAGAACTCGGAGTGTAATCTAGGAATCTTAGATAGTGGCTTCTGCTGTGTCATGTACTGTAATGAGCTGCAGAGGCGAGTTTCTGAAATATGGTTGAAATATGGCTCTGATCGTTTATGCCATTATAGGGGTATGAATGGATTGTAGCCGTATAGGGGCATAAGGTCACAGTATTGATCGTGGTCCTAGATTAGAACACGACAGGATGGAGCCTTGGCTGGCAGCATATCCGCAGGCAGATGATGCAGCAGTGTTGCGTCAAGGTTTTCGGGAGGGTTTTCGGCTGGGCTATGAGGGCCTGCGGATTGCGCGCTGGGCGGACGATCTGAAGTCTGTTAATGCCCATAAAGGATTTGTGCGAGAGAAGCTGTTCAAGGAGGTCAGGGAGGGCCGGATGGTGGGGCCCTTCACGGAGCCGCCGCTGCCAGGTTTGATCATCTCCCCAATTGGGGTGGTGCCCAAAAAGGAGCCGGGTCAATTCAGGCTGATACAGCACCTGTCATGGCCCGAGGGGGAGTCGGTGAACAATTACATCTCGGCGGACCTTGCGTCGGTGTCCTACTCGTCGGTGGATGTGGCGCGGAGGCTCGTGTCGGTGGTTGGGCAGGGCGCTCTGATGGCGAAGTGTGACATCAAGTCGGCATTCCGTTTACTCCCAGTCCACCCGGCGGTTCACCAGTTGCTAGGGATCCTGCTTGACGGTAGCATTTTGGTGGACAAGGCGCTGCCTATGGGGTGCTGTATCTCGTGCGCGTTGTTTGAGCGGTTCAGTTCCATTCTGCAGTGGACTTTTTCCAGGCGCACAGGCTCTGAGACAGTGACGCACTACCTGGATGATTTCTTCCTGGTGGGGCGGCCCGGTGAGACGGACTGCCAGCAGCAGCTGGACAGTTTGGCTGAGATGATGAGGGATTTTGGGGTTCCCCTGGCACCAGAGAAGACGCACGGTCCCAGTACGGTGTTGTCCTTTCTCGGTATAGAGCTCGACTCAGCAGCCATGGAAGCATGCCTGCCGGAGGACAAGAGGTCGGCAATGTTGGCCTTGGTGGACGTAATGCTGGCAAAACGGAAGGTGATGGTACGGGAAGTTCAGGTCCTGTTGGGGCATCTTAACTTTGCGTGTCGCATTGTGCGGGCGGGCCGGACTTTTTGTCGGAGGTTGGGTTTGGCATTGTCCGGTTTGACCCTTCCTCATCACCATGTGCGCCTATCGGTGGGGATGAAGGAGGATTTGTGCATGTGGCGGGTATTCCTGGGGCGCTTCAATGTGGTGCCCATGGCGCCAGCAGAAGACTGGGAATGGGACGTCACATTGTATTCTGATGCGGCGGGTGTCGGAGGCTTCGGTTTGTATTGGGCCGGAAGATGGTGCGCGGAGCAGTGGCCGCTGCAGTGGCAGGCATAGTATCGCTTTCTTGGAATTGTTCCAGTTGGTGGTGGCAGTCACGGTGTGGGCGGCCGAGCTGGCTGACAAGAGGGTCTTGTTCTGGGTGGACAACATGTCCGTCGTGCAG